>NC_143051.1:37891666-38200000 GCF_057628025.1 Oncorhynchus mykiss | reverse complement strand
CTCACTCACTCACTCACTCACACAGACACACACACCTGCTGGTACACACACACCCTCATTTAAGCTGTGTATAAAAGAGTGTATAAAAGAAACAGACACGGGTAATCATAAAAGCTCTGCCAGGTGTGTGTCTGATACAAAAACACCCATGCGCATGGATATACACACACACCTACACTCAGCTCAATAAAGCCCTAATAAAGCTGAGATTGGACTGCCTCCCCCAGGAACCATGGACCAGGACCTCATCAAGCTGCAACACACAGGCACGCACACACACACACACACACACACACACAAGCCCCTCACACACACACGCACACGCACACACACACACAAACACGCACAAGCCCCTCACACACACGCACACACACACACACACACACACACATGCACGCACACACACACACGCACAAGCCCCTCACACACACACACGCACGCACGCACGCACGCACAAGCCCCTCACACACACACACACACACACACACACACACACACACACACACACACACACACACACACACACATACACAAACAGCTTTGTTCGGCTCCATTAAAATCCTCCACGTCTTAATCGATGAAAGGGTCAAGATCATTAATAAAGACACTGCAAACTGTGAAATACAGGCTAAAGGGAAGTCTGCTGGTTACGTGTCCTTTTGTTGCCCATCTTTTCAGACATGTCCCAGTCGAACGTAGCCAATCGTTTCATGATCTTATGGAATCGGAAGGTGCTGCCCAGTATTTGGTAATGCTCTCCCTATGTCAGAAGTCCCGCATGTCTCGATATTGACCCATCACAATTCCATTAGCTAGAGAGAGCAAGCGCGATAAGAGCGTGGCGGTACTCAGCGTTTTGACACTGCGTATCTCTTAGCCACATAGTCCCCTTCTGTACAAATATCACTGTAGGCCGTTTCAATTTATTCTTCCAATTCAGTATGATCTTGAATTTGAGGCCAGACGTTTTTCAGAAGGGCATTGTCGGGAACTTAAGTAAAGTACCCGGCAGTGAAGGTTCAAATATCATTCTGTGGTTTACTAGCTCCTGTACCTCAAAACATGACAAAACATTGGACAAACACCATTACTACCTCACTGTCCTCTAGTGGATGCTTCCCTTCCCTTCCTCCCACACACTCTGTCCTCAGCATTTCTCTCCCCTGTATTTTTGCCAGTCGCCTTCGTCCGTATTGTCTAAGTGCCCCCAAGGTTGCCCGAGGTCTGCCGTGCCAATGAAAATCCAATGCCAATGAAACTTTAATTAGCCAGCCACTGTTTCAGGCACAGGCGGGTAGTAACATTTTCACAAAGGTCATCTGGCGCTGCAGTCTGTGACACCCGGGTCCTCCTCCCACCCCAACCTGCTCCAACCCCACCATAATGGCATCCTCCCTTGGCCCGACGCCTTGTCCCCCAGGGCTTCATGTTAAACTGAAACCTCTGAAATGAGCTGTTGCAGTTTTCGGAAAATGAGGAGTCCTAGGGGGTTTTTCAACCACCTCTCAGCCACCCGAGTTATTATCAGTATCATGGGGTTGTCTGACTCTGCCTGTGTGTGTGTGTGTGTGGCAGCATTTTCCTCTCAGAGATTAGTCTTGAAAACCCGACCCTAGGCAACAGTGACTAGGCAACAGTGATTAGGGTCGGGTTTCAATGACAGACTCTGTTGGCAACTTCTCTAAAGAAGAAGAAACAATGATCCGGGGTGAGTCCTCTTCGGACACACAACTCTCTCAGCAAATCACGATTCCAGAACGTTGCGATACGAAACCAGAGTTTGCAGTGATTTTAGGGAAGGTAGTTGATGCAAACTAGCCTCTTGCATTTCACATTCATTAAATATTACCCCCGTGATATCCATTAAAAAATATATATAATATTCCAGCAGATAAGGCACTTAAGGTAGTCCATCATATCCAATGATGACTTCCACTACTGCTTGTGGGTTCGTTGGTGACTGTACAACCCGATGCGGGATGCACACTCTCTGCCACGGAAAGAGCACACAAAGGCCTGTCCTGTTTAGGCCAGTGGTCATATGTCTTCTCTGTCACTTTGCCCACGGCCAACTGCACTCCTTGAGTCCGCGCCAATCTGGACGGAGACAGGGTTTATCCCCAACTTCTTTAGCGGATGTCTTCAGTTGGTCCTTTAGCCTCCTTTTTTCTGACGGCCCAGTTCTGGCTGTCTGTACAGCATCTTTCCGGGGAGGCGGTCCTCTGGCATCCAGACGGCATGGCCCGAGCCATCTAAGCTGGTGGTGGTGTGAAGTACACCTCAATGCTCCTGCAGTTGGTTCTCTGTTCTTGCCATGTGGCACACGGTCCTGCCAGGTCACTTTCAACATGCGTTGAAGCCATTTTATGTCAAAGGACTCTAAGTGTCGGCTGTAGACTATCCATGTTTCACATCCATGAAGGAGTGTAGATACACACACTGCCTGGTAGACTGCAGCTTTGGTGTGAAGGGGATAAGGAAGTGAGGTAGTTTGTCTATGCCTAAAGGGTCCGTCTGCGGGATGGAAACCCTGGGGCTGCCCAATCGCTTGGTAGTCAAATGGATCATAAAGTCTCCCGTTGAAACCAGACCCTAGTCACTGTTGCTTAGGGTCAGGGGTGTTCGAGACAACTCCGATTACTATGAGTCCTTGTGGTGTGCTGAGCCATGCCGGTTCCCGAGACAGGTTCACGGGGTCACACACACTGTGGAACAGCCCCAGCAGTCCAGGCCCCGTATCTCTAAAGTAAACACAGTGCCGCCAACTGACGCATTCTTGAGAGTGTGCCATATCGTAGCTGCTGATTGGAGGTTGTTACACGCCGGCCTGAGAGATGCTTGGAAATGCCAAAGTTCTCTCAAATTGCAGCGGCAACTCCTACATGAAAATGAACTCCGCTCCGCTCTGTGACCGTAACGATACGGCGAGCTACAGTCTCCAAAGAGTCCTAACACTCATCTACTACAACTTCCTCTACTACTTCAAACATAGCCAAAAGAAAAGGGAGTGAATAACAACAATGGCCACGGAGGTTCTAATTCTACGCAGTTGGAAGAGCAATTAATGGGATTTGGGAGTGTGCTTAATCTATTTTATTCAATTGGCTGAGTCTGTAGCTCTCCAGAACCATCAGCCTGATATATGGGCATGGAGGAGCAGCCAGAGAAGGGGGTTTGGCTGAACACCCAGAGCAAGAGAGACCTGGATGGAACAGCCGGTTACCGTTAGAAAAATGCCTGGACCAAGCCAGGCAGGTGGGGCACAGGGCCAAGCATAACCCACACATGGGGTGTGTAGCCAACGCTAACCCCCGAGCCCTCTTGAGCAACGGGAGACTTTATGATCCATTTGACTACCAAGCGATTGGGCAGCCCCAGGGTTTTCTTGTTGCAGTCCACCACCCAGGAGAGGTAGAGGGGCTGAACCAGCCCGCTGGTTCTTTTGAGTAAAGAGCATTTTTAAACAAGGCGCTCGAGACCAGACATAGGGCCCACACCTGGAATAACAGAAGCATTCAAGCTCACATTCTCCCTGCCAGTGGTCTAAATCCATAACTCAAACATGTACATTGCAAAGGACCCCAGAGCTTCCCTCCCTACCCTCCCTTCCGTCCTCCTCCCTTTTGACTTCTTTGTTTTCCACCTCCCTCCTGCTTTCATCCATCCCGCCCTTCTGGATCTCTGCACCCAATTTAAGCCGCAGTCCAGCTACAGCTGTGCTCTCTATCACACTGCTTTCCCTCGCCCGATCAAACGGAGAGAAACCCAAATCAAGAGCTAAAAAAAAACTTTCCCATGTGTGGTGAGGGATGGAGGAGTGAAAGAGTGGGGAGTGAGAGGTTTGGGGAGCTCCACACAGCAGAGGAAGGAGGAAGGGGTGACCCTGGGACCACCTGTTCCACAGAGCCTCTGCGATCCGAAGCGCCACATTATCCATCGTGACTCTGAGGCCCTCTGTTGACGCGAACCGGCCAGCTATCAGAGCCTCCCCGATCCCACGGGCTCCTTTTCAACAAACTGCCAAAGAGATGAAGTGTGAGAAAAGACACTCCAGTCAGCCCAGACTCGGCTCCTTCGCCTCCGTCATCGTCGCCCTACACTTTCAGTCCAGCTCCGCCTTTCCTGGCCCTTTCTCTCTCTCTCTCCGTCTCTCCCTCTCTCTCCTTCTCCGTCCAGTCGACCAACTCCGCCGCACGTCCTTCAGAACGGACCGAGATAGCAACGCTTAACCTCTGAGGCAGTGAGGCAACCGCAGGAATGCCCATGCCGAACTAATATGTTGTATCCTCCACAACATTGATTTGGAGAGCAGTTGCTGTGCAGTGGCTGATATGCCCCCAGGCAATCTCCTACATTATTTATCCCTCAATTACTGTATACATGGTATCGGGACAGCTTGGCTTTTCATAGGCACTCCCTCTGTTTGTTTCTTTACAGCCAGTTACAGCCAGTACACCCACTCTGCTGGGAAGCGTCAGGTAGCCTAGCGGTAAAGAGCTTTGGGCCAGTAACCGAAAGGTCGCTGGTTCGAATTCCAGAGAGGACTAGGTAAAAATCTGCCGATGTGCCCTTGAACAAACACTTAACCGTAAGTCACTCTGGATAAGAGTGTCTGCTAAATGACTAAAATGTCAAATGAAAGCTCCACCCCATCCATTACAGGTGCAGCAGCCGTCAGCCTTAAGACTGGTTGACGTGAGGGCAGGAAGCCGAGCGCCCGGGACTCTACAGTTTCCCTCCCAGATGCTTTGACACTCTCTGTCCCTTCCCCCTCTTTCTCTCTCTTTCCCTTTCATCTGGAGTAGTGTGGAGAAAGCAACACAGATGAGATGTGTTCATTTGTGCGTGTCAGACAGAAATGCGTGGCATGTCGGCTTGACAGGTTGTAGACGGCCGTGGACAAACAGGAGCTATTTTGGAACGCTGAAGCCTGAAAGAGAACTGTGGTACTGTGGAAAATAGCCATATGCCTATTACTCATTCTATTAAACACACACACACACACGTACGTACAAACACACACACACACACACACACACTGCCATTTTTCTCTCCCACTCACTCCATTAAAAGCACTCCATATCTATAGTGGAGCCCCTGTAGTCGCTCACTCTCGCTTGTTCTCTCTCTCACGGCCTCTTGTTCTCTCACTCTCTCTCTTGTTCTCTCCCCCCCTCTCTTTTTCTTTCTCTCTCTCCCTCCTGCCCTCCCTGTGGGTGGAGAGCTCTGCGAGCTCCAATCTGATGATCGGCCAACATCTTTCACCAGCACTACCTGTCAAAAATGCATTTTCCTGTGTGTGTGTGTGTGTGTGTGTGTGTCTTATTTTTGGCCTGATACAGATCCTGGGTTGACAAGGACATCACCACTAAATCATTCTCAGGTCAGCTGCAGGTGCTAACTCAACCATGGCCGACACTGCTATTTAACACTGGTGATGCTCAACCATGGCCGACACTTGTCAGGCTTGCCTCAGTCAGAGCCCCTTAAAGGTGACGAAGGGCCAGATCCCGGATGGGTGGCCAACAGAATCGTAAGGAGGAAATGCAACCCAAGCTTGGAGTTTTTTCCAGCCCTGGGCCAGTTGACATGTCATCTTGTGAGTGAGCCAGCAAAGTATTGGCCTAATTCACCGGGTCACAATTTGTCAGAGGGCCGTCGTTGCCAGGGGAGCTATCACAATTCATTTCAAATGCAGAAACGTCAAGATGACATTTAGAAGTAGAACTGTTGTCTTCCAGCAATGGGAATACGTTCCACAGTGGGTGGGGCCAGCGGGTGAGGAGGGCCAAAGAGCTTAGACCTACAGTTCACAGAAAACCATTGTATCACCTGATAGAAGCAGGGAGAGAAGAGCTTAAGAACCGACAACGGTAACATCTTGTACCGTGGTAGTGCAGTGGCCCTACTGTGGGATATCTTCAAAGGGCAGGTCCCTCTACAGTACACAAGTACAGCTCAGGAGAGTGGCTCGTGATTGATTTTGATTCAGTTCTACTTGAGTGACCAGCGGGTCTCCCCCCCAATGCCAGGTGTCCATCAGGATAGAGCAGGCTAGTTCAGCAGTGCGCAGCACCTGCCTGTCTGTCTCTGCAGTTCACTGTGAGACTGGGCCTGCGTCCTAAATGACACCCTATTCCCTATATAGCTCCCTGGGCTCTGGTCAAAAGTAGTGCACTATATAGGGAAATATAGTGCCATTTGGAACACAACCTGGGTCCCCTCCCCTGCCCTTAACCCTCTGTTCTATAGTCATAGAGGAAGCTCCCATGATCCCAGGTCAACTGGTCCTAGTCCTTAATGGCCCACAGCACTAATAGCTGTGATTTGACCCCTGTCTGTCAGGCTCACCTTTAGAGTTCTGAGGGGGAGTCGGTTGAGCTTGCGGGTCAACCGGAACGTGGCACTAACGCAACCCGGAACGTTGCACTAAAGTATGGCGCCATCTCTCACTTTCAATCTATCCCTCTCCCTCTTCCTCTGTCTACCACTCTCTCTCTCCCTCTAGCCGTACCTGCCCATTCAGAATATGTGTAAAAACAGTGACACCTGTCTCTTAAATTACCATCAAACATTCAGTAATATAAACGCAAAACTCAAGAGATGAACTGACACAGACGCCACACAGCCTGGGTCTCCCATCTGCCTCTGGGGTCCACAGCGGGATCACTTTCTTTTAATTTCCTCCTTTCAAACTCCTCCCCAAACCTAGGGGCGCAAGGGCCTGTCAGACCCCTCTTCAGATACCCTGGGGTGTTTACACACACACACACACACACACACACACACACACACACACACACACACACACACACACACAGAGGAGAGAATGTGACTGTATCCCCTAGAGGTTGTGGTTATACCATGTGGTCAGCAGAAGGGAGGTAGGGAAACACAGACATGGAGCAGAAACTGCCTGGAGCTGTTTCCCACCTACCTGTCATGCCACTTCACACGTCTACTGCAGCAAACAGACAGCGAGGGCGCTTTGGAGAGCCAGCGGGGGGACAACGCCACGCTTGGGTGGTCCGCCAGTCCCCCTCACCCCTCCTCCTGCAAAGCTGGCTCTGGTCTGCTCTCCATGTACGAACCACTTCACCCCCAGCGCAATGGCGGAAATATGCCTGGATCATTTCACCCAGAGAGGGGAAAAAGGAGATGCAGATATTCAATGGATCCAATATGATCCAATGTCTCGTTGTCAGGCCTCCACCCGAAAAGTAGAAGCTGCGGTTGAGGCTAGGCACCATGCTTCAATTCCTAGAAAGCTTTCGAACGAATGACGTCTTTTACAGTTGCCTCAATTTGTGCAATGTTCAACGGCACAGAACCACAAATAAAAACCTGTATTTTTATTGGCCGGGTGTCCTTTTTAGTCTCGTCGACTCGAATTATTAATTGGATATGGCGGTGGAATGATTGGCAGAGAAAGAGGAAGGGAGAAAGAGGAAGAGGAGGAAAGAGACACTGGCATACCACATTTGACCATATAATAGCACTCTCAGCTTTCCAAGAAAACATCAATTGAGACATTTATGGTCTGTTTACATATATTTCCGAAGTTTTGTACGCAGAACACTGGTAGGAAACCCGTATAAACTGTATGTATGGTCATATGACAATATTTTAGCTTGACAATCATTCTATTGCACAATTTCTGATATATCACATGCATTTGTTATATTTTCCTGCATAAGTCAAATCCGTATTATGCCTCTAATGCCATTCATTACAATTAGGCTGGTTTGGATGTCCTCTCCGCCCCTTGGCAATATGTGTAGAATAGCAGGAAGTTTGCTTTAGAAATGCCAAATTCTCTCATCCTCAATTCAATATATGTAGAATACCATGAAATGAGCTGTAAAACTGCACATTTTCCTCTCCACCCCATGGCAATATGTGTAGAATAGCATGAAATGATCTTTCAAAATGCCAAATTCTCTGAGCCTCATTGCAAAATGTGTAGAATAGCAGGAGGTGAGATATTAAAATGCTAATTTTTCTCTTTGCCCCATGGCGAAATTAGTAGAATTGTAGGAAGTTAACTGTTTCCCCGAGAGAGAAACTGTGCCACCGCAGAGAGAGATAGAATTGGGAGAGGGACAGAGGAGGAGAGGGAACGAGGGACAGAGGAGGAGAGGGAACGAGGGAGCGAGAGAAAAAGAGGGAAAGAGCGAGATAGGGACTGGGTGAGGACTGACTAGGACCATTAAAGACTGAGATGACGGAGACCGACAGTGATTGAAATAGGATTAGAGGAGACCGGCTCGAGCAGAGCGACAGCATCACCAGTGTTAAACCTGGGCTTCACAGGGACTGTCTCTGTCACATCAAAGTCATGGAAGAGAAGCCGCCAGCACGGTGTCCACACACACACACACACCTTTGCATGCACAAACATATATACGTGGCTCGTACACGGCTTGTGTTCCCTGTTTATTTCCAATATTCTCCATGATGGGCTCGATGCCTGATTCAGCCTTTTCTTTTCATCCCACTCCTGGTGTCTTTGTGGGGTATTTTTGGATCACAGACACGATGCATTGATGAACCATCTTTAACAATTAATGAGACGACTTGTCTCCTGGTCCCAGTGGACCCAAACAAAGTTCTAATGAGAACTTTCCCCAACCCCATGCCAATCAGAGGCCTTTTTAACTGTTTCCCAGAACGAGCCGACTGTACACACACACACACACACACACACACACACACACACACACACACACACACAGGCTCTTGCTCATTTTCGCACATACACACAACCAGACACGCAGAAAACACATGCACACCTTAGTTAGTGCTACGTTAATGTTACAATCAATGTGTAACTTCGTTGAGTTTCCAATGTATGTTCAGTTTTTTCTCTCCATCATAGTTAATTTGTCACGTGCACAGGACACGGCAGGTGTAAACGAAGGCTTTTTCCTCAACAGTGCACCATCAATAACAAACATACAATGTTTGCTTTGAGTATATCAATGGCATCAAATATATGCACCAGCCCCGTGTTGAATCCAATCTTTTCTATTGCTCATGGGAGACGCCCTCGAACTCCCTCGAGGGAATACAAATCCCCGTTGATATTTCTTACCAGGTAAAGTCAAATTACCCTGTGTCTCTCGCTCCCATAAAATACAATCGACTGATTGGTATCAATGAGGCTAAGTTTCCGCCTGCCGGGCTGCGTCCCCAATGGCGCCCTGTTCCCATAGAGGTGCACTACTTTTGACACCAGGCATATTGGGAACTGGTGCCATTTGGGACGCAGCCACCGTCAAAATTACCCTGCGTCTCGATCCCATCAAGACAACAGTCTGATTGGTATCCAGGAGTCTGAGTGTCAGGCTGTAGTTTTTCCTCTTTGTGCTCATCAGTTCATGCCTGCCACCCACCCCACCGCAGCATGCAATAAATAGAGTCTTCGCTGTGCGTTGAGAAATGGCACAATTATCCCCCGCTGGTGAAATATGGGCCAGGAAGCTGCACACTTCCCTATGTACACACACGCACGCACACACACACACACACACACACACACACACACACACACACACACACACAAGGGCAAGTACAGGCACGCACGCATACACACAGGCACAAACACACAAGCAGGCACACACACACAGAGCTGCCTGATGCCGTCGTCCTCTAGTCCACACACAGTCCATAACGATGGGGTTTTTGCCACAGCAAGTCATAGTGCAGTTGTTTGATTAATGGGAGAGATGAAGTGGTAGTAGACATTCCCGATGTGTCAACTTCCTCTGTGTTTATTTCCCAGCAGCGGTAATGGTTATCAAGAGAGCAATCGTGCCTCACTACATTTATACATTTTTAAGGCCAAGTGGAGGTTAGAGAATTGAGAGAGGACAAAATAGCCTACTGTAATGGTAATAGCACTACTGAATTCTAAGAATATTTCCGATGTTATGTCCTAGAACCATTCCACCGAGTAATTCGGCTTCTCTCTTCTCTTCACAGATATGGGAAAATAGTGTCAACCAAGGCCATCCTGGACAAGAACACCAACCAGTGCAAAGGTATGTCACCAAGGTCTCTGTATCCCAAATGGCACCGTATTCCCTAGGTAGTGCACTACTTTTGACCAGGGCACTATGTAGGGAATATAGGGTGCCATTTGGGATGCAGGCTGAGCCTTGTGTTAGCCACCGAGAGCCTTGTGTCTGCCACCGTCCACGGCGCAGCGATCACTCATCAAAGCAGATGTTGTCAGAGGAAGCGTTCGGTGCCAAGCCCTGGCATGAGCACAGACCTCAGTCGAGAAAGCACCTGCATGTCGCAAATCAACGATTTAGCAGTTACCGCTAGCTGGATGGAGGTTAATGACTAGGCCCAACAATGAAGATCGCTCGCCGGAAGGAAGTCAGACGATGGGCAGTTGTTGTGCAGCCCCTCCCTAGCTACGGCCCCGTAGACTCTTTTATCTCCCCCTCTTTCAACCGGGTCTTGGAAAACAGCGTTAGCCTGTGCTGTCTGTACACTCACCAGGAGTGTCATGTTGACACATCAAAACCAAACGACGGAGCCGTCATATCGGCGGCAAATGTTTCAATCGCTAATCAAGTGCACATATCCAATTAGAAGGAGAACAGGCAAGTACGATGCAGTTAAACGTTCTTTAGTATCGCTCTGGTCTTACATCTCAAGGTATTCGTAGACATGTTCCCCGCTTCAGCCGGTACGGTACTGTAAATACATTTCCGTAGTTTTCCTTCTGTTCACTCTCCTCTGACGGCTGCTACACACTCAAAACGGAGCGACAAAAGTGTCGTAGATACGGTCCATTCCAGAAATTTGCCGGCAGCTCCGTTTGCGTACGGTGTGTAGACCCATTTCATGGCCAGTCGTAGAGGGGGAGAAGAAGAAAAACAACAGATTAGTCCTGAGGTGTATGGCAGCACTGTTTAAGCGCTACTGAAGTTCCATCAATACTAATTGTTTTTTGCAGCCTCTTTGCTCTGTATTGCCGCCCCCCTTCGAGGTGATGCCTGCTTCCGACCGTCCTTACCTGGATGGAACCCGCCCGTTGTGTGACGGGTCAGATGTAAAGGGAAAACAACCCTCCATGATTCAAGGCTGGAGAAGCCTCGGATTGGCTTAACCTCCTTTGTGTGGGGCGGCAGGTAGCTTAGTGGTTAAGAGCGTTGGGCCAGTAACCAAAGGGTCACTGGTTCGAATCGCAGAGGCATCTACCGTAGGTGAGAAATCAGCTGATGTGCCCTTGAGCAAGGCACTTAACCCGAATTGCTTCTGGGTAAGAGCATCTGCTAAATGACTAGAATGTCCATTTGTTGCTGGTGACTCATGTAGGCAATCAGAAGTCAGCCTGGGCCCCTTGTTAGGAGGAAGGATGGACCCACGGGTGGTGGAAAACAGGAAGAGAGGATTGAGGGAGTATACGGACACATCAGAGGTGTGAAGTAAATCGCAGGGTGTGGAGATGAAATACAGTAGAGCCTCTCTGAGTCCAGGGCACTGGCCTGGTGAGCTATGCTTTGGAGGGCCAGGCACTCGGCTCTGCACTCGCGGGTGGGGGGAGACCAGTTTCCCATACCTCACCTGCCTGGAATGCAGCGCTGCCGAGATGCCAAAAGCCAAGCATAAGCATCTGTATTTTACGAGTGGAAATGATGGTCCAGCCCTGTGCACCGAGGGAGGGGAAGGGGGAGTAGGGCAGAAAGACGGGAGAGAGAGGGAGAAAGGAAGAGAGGCCACAATAGCTCCAAGGCCTCATCAGAAGCCATGTGTTTCTGTATAAATGCAGATCTCTGGCTTACCCCTACCATGTAACCTATGTCTCTGATCACTACTGACAGCCAGGGCCTCATTCCTTTCATACTGATGTTGAAATACATGTGCAACATATTTCAGATTTTTAGAGAGCTTGATACAGAGTGCCTGTGTTTTTTTGTCTTCTTGACCCCGACCAGCATTTTATTTCTTAAACTGAAATGATTTTCTTCTAGTGAGACACCAATGTTGTAACATACCCGCTCAACTTTTTTTCATGATAGCGTCAAAGTTCAGAGGTTACTCCAGTCTACTCAATCTGCTTCTAAACAGATTTTTCCTTTCAAAAGCATGCTCTCTCCTCCTCTCCGTCCTTGTAAAGGTGAATGCAGGAAGGCGGGGTACGGGTTGGAGCAGGTTTCGTATCCATCATAAGAAGAACACCGCGTCGCCCTGATCCGGTATCACTTTGTTTTCAGTCGTCTGCCCTTTTGACCTGGCGCTCCTTTAAATGTCAGAGGCAGTGCTTTTTCAACACGGTGGCACCACCAGACAGACACCGAGCCGGGAACAAACCAGGCCAATCCTCCCTCCTCTCCTGTGTTATTTGTATTTAGTTCAGCTCAGTGAGAATGCAGCAAAGCGCAAGAAAAAGGGGAAGGGTGCAGGAGGTCAGCAACCAGTCATCTCTGGGAAAGATTAAAGAAATGCGAGACACACTGAGATTGAAGCGTGGGAGAGGAACCTGTTTGTTGTAGAGAGACCGAGATATGCTGGGCACTGATGTACCCCACACACACACACAAACAAATGCACTTGCGCACGCACGCACACACAATCACGCATGCATGGATGCACTCATTATACACACACAATCACGCGAGCATGCCCAGTGGTGTAAAGTACTTCAGTAAAAATATGTGAAAGGACTACTTAAGTCGTTTTTATGTTTATGGGTATCAGTACTTTACTTTACTATTTACATGTTTTGAATACTTTTACTTTTACTTCACCTCATTCCTAAATAAAATGATATACTTTTTACTACATACATTTTCCTTGACACCCAAAAGTACCCGTTACATTTTGAATGCTTAGTAGGTCAGGGAAATGGTCTAATTCACAGACTTATCGAGAGAACATCCCTGGTCATCCCGAGTGCCTCTGTGCCTCTGATCAGCTTGGTTTGAAGAAATCAATTGTGGGAGCAATTATTAGAAAATGGAAGACATACAAGACCACTGATAATCTCCCTCGATCTGGGGCTTCACGCAAGATCTCACCCCGTGGGGTCAAAATGATCACAAGAACGGTGAGCAAAAATCCCAGAACCACACGGGGGGAGCTAGTGAATGACCTGCAAAGAGCTGGGACCAAAGTAACAAAGCCTACCATCAGAAACACACTACGCCGCCAGGGACTCAAATCCTGCAGTGCCAGACGTGTCCCCCTGCTTAAGCCAATACATGTCCAGGCCCATCTGAAGTTTACTAGAAAGCATTTGGATGATCCAGAAGAAGATTGGGAGAATGTCATATGGTCAGATGAAACCAAAATATAACTTTTTGGTAAAAACTCGTCAAAAACTCGTCAACTCGTCATGTTTGGAGGACAAAGAATCCTGAGTTGCATCCAAAGAACACCATACCTACTGTGAAGCATGGGGGTGGAAACATCATGCTTTGGGGCTGTTTTTCTGCAAAGGGACCAGGACGACTGATCCGTGTAAAGGAAAGAATGAATGCGGCCATGTATCGTGAGATTTTGAGTGAAAACCTCCTTCCATCAGCAAGGGCATTGAAGATGAAACGTGGCTGGGTCTTTCATCATGACAATGATCCCAAACACACCGCCCAGGCAACGAAGGAGTGGCTTCGTAATAAGCATTTCAAGGTCCTGGAGTGGCCTAGCTATTCTCCAGATCTCAACCCCATAGAAAATCTTTGGAGGGAGTTGAAAGTCCGTGTTGCCCAGCAACAGCCCCAAAACATCACTGCTCTAGAGGATATCTGCATGGAGGAATGGGCCAAAATACCAGCAACAGTGTGTGAAAACCTTGTGAAAACCTTGTGAAGAAAACATTTTACCTCTGTCATTGCCAACAAAGGGTATATAACAAAGTATTGAGATAAACTTTTGTTATTGACCAAATACTTATTTTCCACCATAATTTGCAAATAAATTCATTAAAAATCCTACAATGTGATTTTCTGATTTTTTTGCTAATTTTGTCTGTCATAGTTGAAGTGTACCTATGATGAAAATTACAGGCCTCTCTCATCTTTTTAAGTGGGAGAACTTGCACAATTGGTGGCTGACTAAATACTTTTTTGCCCCACTGTACAGCGGGGAGAACAAGAACTTGATATACTGCCGATTTTACAGGTTTTCCTACTTACAAAGCATGTAGAGGTCTGTAATTTTTATCATAGGTACACTTCAACTGTGAGAGACGGAATCTAAAAAAAATCCAGAAAATCACATTGTATGATTTTTTAGTAATTCCTTTTCATTTTATTGCATGACATAAGTATTTTATCACCTAACAACCAGTAAGAATTGCGGCTCTCACAGACATGTTAGTTTTTCTTTAAGAAGCCCTCCTGTTCTCCACTCATTACCTATATTAACTGCACCTGTTTGAACTCGTTGCCTGTATAAAAGACACCTGTCCACACACTCAATCAAACAGACTCCAACCTATCCACAATGGCCAAGACCAGAGAGCTGTGTAAGGACATCAGGGGTAGAATTCTAGACCTGCACAAGGCTGGGATGGGCTACAGGACAATAGGCAAGCAGCTTGGTGAGAAGGCAACAACTGTTGGCGCAATTATTAGAAAATGGAAGAAGTTCAAGATGACGGTCAATCACCCTCGGTCTGGGGCTCCATGCAAGATCTCACCTCGTGGGGCATCAATGATCATGAGGAAGGTGAGGGATCAGCCCAGAACTACATGGCAGGACCTGGTCAATGACCTGAAGAGAGCTGGGACCACAGTCTCAAAGAAAACCATTAGTAACACACTACGCCGTCATGGATTAAAATCCTGCAGCGCACGCAAGGTCCCCCTGCTCAAGCCAGCGCATGTCCAGGCCCGTCTGAAGTTTGCCAATGACCATCTGGATGACCAAGGGGGGGAATGGGAGAAGGTCATGTGGTCTGATGAGACAAAAATAGAGCTTTTTGGTCTAAACTCCACTCACCGTGTTTGTATGGAGGAGTGGGCCAAAATCCCTGCTGCAGTGTGTGTAAACCTGGTCAAGAACTACAGGAAACGTATGATCTCTGTAATTGCAAACAAAGGTTTCTGTACCAAATATTAAGTTCTGCTTTTCTGATGTATCAAATACTTATGTCATGCAATAAAATGCTAATTAATTACTTAAAAATCATACAATGTGATTTTCTGGATTTTTGTTTTAGATTCCGTCTCTCACAGTTGAAGTGTACCTATGATAAAAGTAGGAAAATCGGCAGTGTATCAAATACTTGTTCTCCCCACTGTATGTACATTAATGCACACATGCACGTAGAATAGCACACACATGTACATTCCACATTTTTGCACTCTGTAAAACACAGAGTGCATAATCACATTTAGGCCAGCATACTAGAGCCTCTCCTCTCCTCCACACACGCAGCCTACACCCCCACCCACACACTCATCCATCTGCCTTAGGACTCTATGGCTCCTGCAGCAACCAACAGCAGATCTATCAATCCTCCGCCTGCCTAGCATCACAGCGTGACTGCCTTCCACCTCTGCATCGTGCGGGCTCTGAATGAGCCTCTCCATCTTCCCATCGCTGACGCCCTGGACCGACCGGAGAGCAATGGGAACAGGAAGTTGTGAAAGGCTTAAGGGTCGTCAAGCTCTGTGGGTAAGAGGGGAGGCATTCTCTCCCTCTGTCCCTGTATTGTTCCCTCCTGCTTCCCTTTGGATGTTTTTCATTTAGTAGGAGTGAGATGTGGGTTAGCTTAATCTGAGGGTCTCGGGGAACCGAAACCACTAATTTGCTATCCTGAAAAAAACATGAAAATGGCAGCTCAGGCATTTGAAGGAAAGCAGGGGCTGACCAAATGGAGACATTTTAGATTTTCCTTTATGAGCCCGGAGGCAGAGGAAATGACCTCAGCCTGTTAAAGGACCTCCGTTTCCTCTGCCAGGAGATAAGGCCGCGGAGGCTGAGATTCGCAAGCCGGCCTGGCGGTTCAACACCACTCAGGATTGTACGAAATTAGATGAGATAATTGGCTCCCACGGTTTTGTTCTCTTCTCAGCTGCCTGTTGTTGTTCCTCAATGACACCTGTCATCCAGGCTATATTTTTGTTCTGTAACTCAGTTGGTAGTGCACAATGCTTGTAACACCAGGATAGTGGATTTGAATCCTGGGAAAACACATACGTAATAATTTTGCCCTGAGAACAGCCTCAATTTGTTTCGGCATGGACTCTACAAGGTGTCAAGCGTTCCACAGGGATGCTGGCCCATGTTCACTCCAATGCTTCCCACAGTTGGCTCAATGTTCATTGGGGTGGTTGACCATTCTTGATACACACAGGGAACTGTTGAGCGTGAAAAACTAAGCAGCGTTGCAGTTCTTGACACAAACCGGTGCTCCTTACTACCATACCCCATTCAAAGACACTTAACTATTGTGTCTTGTCCATTCGCCCTCTGAATGGCACACATACACAATCCAAGGCCTTCTTTAACCTTTCTCCTCCCCTTCATCTACACTGATTGAAGTGGATTTAACAACTGACATTAATAATGGATCATAGCTTTCACCTGGATTAATCTGGTCAGTCTACAGTTGAAGTCAGAAGTTTATATACAATTAGGTTGGAGTCATTAAAACTCATTTTTCAACCACTCCACAAAGTTCTTGTTAACAACTATAGTTTTGGCAAGTTTATTAGGACATCTACTTTGTGCATGACACAAGTAATTTTTCCAACAATTGTTTACAGACAGATTATTTCACTTATAATTCACTGTATCACAATTCCAGTGGGTCAGAAGTTTACACACACTAAGTTGACTGTGCCTTTAAACAGCTTGGAAAATTCCAGAAAATGATGTCATGGCTTTAGAAGCTTCTGATAGGCTAATTGACATCATTTGAGTCAATTGGAGGTGTACCTGTGGATGTATTCCAAGGCCTACCTTCAAACTCAGTGCCTCTTTGCTTGACATCATGGGACAATCAAAAGAAATCAGCCAAGACCTCAGAAGAAAAATTGTAGACCTCCAAAAGTCTGGTTCATCCTTGGGAGCAATTTCCAAATGCATGAAGGTACCACGTTCATCTGTACAAATAATAGTACGCAAGTATAAATACCATGGGACCACGCAGCCGTCATACCGCTCAGTAAGGAGACGCGTTCTGTCTCCTAGAGATGAACGTACTTTGGTGCGAAAAGTGCAACTAAATCCCAAAACAACAGCAAAGGACCTTGTGAAGATGCTGGAGGAAACAGGTATGAAAGCATCATGTTTTTGGGGTGCTTTGCTGCAGGAGGGACTGGTTCACTTCACAAAATAGATGTGGATATATTGAAGCAACATCTCAAGACATCAGTCAGGAAGTTAAAGCTTGGTTGCAAATGGGTCTTTCAAATGGACAATGACCCCAAGCATACTTCCAAAGTTGTGGCAAAATGGCTTCAGGACAACAAAGTCAAGGTATTGGAGTGGCCATCACAAAGCCCTGACCTCAATCCTGTAGAACATTTGTGGGCAGAACTGAAAAAGTGTGTGAGAGCAAGTAGGCCTACAAACCTGACTCATTTACACCAGCTTTGTCAGGAGGAATGGGCCAAAATTCACCCAACTTATTGTGGAAGGCTACCCAAAACGTTTGACCCACATTAAACAATTTAAAGGCAATGCTACCAAATACTAATTGAGTGTATGAACTTCTGACCCACTGGGAATGTGATTTAAAGAAATAAAAGCTGAAATAAATCATTATCTCAACTATTATTCTGATATTTCACATTCTTAAAATAAAGTGGTGGTCCTAACTGACCTAAGACAGGGAATTTATATTTGGATTAAATGTCAGGAAGATAGAAGAGATACAGTATATAAAGTAGTGCATCACTTTCTACTAGGCTTGGCCATTACAATTGCATCCATCCATACACCTCCCACTAGCACAGAGTGAGCCTCTAATGGAGAAATATCTGCAAATGTTAGTCTCTATAAAAATTAGATTTATGGCTACGTCGATGGCTGAGTAGAGTATTGCATGATGCCGAGCATAAAGGAGAATTGATGAATGAGGTTGTGCTCTCCAAGAAGGCCTGTTTTGGATTGTCCCGTGTGCATTTCTGGGAAGTGGAAAGAGAAAGGCAAGCGAGTGCTGTTTGCATCCATTATCGGTTTCTCATTAGAGAGGCCGAGATATAAACATTTGTCTATGTTGCCGGCGCAATTAGGGATTCTCTCTGCAGCCCCTCTGCCCTTTGAAAATGAATTATGTGCAGATGAGAATCTCAACTTAAGTGCGGCCAGCAGCAGACCTCTTCCAGAATGCTTCTCTCTTCCCAGCAATTCCAGAAAGAGGCAAGTTATGGAGAAACAGGTGAGAGAGAGGCATAAAGAGAAGAGTGTACGCCTGTCCCCTGTTTGCATGAGTAGTAATGCCCTTAATTTGTAATCGCAATGGAAGAATTCCATTGATTGGGTGGCGTCGCAAACCTCAATGTGGTGTTCCCCGTACTCCACCCGTTCTTGTTTTGCTGCAGAGCCTCACACAGCTCAAGCCCCCCCCCCCCCCCGCTTCCAACTCCCTCCCTTTTCCATCTCCCATTCCTTTAAGCCAAGGCGCTCTCTCGCCTTCCAAGTTGGCCACTCACCAAGCTGGCGTCTAAATGGGTGAGCATGTCGTAAATAGAACCCGGCCACCACATTCTTCCAGCAGTGACCTTTTGTCCCCCCCCCCCTCCACTTCCTGTGCTGCTCCCGCTGGCAGTGTGGTCGCCGCTTCACTTCCAGGGCTGGCCGGCCGGGAGACCAATGCCCCGAGGGACAGCAGCACTGTCTCTGTGTCATGAGCCCTGAGCTCTGACACCATCCTTGCTTGTGTTTGACGTCACTTCCATCCTTATACAACACTGTTGAGCTCTCTTCCCTCCCGGTCCATCGACAAATGGCCTTGAGGGTTATCAGTCGAGGGCGAGGGCGTATCTACCACCATTTTTTTATCCCAGAGTCACCGTCGCTATTGTGGTAACCACAATGGGGGCCGCAGCCTTCCCCTGACCTGCAAGGGGTTCGGTGTTCGCCCCTGCATCTTCCGGAGTAATGATCATATCCTTGATTAGTTAAGGAAGGAATAAATCAGAAATGAATGAATAAGGGTAGATGGGAGCGGCTTGGCTGTTCCTTATGAATGAATCAGAGCTGAGGGACAAAGAGGGCCGTGCATGAAAAATAAAGGAACACTTTGTCCTTCTCATGGTTTTTATGTTCGTCTCTGCATTGGAGATGTGTTTTTCGGAGGCCCCTCTTGATCTATGCTTTGTTAAAATGTTGTCTCTGTCTGCCCATTTTTGTGCAATCTGCCACGGTTGCTGAGGTGATTATCTATCCTGTTGCCTAGTCACTTTATCCCTACCTATATGTACAGTGCATTCGGAAAGTAATAAAACCTGTTTGTTTTTTCCACATTTTGTTACGTTATACCCTTATTCTAAAATGGATTCCCAAAAAATGTTTACTCATCAATCTACACTCAATACCCCATAATGACAATGCGAAAACAGGTTTTTAGAAATTGTTGCAAATTTATTGAAAATAATATTTACGTAATTATTCAGACCCTTTGCTATGAGACTCAAAATTGAGCTCAGGTGCATCCTGTTTCCATTGATCATCCTTGAGATGTTTCTACTACTTGATTGGAGTCTACCTGTGGTAAATTCAATTGATTGAACGTGATTTTGAAAGGCACACACCTGTCTATATAAGGTCCCACAGTTGACAGTGCATGTCAGAGCAAAAACCAAGCCATGAAGTAGAAGGAATTGTCCATAGAGCTCCGAGACAGGATTGTGTCGAGGTACATATCTGGGGAAGGGTACCAAAACATTTCTGCAGCATTGAAGGTCCCCAAGAACACAGTGGCCTCAATTCTTAAATGGTAAAGGTTTGGAACAACCAAGACTCTAACTAGAGCTGGCCACTTGGCCAAACTGCACAATTGGGAGAGAAGGACCTTGGTTAGGGAGGTGACCAAGTACCCAATGGTTACTCTGACAGAGCTCCAGAGGTCTTTCAGAAGGACAACCATCTCTGCAGCATTTTACTAATCAGGCCTTCATGGTAGAGTGGCCAGACGGAAGCCACTCCTCAGTAAAAGGGACATGACGGAGATTCTTGATGAAAACCTGCTCCAGAGCGCTCAGGACCTCAGACTGGGGTGAAGGTTAATCTTCCAACATGACAACGACCCTAAACGCACAGCCAAGACAGCGCAGGTGGCTTCGAGACAAGTCTCTGAATGGCCCAGCCAGAGCCCGGACTTGAACCCGATCTAATATCTCTGGAGAGACATAAAAGTAGCTCTGCAGCGACGCTCCCCATCCAACCTGACAGAGCTTGAGAGGAACTGCAGAGAAGAATGGGAGAAACTTCCCAAATACAGTTGTGCCAAGCTTGTAGCGTCATACCCAAGAAGACTCGAGGCTGTAATCGCTGCCAAAGGTGCTTCAACAAAGTACTGAGTAAAGGGTCTGAATGCTTATGTAAATGTGATATTTCAGTTTTGTATTTGTAATAAATTAGCAACAATTTCTAAAAGCCTGTTTTGCTTTGTAATTATAGGGTATGGTGTGTAGATTGATGAGGGAAAAAAACTGTTTAATCCATTTTAGAATAAGGCTGTAACGTAACAAAATGTAGGGGTCTGAATACTTTCAGAATGCACTATATACAGTAACAGACAAAAGTTTGGACAAACCTACTCATTAAAGGTTTTTCTTTATTTTTACTGTTTTCTACGTTGTAGAATAATAGTGAAGACTTTAAAACTATAAAATAACGCATGGAATCATGTAGAAACCATAGGTTTTAGATTTTTCAAAGTAGCCACCCTTTGCCTTGATGACAGCTTTGCAAACTCTTGGCATTCTCTCAACCAGCTTCATGAGGTAGTCACCTGGAATGTATTTCAATTAACAGGTGTGCCTTGTTAAAATGTACATTTTTGGAATTTCTTTCCTTCTTAATGCGTTTGAGCCAATCAGTTGTGTTGCGACAAGGTAGGGGTGGTATACAGAAGATAGCCCTATTTGATAAAAGACCAAGTCCATATTATGGCAAGAACAGCTTAAATAAGCAAAGAGAAACGACGGTCCATCATTACTTTAAGACATGAAGGTTAGTCAATGTGGAACATTTCAAGAACTTTAAGTGCAGTCGCAAAAACCAAGTGCTATGATGAAACTGACTCTCATGAGGACTTCCACAGGAATGGAAGATCTAGTGTTACCTCTGCTGCAGAGGATAAGTTCATTAGAGTTGCCAGCCTCAGAAATTGCAGCCCAAATAAATGCTACACAGAGTTCAAGTAACAGACACATCTCAACATTGACTGTTCAGAGGAGAGAAGTGTGAATCATGCCTTCATGGTTGAATTGCTGCAAAGAAACTAAAGGACACCAATAAGAAGAAGAGACTTGCTTGGGCCAAGAAACACGAGCAATGGACATTAGACCGGTGGAAATCTGTCCTTTGGTCTGATGAGTCCAAATTTGAGATTTTTGGTTCTAACCGCTGTCTTTGTGAGACACAGAGTAGGTGAACGGATGATCTCTGCATATGTAGTTCCCACCGTGAAGCATGGAGGAGGAGATGTGATGGTGTGGGGGTGCTTTGCTGGTGACACTGTCTGGAATTTAAATTTGAATTCCAGGCACACTTAACCAGCATGGCTACCAGCATTCTGCAGCGATACGCCATCCTGTCTGGTTTGCGCTTAGAGGGACTACCATTTGTTTTTCAACAGGACAATGACCCAACACACCAGGCTGTGTAAGGGCTATTTTACCAAGAAGGAGAGTGATGGAGTGCTACATCAGATGACCTGGCCTCCACAATCACCTGACCTCATGACTATTTAAAAAAAAATATATATATATTTAATCTTTATTTAACTAGGCAAGTCCGTTAAGAACAATTCTTATTTACAATGACTGCCTACCAGCGTGAGATGGTTTGGGATGAGTTGGACCGCAGAGTGAAGGAAAAGCAACCAACAAATGCTCAGCATATGTGGGAACTCCTTCAAGACTGTTGGATGGTTTGTTGAGATAATGCCAAGAGTGTGCAAAGCTGTCATCATGGCAAAGGATGGCTACTTTTAAGAATCTAAAATATAAATTGTATTTTGATTTGTTTAACACTTGTTTGGTTACCACATGATTCCATTTGTGTTATTTCATAGTTTGGATGTCTTCACTATTATTCTACAATGTAGAAAATAGTAAAAATAAAGAAAAACCCTTGACTGAGTAGGTGTGTCCAAACTTTTGACTGGTACTGTCAAAAGACTGGTACTGTATCTGTACCTCAATTACTGTACATCGTACACCTGCACATCGACTCGGGACTGGTACCCTGTGTATATAGCCAAGTTATCGTTACTCAATGTGTATTCATTCCTTGTTATTATTCAATTATTTATTTATTTTTTCTCTGCATTGGTGGGAAGGGCCCGTAAGTAAGCATTTCACTTAGTCTACACCTGTTGTTTTAAGAAGCATCTGACAAATAACATTTGACTTGATTTGATTATGTCGCTGTACTCCAACCCGCATCAACAATCAGGCTAAACTGGATGTACATGTAGCACAAAATGTCACTGTCATTTTCCTTCTAGAACCCTTAGCTTTGTGGGCTTAAGGATTTTCACTTTTTCATGTAATCTGCAACTGTTTAAGGTCTGTTGACATTGTAGCCTATGACGTAAATTACTTAAATAGTCAAATTACATTTCAGGCATTGAATATCCCCCAAGAACCAGTGTTTTCTAGCCCCCCCTGTGTGTGTGTGTGTGTGTGTGTGTGTGTGTGTGTGTGTGTGTGTGTGTGTGTGTGTGTGTGTGTGTGTGTGTGTGTGTGTGTGTGTGTGTGTGTGTGTGTGCGCGTGTGTTTGTTTGCACCCTTTTCAAATATGCGTGGGTCTATCTATCTTCAAGGTAGACTCAGCGATATGACGTAGATGCAGAAAGTAAACAGCATAGTGGGTCAATATCCTCAACTACTTAAGAGCATTGAAGCGTGAGGCTCAACCTCTCCACTGTTTTGGTGCCCTGGCTACCACGCTCCAACAGCGTGAAGCAAACTCATGCACGTGCGTAGATACTGTGTGTGACCGTGTGAGAGCGAAGTCTTGCATCTCTCTTATCTCAAGATCTGCAGTGCCACAAGATCATTTAACTGAGTTTACCTTTAACAACCTTTTGACAAGTAATTCACACCCTGCAGGTATATTTCTCCCTCTCAAGAGCTCTTCAGATGATGCAGTGTTACACTTTTAAGGCTAACAAGACAATGTAGTTACTGTGTATTACTGTGTAACTGAGTGGCGAAGGCAATTACACATCTGAATGGAGACCAGGTCTGCTGTGTGTTTAGGATATTTTCTCACTAGCATTATTCTGCCCACTCAGATCAATTAACACCAGTTGTCTGCGAGAGGTGTCCTTAAAATATGCTAATTATAATTTAAAGGCTGGCTTTGGGGTCTTTTTAAATCAGGCTAGCCATTTAGTCAAGACTGGCCCATTTTGTAATTCTCTTAACATAAAAACTGTGAACTGAGCACTGTTCAAACCTGAGCTGTGCGTCTTATTAACTGGGTATTTCAGTCACATTTCAGTCACTTATCCCAATATAGATCGCTTTCGGAGTCCACAAATCATGATGGAACATTTGTGATTGGAAGACTTATGATAGTCCTCATAATTCTTAATTATTCATACAAAACAATGTGAACTGCACATCAGTTAAATCAACTGTGCAACAGCAACTGTTGGTTTTGGAATGAATGTACCTCAGAAACCCAGTTACTTGTTTTGATTGATGGGAATTTGAGTAAAATACTACAGGAGCTGGACTGTATGGTGTTGTACTATACGTTACCCCTGGGCATTGGTAGGAAGGCGAAAGATGGAGGGAAGGAAGGATTCATTAAAGCCCAGATATGAAAATGCTTCAGTATTTGAATAGCCAAGGTGATAATCTCATATCTACAGCCCCTGGTTGATTTCCTGTTCTGCTGCACTAACCTGTGACAGTTTTACAATAAGCAGTTTTTTTTACAGTAAGATTGAGTTCTGCTACAGTAAAAGTGGTGCAGGCAGAAAGCAGATCAATAAACAGATCCTGCAGCTAAGGGAGGCAGAATGCAGAAGGTTATTGATCAGATGATGATTGAGGTAGAGATCCATAACCATATGTTGGTTCAAAACCCATAGGGACAGTTTCCTGAACACAGATGAAGCCTAGTCCTGAACTAAAAAGCATGCTGAATAGAGAATATCCATTGAAAATGCTTTTTAGTCCAGAACTGTCCGGGATACCAGCCCGTAGTGTCTATGCCCAAGGCGATTACAGAATGAGGTTGTTCCTGATGCCACAGTCTGGAATGTATGGTACCAGTGAGCTGTGCTGTCTGGGTCCCCTTGGCCTTGTGCCCTGGCACTCTTCCCTCAGCAAGCCACTGCAGCTCATAGATAAGAGCTATGTCCCAAATGGCACTCTACTCCCTGTATAGTGCGCTGTTTTTGACCAGGACCGATAGGTCTCTGGTCAGAAGTGGTGCACTATGTAGGGAATAGAGGGGGCCATTTGGGATGCTGCCAAGGACACTTTTATACCTGGGAGAAAATGACAAGAAATACAATGACGCCAATACGGTGCATCAGCGAGAGATGAATCCCCCATAAATCCATGTTGCAGGGTTGATAAGTGAATTGCCTGTACCACTATCTCACCTGTAGTGTCTCATATAAAATAATAAGAATTATTTTACAATAAATTAGATATTGTCCCCGAGCATTAGGCCGACAGGTTGACATTGAATGCGTGAACGGTAAATTAATGTGTAAAAGCTGTGTGTTCTGGTCTGTATGTTGTGCGTGTGAGTGTGCACACATATTATACATGTACACACACACGCGTGTTTCTATGAGAAGTGTGCTTTTGGGTGTGTGTATGTGTGCAGAGGAGCCAAGAGGAAAACACGCCTGTCCTACCGGTGTATCTGTGAGGGGGAAGTGGTGCCATTGTGATATGTCAACTCACTGTGCTGTTATGCCCTGATGTGACTGATGTGGTCAGAGGTCTCCAACCCAAAGATAACATTTTCATACATCCCCTCAGTTAAGACACGTACGCGCACACCCACACACACACACACACACAATGCTGGTGTGTTGGTGCATGGACAGCAGCCACAAGACGGGCTCTGGGAGCCTCATTTTATTTATCGCCAGTCACCCAGTGCAGGAGGAAAAATGAGGAGGAATGCAGAACCTAGCGAGGATTCTCTTGTCTGGGTTTGAAGCGGGACCAACCAACCCGGCCTTGGCTTGGCTGCAGCTAGCCACACAGACTCACACGCAGATACACACACACACTCTCACACAGACACAGCTAGCCCAGAATTCTATCCAGTACGCTTTTGAAACACCCGCCCACATTGCCTTACTGTTTGCTCTGCTCACCGCAATGCAGCTCACCCAAACCATCACCCACCCACCCTGCCCACCGGGGAAAGGGCTGGCCGCTGTTCAAAACCCCAAAGACTTACTAAATACGTCTCATAAAAGTCCCCTTTTAAAAACGTATTGTCAAGGGTTCCTATGTTCCCTCCAATGTTTTGATAGGGGCTAAGTAAACAAGGGTAAAGCTACGAGCACGAAAACATGACCAATGTCCCATTGCTTCATTTAATGAATTAATCAAAAACTTTATTGAGGGATGTGGTGGTGGAAATAACAGGGTCAACTAACTATAAATTGAGTCGTATTAGCCTTGTGGTCATTAGTCCTAGGCAATGGTCAACCATGTTTGTCATTGTTTGCCATAGGTCTATCGGATATCCTATGACATTCAGTATATAATCAATTAGGGTTTTACATTGCTATGCCTTTAGCTCCGTATGTGACACTTCCTCGCTTGAAATAAATCTGTGTCATCATTGATTTGATACATTTCTATATGTTTGCTTTGGCAATGTATGTTGTTACACTTTCCATGTCAATAAAGCCTTTTGAATGTAATTCAATCATTTGTGATGGCATGTCCCAAAGGGGGTTTATGTCGAAAAATCTGATCTGCTTTTTAATATATATATATTTTTACAGATTACAAAAGATCAAAGCTCCAAAAAGGGATATCATACGATGTGATTCGAGGAAAAACCTAAAAATGTGTTATCCTACTTAGGAGACAAGTAGGATAAATGCCCATGAAAGATTTTGTTGAGTGCTCGGAGCTCCTCTTTGTTCAGGCCCATTCAGCAATGTTCACGCCCGCTTAACACTAAAACCGCTGCGTCTTGACGGACCCCCCTTCAAGCTAATGAGCAGTCCTTCTGACTCCAACATTCTAACATTGTAATTAATAGCCTACATTTCATATATGCTATAGCAAAAATAATAACTTGGTTGTGTTTTATTTTATTTCGAATAACACAATATAATTTACATTAGATGAACCGGGGTCCGTCCGTAGGCTGTATGTAAAAACATTGAATAAAAAAACACATTCAAGTGTTCAATATATTTTATTTGTGGAGTGCGTTTGTTGCAACTAGACTAAAACAGGAAGCTCCACGCTCAGGTCTGTTCAACGCTGGTCCGACCAATCTGATTCCACGCTTCAAGATTGCTTCGATCACGTGGATTGGGATATGTTCCGCATTGCGTCAAACAACATTGACGAATAGGCTGAATCGGTGAGCGAGTTTATTAGCAAGTGCATCGGCGATGTTGTACCCATCACAACTATTAAAACATTCCCAAACCAGAAACCGTGGACTGATGGCAGCATTCATGCGAAACTGAAAGCGCAAACCACTGCTTTTAACCAGGGCAAGGTGACCGGAAACATGACCGAATACAAACAGTGTAGCTATTCCCTCCGCAAGACAATCAAACAAGCTAAGCGTCAGTATAGAGACAAAGTAGAGTCGCAATTCAACGGCTCAGACACAAGAGGTATGTGGCAGGGTCTACAGTCAATCATGGATTACAAAAAGAAAACCAGCCCCGTCGCAGACCAGGATGTCTTGCTCCCAGACAGACTAAACAACTTCTTTGCTCGCTTTGAGGACAATACAGTGCCACTGACACGGCCGCTACCAAAACCTGCGGACTCTCCTTCACTGCAGCCGACGTGAATAAAACATTTAAACGTGTTAACCCTCGCAAGGCTGCAGGCCCAGACGGCATCCCCAGCCGCGTCCTCAGAGCATGCACAGACCAGCTGGCTGGTGTGTTTACGGACATATTCAATCAATCCTAATCCCAGTCTGCTGTTCCCACATGCTTCAAGAGGGCCACCATTGTTCCTATTCCCAAGAAAGCTAAGGTAACTGAGCTAAATGACTATTGCCCCGTAGCACTCACTTCCGTCATCACGAAGTGCTTTGAGAGACTAGTCAAGTACCATATCCCCTCCACCCTACCTGACACCCTAGACACACTCCAATTTGCTTACCGCCCCAATAGGTCCACAGACGACGCAATCGCAACCACACTGCACACGGCCCTAACCCATCTGGACAAGAGGAATATCTATGTGAGAATGCTGTTCATCGACTACAGCTCAGCATTTAACACCATAGTACCCTAGGTCTCGACCCCGCCCTGTACAACTGGGTACTGGACTTCCTGACGGGCCGCTCCCAGGTGGTGAGGGTAGGTAACAACATCTCCACCCCGCTGATCCTCAACAGCGTGATCAAGGGTGTGTGATCGTGGACTTCAGGAAACAGCAGAGGGAGCACATCGACGGGACAGTAGTGTAGAGTGTAGTAAGTTTTAAGTTCCTCGGCGTACACTTCACGGACAACCTGAATTGGTCCACCCACACAGACAGCGTGGTGAAGAAGGCGCAGCAGCGCCTTTTCAACCTCAGGAGAAGGCCATCAGACTGTTAAACAGCCCCCACTAACATTGAGTGGCTGCTGCCAACATACTGACTCAACTCCAGCCACTTTAATAATGGAAAAATGGATGTAAAAAATGTATCATTAGCCACTTTAAACAATGACACTTAATATAATGTTTACATACCCTACATTATTCATCTCATATGTATATACTGTACTCTATATCAAATAAAATCAAATCAAATGTATTTATATAGCCCTTCGTACATCAGCTGATATCTCAAAGTGCTGTACAAAAACCCAGCCTAAAACCCCAAACAGCAAGCAATGCAGGTGTAGAAGCACAGTGGCTAGGAAACACTCCCTAGAAAGGCCAAAACCTAGGAGGAAACCTAGAGAGGAACCAGGCTATGTGGGGTGGCCAGTCCTCTTCTGGCTGTGCCGGGTGGAGATTATAACAGAACATGGCCAAGATGTTCAAATGTTCATAAATGACCAGCATGGTCGAATAATAATAAGGCAGAACAGTTGAAACTGGAGCAGCAGCACGGCCAGGTGGACTGGGGACAGCAAGGAGTCATCATGTCAGGTAGTCCTGGGGCATGGTCCTAGGGCTCAGGTCAGTTGAAACTGGAGCAGCAGCACGGCCAGGTGGACTGGGGACAGCAAGGAGTCATCATGTCAGGTAGTCCTGGGGCATGGTCCTAGGGCTCAGGTCCTCCGAGAGAGAGAAAGAAAGAGAGAAGGAGAGAATTTGAGAACGCACACTTAGATTCACACAGGACACCGATTAGGACAGGAGAAGTACTCCAGATATAACAAACTGACCCTAGCCCCCCGACACATAAGCTACTGCAGCATAAATACTGGAGGCTGAGACAGGAGGGGTCAGGAGACACTGTGGCCCCATCCGAGGACACCCCCGGACAGGGCCAAACAGGAAGGATATAACCCCACCCACTTTGCCAAAGCACAGCCCCCACACCACTAGAGGGATATCTTCAACCACCAACTTACTATCCTGAGACAAGGCTGAGTATAGCCCACAAAGACCTCCGCCACGGCACAACTCAAGGGGGGGGGGGGGGGGACGCCAACCCAGACAGGATGACCACATCAGTGAATCAACCCACTCAGGTGACGCACCCCCTCCAGGGACGGCATGAGAGAGCCCCAGTAAGCCAGTGACTCAGCCCCTGTAATAGGGTTAGAGGCAGAGAATCCCAGTGGAAAGGGGGGAACCGGCCAGGCAGAGACAGCAAGGGCGGTTCGTTGCTCCAGAGCCTTTCCGTTCACCTTCCCACTCCTGGGCCAGACTACACTCAATCATATGACCCACTGAAGAGATGAGTCTTCAGTAAAGACTTAAAGGTTGAGACCGAGTTTGCGTCTCTGACATGGGTAGGCAGACCGTTCCATAAAAATGGAGTTCTATAGGAGAAAGCCCTGCCTCCAGCTGTTTGCTTAGAAATTCTAGGGACAATTAGGAGGCCTGCGTCTTGTGACCGTAGCGTACGTGTAGGTATGTACGGCAGGACCAAATCAGAGAGATACAGTGCCTTGCGAAAGTATTCGGCCCCCTTGAACTTTGCGACCTTTTGCCACATTTCAGGCTTCAAACATAAAGATATAAAACTGTATTTTTTTGTGAAGAATCAACAACAAGTGGGACACAATCATGAAGTGGAACGACATTTATTAGATATTTCAAACTTTTTTAACAAATCAAAAACTGAAAAATTGGGGTGCAAAATTATTCAGCCCCCTTAAGTTAATACTTTGTAGCGCCACCTTCATATATTTTAACGTACATATTCTTCATCCCTTTACACTTGTGTGTATAAGGTGGTAGTTGTGAAATTGTTAGGTTAGATTGCTCGTTGGTTATTACTGCATTGTCGGAACTAGATTTATAACATCAAAATAAAATACCCCAACCACCAAGATGCACGTCAAGACACGCAGTCATGATGAAAACATTAGTGTCCTAAACATCATTATAAGCTCCAAGTAGTCTTGATAAATAGTGAAACTCAGCACAAAACCAATAATGGCATTATAATGAATATACTGTAAGTGTCACTATGACAGCGGTCAAAAATATCAAACGATTGTCAGCTCCTGCTTGTGTGCGTCTTCACGCAATCGCATCAGTTGAGAATTTGTTCTTAACTGACTTGCCTAGTTAAATAAAGGGGGGAAAAAAAGAAATGTAATTTAGCTGTTATCCCTTGTCCTTACAGTTGACACAATTTTCGTAACTTTCACACTTTGACATGCAGTACATTTTTGTTTGGATGTCGTGCGTAATAGTCTCCGGCCTTCTTTATTGTGTCTCGTTCGTCAGCACCGTTGTGGAGTACAACGGCTGTGCAGGTGCCTTATTTTTCGCAGAGGGATGGAGCTCCCTCTCATCATGCCAGACTTGTTGTCTTTGCAAGCAACTTCTTCGCCAATGACAGTGAAGTGAAGAAATTGGCCTTGGTGGCATTTCTCCCCTTGCCAACGCAAGGTTCTACAAGCCTCATCACCCACATTCTCCGACACTCGCTCACCTGCTGCCTGATGTGGATATTTTCCCAGATATTGAAAGCCGTTCAGCATGCACAATCACTCACTGTGTAGCCTAATCCAAGTGGGCCAGAGTAGACTGATAAGACTGCTTTGAATCGGGGGACTGATATAGGGTACATACAATTTTAGAATTAGAATCGATCAATGCAATAGAATGGCTCTTCCTGTTGTTCTTACACAATTGGTGGTTACATAATTATGCATCGTTTGCTTCCCCTCTGTCACGAATCCCGCCGAAGATGATGCCTCTTCCTGTTCGCTCGGCGGCCCTTTTCTGTTTAATTTAGTTGCGTCTATGTTAGTTGCTTGTGTCAGCACAGTTCTTATTATAGCTTCACGGTCGTTATTCGTTTATTGTTTTTGTATTCAGTGTTCAGTGCTTTCTTGAATTCAAATATCGTCATGAACACATACCAAGCTGCATTTTGGTCCGCTTCTTACGACGATCGTGACACCCTCGCTCATCAACTCACCCATTCTCCTCCTTTATCCCCAATATTACTTTACTTAATTGAATTCATCTGTTGTATGTGTGTAATTCGATTCGGTATAGCTTAGTTGGGAGAAGGATCCTGTCTTTCTCCCTGTAAAGCATCATTATTTCTCCATGGCTAAACCAGGCTCCTAATGTAACATTTGTATTCATATTTACAGATCCCAAACAAGTTTGTAATTAAGGCACAAGAAAGTTCACATATTCAAGAAGGCATTTCTGCAAAAATGAAAAAAGATTTGTTATAATAATTTTTGACGGCCATACTGTGCAGACCCAGCAACATAATCAATCAGTTGGACGGGCATGTGATTTCCATAGGCTGGCCCATTTTTTCACGGGACCCCCCTGTGTGCAGGGGGTGTAATAATGGGTGTAATAAGAACCATGGCAGCTCGTGAGTTTCAAGTTTGGGGAAGCTAGAAATTTATCCCACCCATCTGCGTGCCAGTTCTGATTATTTTTATATGCACATTTTCGTGGAACAGTTTCATTTCAATAATAACGTTTTCGTTTCTCAAAACCATTGTCATGTGATGAGACGAATCATAAAAATCTGAAGTGAATGACAAAAGTTTAAAAGTTCAACTTGAACTTTGGAAAGAGCACGAGCCTCTGCCATATGGACACATTCATACACTGCAATCCATTCGCGGTTGAAGAAATGAAAGCGTAGAACTCAGAGATGCAGCAGTAGGCCTATAACTTCCACCATCAACTAAGTAAAACACCTAGACCTAAAGCCAGAGGAAAATTCTGGTTCTTTCAATTACATCCATCTCTCTCCTCTGCGTTAGTGTCTGGCCAGAAACAGTTCCTAACAGTTGCCAACAGCAAGCAAGCTAGCTAAATTGCCATAAATGTTTTATGCTTTTTGACCTGTCCCAAAATGAATATAGTTGGTTCCGAGTTCATTTTGATATTCAACCAGCGTGTCCTGATCGCGTCTGGTGTGGGTGGACAAAATCAACATGCGTGCGAGCGGTCTGGTCAGCATGTTGGTGGTGTGTTATGCCAATTGGGCAACATATCTTCGACATAACCCTCCCCTTCTTCTTGATGCAAAATGTTTAATTCGACACAAGACACATTATTTTCACACATATTTTAGATGCTTTTCATTGACACCTGCAAGTCATTCAGCTTGACTATAGACTATTGCCACACGCACTACTCAAATTACGGCCTTCCCAAACACACTTGTGATTTGAAACAATCCACAGCAATTTTTTTGAAAATAAGCTAATGATCCTCTGTGCCGAAGTCATGCTCTCTGGTGAAGTACTTTTAATGGTTTTTATTTAGACAGGAGTAATTAAATAATTTTGGCGAAACATCAATTTACTTTAGGGCAATCCAGCATCCTAACAGTGCACTGTGCACCCGCCAACTTTCCTTTCCAATTCGCAAGAGGCTGAAACCAGAGATTTGTATATAATGGCGAGATGCTCATATCTCTGCCCTAACAACTTTGTCCCAAATGCGGGAAGGCAGGCGACAAGTTTAGGTCTGCATATGATTCCCATAGAAATGTATTCGGCATACTGGACAGATTTTGGCGAGAGTGAGCCCTCTCGCTTCGCCTCTTCCTCTCTGCTGAAACTATATCACCGGTGAAGCGAAACATCGTCCCTCTCTATATATCTAGCTCATGTGTCTGATGCAGTCTGGACAGAAATAGAATGACATGCCATACTCTTTTGGTCCAGACAGCATCAGATACATGATCTACACATACTACGAAAGAGGGGCGCAGTTTTGTTCACTCGGAGATTGATGCATCTTTCTGTCGGCACGCATCTCGGTCAAATAAATTATCAATATTTAGATGGGTAAGGTGGTACGGTAAAGCGGGACAGGCCTACTATAAGTCCCGCCCATAACTCCGGCAGTGCTACTGTGAAGTAAGAACTAGCATAATCTGCCCCCATTGGGCTGGCATGTCACATTTTTTGAAATATTGTAATTCTATGATACTGTATAAAGCAGCATGGATATTGTTTAAAGTGGTTATATGTATCTCCTCTATTACAGCATGCAAATGCTCTTGATAATCATGTACATGTGTGTAACAGCGGTAATTATTCATGCATGTGTGTCATCTGCTCTCTCTCTCTTTGATGACTCACATGGATGTTAAAGATTACATGTAACTATGAGTCTGCCTATGTGTGACTAAACCATTATTCCCGTTGATGGTAAAGTAAAGTAGTATGCAATACCACACAGGATCATTAGAGCTAGCAGAATATAGAAATGGGAATATCAAATTGGGGGGGGGGGGGGGGGCAAACAAACCAGACTATTATGCAGATAAAGTATGCTAATTTCCCCCAACGTAATTAGGATTAACATAATTTGATAGCGAAATGCATGAATGATGCATGCATGATTGATTCGTGCATTGTAATAGGTCCCTTATCTGGTCTCAGGATATTGTAGCTACGTAACTTAGCGTTAGCGATGTAGCCTAAAGTGCATTGCGTTCCATAGGGGCATGGGGCTCTTGCTGATCTCTGCGGCGCTTCTAGGCTACACTATCCTAACTGACAATTCTGTCTTTATCTCAACAGCAGCAGTTAGAGCAGGCCCAGGAAATACGATATGGCAGTTCATGTTTTGTCTTTATTCCGGTTACGATTATATATTTTTTTGTATCTGCACAGTGTATCAGACATGGTACATCTTCTCAATAAAAATTGAGCTGGCTTAAATGACAGATATAGATTTTTTGTTTGTGTACAGCCAGGATGTTTCAGACTTCAAAGCGATGCCTTCCTCCATTCCATCTCCATGGATGTCATTCTAGAGCACCCTCATTAGAAACACTGTACTGCACCTCATACTTACCTTTGAACAGCAGTGTTTTCAGAGCATGTGCAATGTAAATAGTCCGGGTTGCCAGTTGATTAAGGTCAGGCACCACAGGCAAAAATTGTGATTTCACTTGTGTCAATTTTCAGATTTTGGGGATATTTTGCAACCATAACTTCCATACGATTTACAAATAAATAAATCAGCAATAATGTATATAAATACTTGATTTGTATCATTTTATCCCAACCCCGTCAACTATACCTACCATAAATGTTGTTCTTGTTAGCATGTTTCATGTAGAGCTATTTTTAAAACTCTCCATGTCGCATCATATATCATTCAAAAGCTTGTTTTCTGGAGCATAGCGTTAGCTAGTCCATACATACTTTGTAGACGTAGTGCTTCATGCTTAAAGAGGAGTAATTTCCTGGCATCCGATTGGCTAATGGCATTTAAAAGTATGCGATCTCAGTTAGCCAATGCGACAAAAGCAGTGAATGAAAGAAAAAATGTGCTTGATCAGCCGATGGCAGTACAGGTAACTAGAGGAGGGAAAGGAGGTAGCCGGCAGCAGCACGTCTAGACGCAAATTCGTTGAGATGAAGATGACAGCTAGAGGCGATCCAGCAGACAGCCGACAGTGGCTTTTATTCCACATGTCACAAATAAACCAACTTGAACACTGGACCGAAAATCACCAATCAGGGATTCTGTCATTCTGTCATGATACAATGTGCAGACTGTGAAGGTGATCGTGATGCATTTAGGAGAGTTTACACTTCCTCCAGGCTGCAGGAGTGCTCCAGGGGAGATGTGGCATTTGATATAAATGTGAGGATGGTTCTTCTAGCCCACAAACTTGGACTTGGTTATGCAGCTCTAAAGAAAATAAGCAATGTCCCAGGGATTCCTTCCTTGTGTCTCAGCTCATATCTGAGACATGACAGGAGAGTGACAGGTAAATAAGAAGGGAGAGTAGCCCATTATTGTCAGGTGACTTGCTGTGTATTAATTATATTTATTTCCTTGCTCCAGAGGGAATAAAACAGAGCGATAGGAAAACATAACTATACAAGGAGACTGTCACTTAGGCCTACAGTGTCATAGGGCTATAGCCTACTGTGATTACTGAGAAATTAGCTTCACATAAAGTAAATACAAGCTGGTATGCTAATATTTACATAGGGTAACATGCTGATATTTAGTCCTGCGGTTATGTCTGTAATGTCGACAGACATAATAAGTACTCCCCCCCCACTTTAGTTGCAGAGATTCAGAGAGGGCTACAGTCAATGGAGAGTGCTGAAAAGTTCATTAGAAGAGAATACACAGATATAGACCCAGACATAGCAGAGTTGCTGAAGAAGGGTGAGGATAAAATCATAGACATTCATGTATCGTCTGATGGCACTTGGCACGTAGAGTTGGATTCACTTCCAACTATGGGATAGGTGCGTGCATCGGTTCTGGTACCAGCGAGCCCTAGAAAATGGTGAAGATCCACCCAGTCACAAAAAAACATGGAGGTCATACATTTTTGAACAGAGAGATTGCACAGAAAATGGTACTTGTATATCATAGGATGTCAAATGATAACCTCTTCAAAATAATGTAGCACGGAGGAACCCAGAATGCAAGTGAATGTCTGAACTCTGTAATACGGTCGCGGTGCCCCAAAACTATCTTTGTGGGCAAAAGTTGCATTGACACAGCAGCCAGTATTGCAGTAGCCATGTTCAATGAGGGAGCCACTGCTATATCAAATGTGATAGACAAATTGTAGCTTTACAGCACTTTGGTGACACCGGAAGCAATCAAAGAGGAGTTGTGAGAGCTGATGCTGCTTCAATTGACTGTGCTAAGCGTAGGCAAAGGTCCCATGACACAGTCAAGAAAGTAAAGCGGCACAAGCAACAACTCAAAGAGGGCCTTACATATGGGGAAGGCATAGCTGATTAATGTTCTGTACATTTCAACAGCCATACAAAATCCTTGTATGTGATAAATTGAGCAAAGTGATATGAACATTTGCCCATAACTGCATATTTGCACAACAGACCAGTATTCAAAGCATATGCACTATTGCTTTAAACAAATGTATTAAACATGCTAAAGTATTTGTAAAAGGTATATTTTATGTTTATTTGTCAGTTTAGAAGTGATATATGAATGAGAGTTTAATTAATGTGACAGATACACTACCGTTCAAAAGTTTAGGGTCACTTAGAAATGTCCTTGTTTTTGAAAGAAAAGCAAATTTTTTGTCCATTAAAAATAACATAAAATTGATCAGAAATACAGTGTAGACATTGTTAATGTTGTAAATGACTATTGTAGCTGGAAACGGCTGATTTCTAATGGAATATCTACATAGGCGTATGGAGACCATTATCAGCAACCATCACGGCCCTCCTACTCGTTCTAACTTGGTGGCGCACATGTAGCCTATAACCTGTTTTAGAGAAATGTCATCATCGAATATTGTAATATTGTCTGTTTATATGCCCCCTTTATTTATCCTACGGTTCGGACTTGTTGTACACTGTAAGAACGGCCCATGTTCTGAATTCTGTCGCTGTACATTTCAAAAGTTCTGAACAAATAGTTATATTGACTACATCCATCGAGCTCTTGCTCATTGATGTCTTAATAAAAATTACGGATTGACTCTTATACGCTTCTCGTCCCCTTATGCCATAGTTTGTACATCTCAATTGTCAGCCATATCAGCTATGTTTTTTTAAAGGCAGTAAATGAGGCTGAATGAACTGTTCGCTGCCAGACAAAGCTCTGCTGAAAGCCAGGTGTAGCAGTGGTAAGGTGATGGGACTGCTGTTGGGACTCTGCTGTTGGGACAGCTTTATGGATGCCCTAACAGTTTGTGGGCACCGTTTGTCACCGTTATAGTGCAATTAATGTGTTGTTTAGTGTTGTGTTGTGTAGTAGCTTTGCTGTCATGCATCCCACATACTTTTTTGCCCCACTAAGATTTACATGCTAAAATCGCCACTGCCCATCAGGCAAGCCATTTACAGTATTACATTGCCTATTGTTGTATAATAAAGATAACCTTTCACATTGAACAACTACAGTGCTGTTTTTTGTTAACAACCATTTATCATTGTTCACAGCCTCTAAAGCCTTAAACCCATCTCTTTAAGAGTTCACATTGGAACAGATACGACTGTGGCAAATAAATAAAAGATTTCAACAATAAAATTCTTTAACTTCAAGTGCTAAAGGTAGTAGCCTACAATTAGGAAAAACTTAATTGGACACAGACACATAAAGGCTTAGCTAAAAACACTATCTAGACCTAGGCCTATATCATCAGATCCTTTGAGAACTTTGGTACATGTTAAGATATGAACAAGAAATCTAGCCTCAGAGCATATTTCTGTCCTGTCCGTTGCAGCAGGATATGTCATGTCTGTGGTCTTTTCATTGCAAAAGTCCTGATCTGCTCCAAAATATATGTTTGCCGGGTTGTGTCCAGTCCGGGGGACGCTTTCACATCTCTGGGAGGAAGGATGTTAACATTGCACAGCAGCTGAAAATTGTTTCCATCTGAGTGAAAGCTCCTTGGCCACAACAAAACCAGGCTCCAAAAAATGTAATATTTAAGTAGGAAACCAGACAAAAATAGACAAGATATTAAAACATTGCGTTCCAGCAATAACATTCATTGACACCCAAGTTCAAGCAATAATCTAAAAGTACAAAGACAAAATATGTAAAATGTTACTTGATCACCCGTCATCATCTTCTTCTACTGGTGGAGGAGAGAAGGTTTATGCTGAAAGAGAAATTACACAAAAATAGGGTAAAACATGAATTAATTAATAATGTCCTATATCTTGTTATTGCCTGTTTACTGCTACAGCTGTACTAAAATGCCTTGTATACACTTAACCTGCTTCCAGCCCAACAATGGCAATGCAGACAAAATAACTAGCTAGATTTAGCAAACATTTAGCTTCATAATTACCAGCAGGCCAGATGTAAATTGTATTCATCTACTGTAGCTAGCCAGCTAGTTGAACATGTAAAACCAACTTAGCATGTGTCCCTATAACGTAACATGGGGTTTGATTAGCTTTATAATCGATCAGCATTCGCACTACAGTGGCTATTTTTGATAACTAGCTAGTTAAACATGACAAACTGGCAAACTTGTGAAAAGTTTATCATCATGTCATGCATGCCTTAGCACATCAGCAATCAACACTAAATACAACTGGCCAGCTCAGCTAGCTTAGCTATCTTACCGTTGCTTTGTCCTGCCACAAGCCATCTGTAAACAATGGCTAGTTACGGGACGAAGCGAGCTATAATGGTACCTCCATGCAACCGTCTAGCTAGCTATATAGCTAGCAATGAAACAGCTTTTTGATACAGTTGAGACTGTAACATATTTACATGTAGCTATCTTGGCATTTTAAATGTTGACTCATACCGGTGTATGGATTATGATGATTCGCGGCAGACTGAAACACTTTCAAAATAATCCTTCCCAATCCCACTCGGCTTCAACCAGTCCAGTCTGCTTTAGCCACAGAAAGAAGAGCTGTGTCAATACCAGGAGCTCTACTCAGGACAGCACTGGTATTGATAGCTTTAGCTACACTTTGCATGTAGTCCATGATGAAAATATTAATCCAATGGATCTTTCAAATATCCGCGGTTGCAGAGAGCAGTATGTGCCATTTGACAGAGAAGCCTTGAGTGACAGAATGGACTCTTTCTCGCGAGCCCCCTCATTATCTCAACCAATCATGAGTCTGTATTTTCTCTGTGTCTAAACAGCTTTGTGATGGCCTCCTGAGTGGTGCAGCGGTCTAAGGCACTGCATCGCAGTGCTTGAGGCGTCACTACAGACTACAGTTCAATCCCAGGCTGTGTCACAACCGGCCTTGACCGGGTGTCCCATAGTGCGGCGCACAATTAGCCCAGTGTCGTCCGGGGTGGTGGAGGTTTTGGCTGGGGGAGGCTTTACTTGGCTCATTGCGCTCTAGCAACTACTTGTGGCGGGCTGGGCGCCTGCAGGTTGACTTCAGTTGTCAGTTGAGCAGTGTTTCCTCCGAAACATGAGTGCAGCTGGCTTCCGGGTTAAGTGAGCGGGTGTTAAGGAGCGCAGTTTGGCGGGTCATGTTTCGGAGGACGCATGACTTGACCTTCACCTCTCCCGAGCCCATTGGGGGTTGCAGTGATGAGACAAGATCATATTTGAAATTGTGAGAAAAAGGGGGTAAATCAGCTTTGTGATTTCACATTTTATTTATATTTACAGACTACATACGAGTTTGTTATTAATAAGACCTCGCCTTCTTGATGATAGCGGAGTGAACAGGCTGTGGTTCGGGTGGTTCATGTCCTTCATGATCTTTTTGGCCTTCCTGTTACATTGGGTGCTGTAGGTGTCCTGGAAGGCGGGCAGTGTGCCCCTGGTGATGCGTTGAGCAGACCGCACCACCCTCTGGAGAGCCTTGCAGTTGCGGGCGGTGCAATTGCCATACCAGAGCGGTGATATAGCCCGACAGGATGCTCTCAATGGCTCTCATCTGTTTCTCAGCATCTTGAGAGAGCAAGTGTTTTGTACTGGCCAAATTACTCTCGTGGGATGACTATATGTATGCAGGAACCCAAACAGTCTTGGCTTTCGGCTTCCCAACAAAATACTGTCTGCACTGTACCATGTTAGACATGCATACTGTAACTCCAGTTATTGAGCGGTTCATTGTCTGTCATATTGAACTCTCTTGTCTTGACCTACATTGTCCTCTCCAGACTCCTGCAACTGGATTCAGTTGAACACTCTCTGTCAAGGCTTGTGTTTGGTATTCACGGGTCATTTGATCGTTTGAGGTCGCGCCGTAGTGCCGTGGCCTTTTAGCCTTGGTCTCTGAATGGAGCCGACCACGGTGACTTTCCAGTGCCATACAGGTAATCGCTACTCTGAGGAAGAATTACTCTCCTATCTCTGCTGAAAGTAGGTCAACAATCTCTTTCTCAAATCCCCTTCCTGTTCCAACGAGCATTCCTTTGAAGGGATGTCCTGAAAAGATTCTGTTTTATACTTCACCATTCACCTCTTGAATAATATATTTATAGACCGATTAACTGCATCTCAGCTAAGTAGAACAACTAGATCAGTTTTGGCAATATGATTTAATTGAACCTTATTTCACCTCCAGCTCTTACAGTAGTGTTTCCAAATTAACATTTGTCAGTTCTTCTCCTTCATTTTACCACCCTGTTGTTAATCAGACGTGAGCTCAATTCCGTTCTGCCACAGGTTATGATTTTGCCATTATTTCACGCTCCTTTACCTCTATCGAATGCAGGGAAGTCCAGACACACGCATCTGTGTGCGTGCGCACCCGTGTGTGTGTGTGAGTGTGTAGAGGGGAGCCACACCAGCTCGGCCCGGCTCCCCCCATTATCCCTTTCTAATTACACTTTCCTTGTGAAACAGTGGATCAGAGGCCACCATTGACTGCTTTTAATCCGGCACCAAATTTTAATTAACACCGACGCGACCCCGCCGCTGATACATCCCCGGGAATGCCGGGATCACAATAACTCATAAATCACAGCTGCAGATTTCATTCCCGCCTTTTCACCACTGATGAATTTCCAGAGGGGGTGGGAGAGTTGAAGAAGAAAAAAAACAAGGGAATGAACGAAGGCTCTTGTACGACGGCGTCAACCTTTGAGAGATTCTGTTTTGCCGGGGAGAAAATTAAAAATCCTGCGAAATGAATATGGCTCTCTCTGTGCTAATGGGCTGTTGTTGTGAGGAGCTTGATGGCCAATGTCAGTCACTTCAAATATCAAGGGGTTGAAGGTGTTGTTGTTTTGAGGGGAATTCCTTTCATTAGAAGAATCGATAGGCAGGTTGTTGTTTTTTTAAAGAAATGATTGGCATGTTTGTGTATATACTTTATATCTGTGCATTGTTGTGATTCTTTGTATAGTTTTGCTGGAAAAAGGTTCTTAAAAAATGTAGCACTGTATAATGTAGACTGTACTGTAGGACTTTAAACTACCGGTGTAGATTCCTTCATTCAAGTGGCTCACCGGCTTGGTTTGTTATTGCTAAACTGTTCATGAATGCTCCTAATTAGCATTCCTAAGCATCCCCATATGAACGTCAGTGGCGCTAATTATTAAGCGACGTAGTGCTTACAAGATATGAGAACTGGCAGCCTCTCTGGTCATATTACCCATCTATTACTGCTACAATTACCAAGCCCTGTCACTCTCTCTCGCCGTCTAAGAACTCCACCTGCATTCTCCATCATTCTCTCCTTCTCTCTTTCCCTTCAGGATATGGCTTTGTGGACTTTGATAGCCCGGCTGCAGCACAGAAGGCGGTGTCGTCTCTCAAAGCCACCGGGGTGCAGGCTCAAATGGCCAAGGTAAGAACTGTTAGCACGTTAGCATCGCTGCTATATTACGCTAATATAGGCCAGGCTCAAATAGCCAAGTTAAGGAGCTGTTAGAATGTTAAGCGCCACCCTACACTAATATAGACCAGACTCAAATAGCCAAGATAAGGCGTTAGCATGTTAGCATCACCACCATATATGATATTCTAGGCCAGGCTCAAATAGCCAAGGTTAGGAACTGTTAGCATGTCATCAACTTAGCGTCACCCCCACCTACGCTAGGCCAAGCACATTCCTCAGGCATCCCCCTTAGTGGAATGGCTTTGCTCAATAAACACATTTTACAGAGTCCTTCGATGACTTACACCCATTGCATACACTACATTATCAACCGGGTGGTTTGAGCCCTGAATGCTGATTGGCTGAAAGCTGTGGTATATCAGACAGTATACCTTCGGTATGACAAAAAATATATAATTACGTGTCTAATTACATTGGTAACCAGTTTATAATAGCAATATGGCACCTCAGGGGTTTGTGGTATATGGGCTGTATCCAGGCATCGTGCGTAAGAACGGCCCTAAGCCGTGGTATATTGGCCATATACCACACCTAGGGCCTTATTGCTTATACAAGGTCAGCTCGCTCATTACTGAATATGGGCTTTTACAGTTGCATGGTCTGGGAGAGAATCACCAGGTGCCATGTGGTGGACACTGTCAATTAGGCTGTGCTCTGGTTGCAGTGGGCATAGCCGCCTGTCATGTGCTCTTTGATGTGAAAGTGGAAGCAGGTGAGAGGAGCTGGAACATGAGACCCCAGTGAGCTCCACAGCTTGAGAGAGTGAATGGCCATACCATAAGGCCAGGTAACTAGAGGCTTAATTGAACATTAATCAGACGTTTAACGTGTACTGATGCTGCTGGCATTGGTGCTGATTGGAACTGTGGTGGTGATGATGAGGAGGAAGATGAGAGACTTCGATTTTTGTTCACTATTCCAATAATGATGATGGTGAGGATAATGATGCTAGAAATTATGATGAAGATGATACCCCCATTATTGTGATGGAATATAATGGGAGTAGCAGCTAGAGGGGAAATTATATCCTCAAATGCACAATTTACCCATTTCCTCTCTTCACAAGGTGTCTGTCCTTCCTCTAATATTTATAGGAGGCCACATACACAGAATACAGATTAGGGTGTATGCTTTTTCCATATTTCATTTAAAACCTTTCTTTGTATTGCTTTCTGTTGTCAGTCAACATTCCCAGGAGTTGGCTTTTGTCCCAATATAAAACAGCTGGCCTTTTTACAGAGTTTGTGTGTGTGTGAACGTACTCTTGAATATTTCCGGCCACATGAATTAATGTCAGGCATTCTCTACTACTGCCTTTTTATCCCACGTCTGAGAGACATTAAGTCGTTTAGTTTTATTGACTCTCTGTATCTCTGTTTACTTAGTCTCTCTTCTACTTGCTCGCTGTCTCTCTGTCTCGCTCCATCTCTTTCCCTTTGTGTCTCTCTCACACAAACACACAGCCACTCACACTCCCGTCTACCATGTGTTTGCCAGCCATACATTCAACAAGGGCAATTTAGTCCCACCCATAATTAACGTGGCAGTCTGTAGCTGTGACATTGAAACACCGGTTGGTTGCCGCCAGAGGCATCAAACAGGAACCCAGGTGAGCATTACCATCACATCCTGCAGGTGTAAATCATTGTGGCGATGGCTGCCACCCCGATGACTGAACACGGTCATGCTGGGGCTCATTCTCTTCATTCTCCACGCCCCGAGGCTCCATTTTTGTCACGTAGATCTCCAGCAACAAAGTAATAAACGGAATTGCGAGTCAGAGCCAGAGGCTTTGAGCTCGTTAAATAAAACCGTCGGAGTAATCAAGTTGCGCCTTCTTTTCCCGCCGCGGTGCCATTAAAAGGCTTTTATTGAGGTGCCTTATTTTAAACACGGCTGCGAGGGAGGGAAGAGAAGAAGGTAAGAGAAAGGTGGAGAAATGGGTCTTTATTTCTTCTTCCTTCTCCTTTTTGTCTGGATGTCCCCCCCTCTGAATTGGTAATACCAAGGAAATGTGAAACATTGGCTTCCTTTTATTTCCTCCTCCCCCTTGGGGACTGTGACAGCATGAGGGAGGTTGAGAACCATAATTGAGGTACCTGAAGGACACTTCCTTGTGCCTCCCTCGCTGTCAGTCACCTACAAAGCAGTAGCTTGGGCGAGCATGTGTGTGCGTGCAAGTGTTTGTGCGTGCGTCTGTGTGTGTGTGTGTTCATCGGTGGGGAGTGGGGGGGGGGGGGGGGTCCTAGCTGAAGACTTCATTCTCCATGTCACTGCGTGTGGAATGCTTTTTCTCACCGTGCGAAGACTGACATTAAAAGAGACAGAATGATAACAAGTAATCGGTCCGCTTCTCCCATCGAAGATGCATTCCTGTCAAAGAGCTCTCCTCCTCAACTCTCCACAGGCTGCCATTTTCCCCTTGAGCCAATCACACTGAATTATGGGGTGAGCGCCCTCGATTGTGGTGGTTGTGTCGGAGAAGCAATTCCACCTGACAGCTGCTAGCTCTCAGACAACAACCCAGTCTTTATGGAAATGATCTCCCTACCTTTGTCTTTGTTTGTCTTGTGCTTGCCGAGATGAAAACAAAGCTCTCCCTCTCTCTCTCTCGCCAAGCTACCTGAACCAGCTCAGATTAGCCATAGGGTCCCCAACATCACACGGATATTTACACGTCACACTCCCTTGAAATACATATTTAGATTCACCTTGTATTCAATCTCAAATCACTGCCTCCTGAGCTAACAAACATTACCATGTTTATTCTCCAGTAATAGCAGAGGCAAATCGGAACGCAGGAGAAAATAACTACTTTTTTTAAAAGCCCAAAATGAGAGCCTCGGGTTCATTTGGATGTGGAGGGTGTTATCGGGGTTGTTATTGACATGTCATATGTGACCGACCGTCTCAAATCGGTCTTATTTAGCAACATTTCAAATCGTTTTTTTTATTTTTATACATTGGATAAAAGTAGAGACTCAGCGTTAGGTTGAGTTTTACCCTCTCTAACTCCGGGCTGTTCACCCTCTCTGTCTCTGCTCGCCCTTCACTTTCTGTCCACATTAGAGTGAGGGGGAAATATCTGGCCCATCAGGCAGCTGTCTCTGTTCGCTGTTTGGACATTTAAGGGCCCATGGAATTGTTACGGTAAGGTTTGGGCTTCGGTCAGGGCAACAGCCCAATAAACGTAGAATAACGGAGATTGACATTCCTATCTCTCAGGGGAAATTTCAATATTGCATTTATATTCATACAAACAGCGAGGAAGCTCCCTGTGGGTGGTCTGGGCAGTCAGCGGTGGTATGATTTTCATTATTACCCTATTATCCTTTTAAGGGTGATTTCTTTGACACAGTTCCTGCACTGACGCCACTTTTACAATTCAACGAGACGAAGGGTGACCTCTGGACTCCAATCAAACGGATGGTTGACGCCGTTGTTGGTGTGGCTGAGAATAGCTAGGTTAGCTTAGCATAGCCGCCCTGCACCACAGGCTGAGGTCAACTTTGGCTTCTTCTCGGGCAGTGGGAATCTATTCAGAAAGAAAGGATAATTGGCTGGACTAAAGGATACAGGTGCCGGTTCAGGACCCGTCCCTCTCTGCAGTTTGTGTTATCCCACCTTGAATATGATGCCATTTCAGCAAGACATTGCGAGCTGTTTTGAGAACTGTGTTTTTCATAAAGCATAATGGTGTCAGCCAGAAGATAGTCGTAATAAGCACATTTCCCGGTGTGGCGCCATCGAGACTGGGGGTGTCATAGAAATTATGGTGTAGCCTAGTAGATCCTCCGCTCCGTATATGTCCGCCTGTCACAGCCGCTCTTTGAATACGCCATATAGTTGCATATTCTTGTATCCTTATCAACCCATTCCTCCTTTAGTTTATACTATACGTTTCTCCCCCTCGTGACAGTATGACAGTATCACTGACTATATGGGATTCTGCGATGCCTCCCTAGGTTCCCCTACACATGTATATTCCTCTCTCTTTATCTCTCTACGTGCATGCGTTGCATAGACGCCTCACGCTGAAGCCTCACCTTAGCGGCAGCGCGCCTCTCGACCCTCCCTTTCCCGAAGTGATACTTTTGAAGGGCAAAACCAGCGCGAGTGAGAAGGACCATCTGACTAGCTCCCAATACCGTGCCCCGTCATTGGCTCGCACCGTCTCTGCGCTCTAATTACGCTTCAATCATACGGAGGAGCGCGGCGTGCGGTAAATTATTTCACAGAGCAGCTTGGAGACGTGCAGAGAGAGAGAGAGCGAGAAGGAGAGGGGGAGAGTGGGAGAGAGAGGGGTTTGGCAGAGACCGTGTCACCACAGACAGCCAGCTGCAGCAGGAGACAGGCCAGCACTAATGAACAAAGTTACAAACTTATCAGAGGGAGAGAATGTCTGGTCTGCCACACTCCCTCTAGGGGAGCGAGAGTTACAGTAACCTTTAATGGACATTGGCATACATCACCATCCCAATACACAGAGAAATACTTTAAATTGATATGGGATTTATTTTTAATTTTGTTACTGTTTGTTAGAGTTTGTCGTGACTCTGCTTTGTAATTCAATTCATTATACGATCCTATCTGTAGTTTTAATGGCACTACGAACAAAGACGAATAGTATTCTAATTAAAGTAACATTGGGGCTTTATTCAGTGAATAGCTGTCTATTTTGTTACCAAATTGCCTAGCAGTGGCCCTGAGCCCAAAACTGTGTATTTCAAAAGGAGTGAAGGCCAGCCTCAATATGCTCAATGCTGCCATTGCGTCGCTTTGAAGCAAATAAAAATATATATAAATACGGCTTTTCAGACTCAACAATGGCCACCGTATGCAGTTATTCGAATCCTTTTGATGTGGCAACTGTGTCAAGCCCCTCCCTTAATCCCTCAATTGATCTGTGTCCACTACCAGACTGAGGGAGAGCCACTTCAAAGGACCCTGATTCCACCACCGCAGACAGACCCGACGAAGCAGCACTTTGCATTAGTTTACCCATTTGGTCAGAGAAAGGACAGCGATGCTCAGAACGTGTCTTCAATTGAAGCGATGCTGGACAAAGCTGGATAGTGTTTAAAATCGGTGTATTGTTATGCCTTCATGGTGTTAGCCGTTTTACCTACACTGTAATCTGTACATTTTACGTCTAAATTGTGGAACAGCAATCTACTTAGCAACATATTACTTACAGATTGTCAGAGAAAATGGCTCATGTCAGGGGCTCAGAGGTTTAGTGAGGTTGAGGTCCGAACATTTTTAGCTGAAGCTCATTTACTGCATTTCTATGCATATTGTAATTCCCAACAGTCATTTAGTTATTATTATTATCCCGAGTGGCGCAGCGGTCTAAGGCACTGCGTCGCAGTAGTCCGGACCTACACACACACTTGTGTGTTTGTTCCTTTGATGGGAGTATGTTGTGGGCTTGGTAGGCGGATGTGGCTGCAGTAGAGAGCTTTAAGCTCTCCCAGCTCTCTCCCAGCCCAGGCCTTCCGTGCGAGCCGCTGATTCAGTTGCCCCATTTCAATTTGTCTTCATCAGTCATACCAATTAACTCGGGGATTAGATTCCTCGCTGCCAGCAATCTCCGGCCCTCCTCCCTACCCCTCCCTCGTCCTACCCTCTCTGCCAGCATGCACGGCCCTGACTATACACATTATAGATATGTTTAAATCTACGCTCCACTAACAGCTCCCTTGTAGACATTCTTATCACTGGAGGTTTCGCACTCCCAACTGTCGGTCTTCTTAGTATTCTGTGTGGTGGGTGGACTTTGGCGTATCAACAGAATTTTAAAGGAGAGGAGAGACTTCTTGACCATGTGTTTTCTTAAAATTCTGTGTGGTGGACGGCCTACCATTTTGCCGTTTCCACACATATGTAAAGGAGACTACTCCTTGACCATGTCATTTTCCTCTACTTGTCATCCTTCACGAGGCATGAGATGGCAATTTCCCCTTACAGCCTGGAAACGGTGAACTGTGAGTTTCCCCTCCGACCGAACCAGCAGGAAAGTACCACGAGTGCCAACCTAAACCATGCAGTGAAGTAGTAGGAGCTATTTAAAGCTAAGGGAATCCAAATGACATTGAATGACGAGCCTGTCCCTGAAGCAGGTTATTTTCACGTTCACACACACACGTGGCTTATTTCGTTTATTAGATAAGCCACATCATGCTATCACTTTTTTTTTATTGTTATAGCGCTATGCTGTCATAATGTATGAATTAAGCTTCCATACATTTAGATGGAGAGAATAACATAGAATGTATGCGTGAGGTAACATTTCTAGGGGTAATTCATCTGTAGGTTCTTCTTTCTAAACACACATTAATCCACCGCCTTCCTGTGTAACACACACACACACACACACAGTAGACGAACGAAAGCGCCACTAGCCAGGCTATGTTTAATTCACTCTCAAATGTAACACGATTAAGGTACCCTCCCACCATAGCACAGTTACATATTCAGGGCTTAAAGCTCCTGTCTGCGTGAGTTTACATTTCTACCGCGCTGAGAAAGCCTCTCAACGTAATTAAGATGTAATGCTAATTCTGGGCGCTGCTGCACAGTCTGTTTGGATTTCCGACTGGCTGCCGATGGTAACACAAACAAATAGTGCCGACCGTGTTACGTGCCTGGCCATTAACGAGAGACTAATCACGCAGGAGTGAGGCTCATGGTCGGGTTTGTCCTTCTCATCCCGTGACAGTCTGGCCGTCACCGGTTCGTCACTGTCTGTCTCTGTCTCTTTTTGGCCATCTGTCCCCCCCCCACCATCACCATCCCTCTCTCGCTCGCTCTCTGGTTCTCGCTGTCTCTGTCTGTCTCTCTCTCTCTGGTTCTCTCTCTCTCGTTCTCTCTCATGTTCTCTCTCTGCAGGCCCCTAATGAATTGTGCAGGCATGCCATGTTAAATTAGACTGACAGTTTCCATCATATAGGTAGGGGCTGTACTGTAGGTGGACTCTGAGACAGAGCAGCATAGAGCTCTGGCCATGTCAAAAGGCCCACGCATCAGCCAGAGGCTGCCTTGTGACTGTTGATGGATGGGGAACTGTGACACCCATGTCTCCTATTCAGACTAATGAGGGAGAGGGAACTGAGGAAGTAGTGGGCTCTGGCTCTCTGGCTTTGGCAATGCCGTTTTTTTCCCCCTCCATCTGAATGTCACTGTGTGTGGCGGTGTGTCTGTCCAATCTCTGCTAGTGGTCTCCGAGTGGGGGGTGAAAGGTCAACAACAACAAAAAAAAGAAGAGAGCAGTGAATGTAAAATCTGCATCTTCGGGATGAAATTAGCCTTTGAGTTTTCGTCTCTCTGGGGGGAAAAAAAAGAAGGAAAAACGTGAGGGAGTCACTCTCTCAGGTCCCCAAAGTCAAGGTCGACCAGGAAACCAGACTCACCCAGGAGCTGCCCTTAATGAACCTCTGTCCCAGCAGACGCATGTCGACTGACTGCTGGTTATTGAGCAGGGGAGGTGTGTGCGTGCGTGTGTGCATGCTTGCGTTCATGTGTGTGCACGCATACGTGTGTGTGATGAGGGGGTCTCTTCAGAGTTCACATATGAAGCTGTCTCCAGGGCCTCAGTCAGAGCAGAGTGAGAGCCAGTCAGCAGTTCAGAGACCACGGGGGCAGGCCAGATACTCGGGGTAGAAATTATCACCATCTGCGGGGTGATTCCTCCACACCACATTTTGCTGTCCGGGGTTGTTTACCCTACATAACATACTGTACATCAGCACATCCTGAAAACAGACCGAGCCCTCCTCCGGGGCTGTTAACCTTGAGCCCTGTGTGGATCTGCGTGGATGATGCATGTTCGGCTGTGTGTGCTTGTAAAATCACTGGGAAATATGCACGTTTAACTCTTCTTAGACATAGCGTTTTGAGTATGTTCACATTCATCTAGTTCAATGAGTTCGCTTGTTGACTTAATGACATTTTCAAGGAAATATACACATTTACACGTCAATCACCATAGTTCCCTCTCCCTCGATGATCCACTTATGTTTGAAGGTTGCTCACATGGCTTGGCTGTGATTCTTTCACCTCCCCCTCCCCCCTCCAAATCTGTGATGTGCGTGGGGGTGTCTGCTGTTTAAATGTGTTCTCTCCGCCTCTGCATTGTGTCAATATTTTGTCTGCGTTCTGTCGTCTGTAATTTGCTGCAGAGTTGTCGCCTGTGATGAGTCTGTTATGTCTTTGCCTTGGTTATGTCTCACTCACTTCTAGCTTCCTGTGCTAAGGGTGCTCCTCCTGTACCGCGTTTATTGTGTCTGGCTTCTCGTGTTTGGTCTGTGTGCTATGCTTGTGTTGCGCCCGTGCTTGTGCCACTGTTATCATGGCATTGTCTTTGTACTTTCGCTATGTTGTCTTAGTGTTATCTCTTTTGATGTTAGTGCTATCTCTTTGATGTTAGTGCTATCTCTTTGTTGTCCGTGTGTTATCGTCTTGCAATCAAGGCAATGGCTTTGTGTTGCAACACCTAGTATAATCGTCATGCTATCTTAAATGTTATCTTTTAGTTAGAGTTGTCTTTGCAGTAGTCAGTAGTCTTATCTAAGTCGCATCATCCCCTCTGGTGTTATCTTAGTATTTTGTCTTTGTAGTTTTGTGATTTATATAATTTTGTCCTGTGTGTGTGTGTGTGATTCCTCCAGTGTTTCTGTGTTGTGTGCTCATCAAGTCCTCCATGTTTGTGTTTACACGGCTACATGTCTGTGTTGTCCCTGTGTCGTTATGTTTGGTGCAGAGCAGACCTGATTGAAACCAGATGGCTAGTCTTTGGGAGTCTGACAACTGAAGAAGTAATGGCGAAAACAGTAGACAAGACGAGAGAACCAGACATGCCATCAACTACAGAGAGAGACAGAGACACAGAGAGAGACAGATTTATGCACAAGGAGCATCCTATCTGGCTTTCTCTCTCTCTCTCTCTCTCTCTCTCTCTCTCTCTCTCTCTCTCTCTCTCTGCTGGGATGTGACGTTCACACAGATGCCTCCTGCAATAACCGATGGAAGAACACGCTAACTATCAAATGCATTATGAAGCAAGCCGTCAAATAGTATCACGTCTTTAGGTTCCATGTTGTGTAATCTGACTCTAAACCGTTAAATATTTCCGGCTGTTTGCGCCTCGTACAATGGTTAATGCTCCTTTCCTTCCTAGCCAGTCTGACGGCGATGTTTACATCCGATTGTCAAATAATATACATTTACAGAACATGATACTCAAACAGGAAACCCTAAGGCCTTGACGTTACTTCTGCTAGCTCCCTTGTGTGAACAAATCAGTTGCGTAGGAATTGTACAGTACGTTCGCCAAACGGCCTTCTGGGGTACTTTTGTATTTTGCGAATACTGGATAACCCGAGGCCTGTTGAAGGTGTGCTGCCCCAGGACTGTGTTAGAAGAGAAGAAAGATTCAAGGATCCTTCCGAGTCAAGCCAGGGACGTTCCCTGACCCGAAGTTCCCTATAAGAAAGATCTGGAACAGACGGTAGGTTGGGAGCCGTTGCCATCTTGAATATTGGATCCCTCCCTCGCCACCCTTTTGAGGCAGATTGAGTGGATGCTGCACACAGAGCTCATCCTCTGCCTGATGAACACCCCTTCAGTACGTCACATGATCCCCCATCTGGCCTGGCTCTGCTCGAATCTACAGGCGCAGCTTGGACGGTGTTGCAAGCTGTAACCTTGTTTAATATTCGCCATGACGACAGGCATATAGTATTCCCTAACAGGTTTTTAGCTAAAAGCAAGAACGTGGATGTTTACAAAAAGCATTGGCAATTGAATGAAAAATGCAAAAAAGGGCTTTGTGAGAAACTGTGCGGTTGTTGTATCCGGATCTGACTCCTTTTCCTGATAGAGTGGTTCATCAATCTCCATGGAAATGGTCACACCTGCTTCGATAGCTAGCTGATGGCACAGTGTTGCCTTGAGAGAGAGGCAGGGAGCAGAGAGAGAGTAGAGCGAAAGAGAGAGGGTGGGGTCTGAGAGATCCAGAGGAAGTATAAATGTGCCTCCAATCAAATTATTGGCCAATCAAGTCATAACGTGAGCAATTCAAGGCCTACATCAACGGGGATAATCTCGTTGGCTGTGCATTAGGGGCCTGAGAGGATATGGGGTCGGCGAGGAGGGGGGGTGGAGCTCTTAGTGGGTGCGCTCAGTGGGGGGTCTCAGAGGAAGAAGGTTCTTTGATAGGAGTTGAGAGATATTTTTCACGTTGAATGAGGGGTGGATGGTGGAGTTTTAAATAATGTCTCGATCGCTGCCTATGGCGTATCGCTGTAAGAGACCGGGTCGAGTAGAAGGGTTGATTTTGCCTGTGTTGCCATCTGCTTCTGTCTCATTGGTCATTGACAACATTTCTCATGTGTCCAATTACGAAAGAGGATTATGATCTGCTTGTGTGCTGTCTAGTGACCCCTGGTCATATCTGACTCACCGGAGGTATACAGGAGATTTTGTCTGTACATAATGTTATATTGCAGTACTACATATTTGCATTAGTATTACTGTATTTGCTTATACGGTTGGCTCTCAAATGTTGTCTTTTAACACAGCTTTTGTTCACAATATTTCACCATTCCGACCCAGCTGTGGCAGATCTACAGCTCGCTCCATTGTTAATAACCTATGGGGTTTGACGTCTTCAGCTGTGTGTATAATGCCACTCATTGTATACATTCAGTGTAACATCTCCCAGCTTTGAGGTAGTCAACCAGGAGGGCTTACACCTGGAGAATCACTATGAACACACAACTACAACATGCCTGGCGTTTGAACAGTAGGGGCTCCAACAAAGACTCCCTCTCCAAAGCCGATGTTGGTTTCCGGAGGTTTGACACTGGCGTGGAGCGCTAATCAGGCTCTGTTTCATGGCCTTGGAAAGGGTGCCCCCCCCAGAGAAAAGACCTGACAGTTTTCCATGCGATTTGCATGTGGAGGGTTCCTGAACCAGCTCCCCTTGCTCCGCCTCGTGCCTGGGTATCCGCATAGTAGAAACAGCTGCCAGGGGAACAGCATGTCGGCGGGAGGGAGGGAAAAAGGGAGAGAAGGTAATCACTTTTGGAAAAATACTGCTTCTCCGGACCCTGCCAAGAGCTCGTTTGTGTTGTGGCTTTTCTACTGGAAGCCCGTTGCTTTGGCTCTCTGGCTTCTTTGGTTCTGTTGGTTCTGGCATCCCCTCTCTCCAGAGTTAATACAACAATGAGGGGTTTTTGTTAAAAAGCGTCTCAATGGTTGTAAATGGACAAAAACAATGGACAGGAGAATGATATTGGGGGGGGGGGGGGGGGGGCTGTTTTTGATCGCCGTGAAGGCATGTGTCTAAGGATGTGAGAGTCCCGAAAAGAGTTCTACAAAAGTGTAGTATTATGAAATCACGGCTGACTAGGGGGAGCAATCCCCTTTTTATTGGGGAGCATGTCCTTATTTCCCTGTGGCAATGACCAACACATCTGATCTTTCCCCAATTCCCTGAACCAGAGCCACCCCAACTGACTGACTACAGCCTGTGTCACGATCATGCAGTCCCGCCTTTGAAACGTGCCCAGGCAACTGCAATATTCTGCGTGTTGAGCTATTTTAAAATGCACATACATGTACAGTAGCCGAGAACGGATTATGCATAAACAGTAGCATCCCATTCAGCCAATCAAGCAGATCAGCTTGAGGGGAAGTGACAAGTTCAGCATTGTGCTGGTTAACATCTTATGAATACCTTCTTCTCTAGAACAGATGGCCTGGGAGTCCGGGATACAGCCAAAATAACCCTTTCCCGACGCAAGGAAAAAAGCCTGTTTGAATTCATCTGTCTGTCATAATCAGTGAGTATTTTGGGGGGGGGGGGTTCATAATGTAAACATTGTTTTCACACACACGTGCAAAAAACAGAAGCCTTTGAAACTTTGCATCATTTTTGATTGAATAGCGCCTCATTATTTACCGGCAGCTTATCGTCTTCCATCTACTAAGCTTCGAATCTCTGTGATAGTGTCAGTCATGGGAGATTGGAGTGGTTTTAGCTATCCGGAGGGAGAGGAGTAAAAGAGTGCGAAAGAGGAAGAGAAGGATCGGTGAGAGGTGCAGGAGCTAGTGGAGGAATAGAAAGGAAGGAGCTGTACATGTTTGGCGGAGGTATATAAGTGTCCCTGTCAGCCTGTAATGACTGTGTGTTGGAGGCCGTTCAGAGACTCTGGACCTGCAGGGGAGCAGCTTTCACTTCCCCTGACACACATTCTCACACACACACACACACACACACACACACACACACACACACACACACACACACACACACACACACACACACACACATCTACTCTCGCTTAGACAGTGGGATGAGTCAGAAGCTCTGCTGGCTACTGTCCCTCCCTCCTCCTCCCTCTCTTCCTTTCCATTTCCCTCTTTTCTTTTCCTTTCCTCTCCTCACCCTGCTCTACAAAGGTATGTTTAATACATAAGGGCCCTAATCGCTATCGCAGCTGTGTCGGTCCCTCCAACCGTCTGGCTCTACGCTGTGTGTTCTTTCTCCTCTCTTCCTCTCTCATCCTTCTTTTCCGGTCTTCTCTCTTCTGCACCGCAGGATCATACAGAGAGGCCATTCTCATAGACCTCTGTCCTCAGGTGTCAAGTTCTCTTTCTCTCTTTCTCCATTTCTGTCTCTCTCCCTCTCTGTCTTTCTCCCTTTCTCTCCCTTTCTCGATCTCGCTTTCTCTCTCTCGCCATTCATTATATATGCCTTGTTGGACTTTAAACACCTCACATGATTATGGTGTGTAGGAATGAGGTTGAATAGGCCTCTGTTACCTGGTAACTACATTCAATTGCGTTCATATGCAAATAAGTACAGTAGGCTACTTCTTCAAAAAAATGTAAAAGCACCATGAATTATTAACTCTTAAATGTAACTACATGTAATTTATAATGTAATCTACGTCCTCCCAGAAAGTAACTATTTATCCTGAGAAGACTCGTAAAAAAAAAATAACTAGTAATGCTGCACACTCCAAGAAAGGTTAAAATCTTACCATTCTGGTAAAATAACTATAAATTGTTGAAGTGTAGTCACTTTTGAGGACACAGGCTCCAAGTTAACAGTGCAAATATGATACAAATATGGAAATATTTAATATGACGTTTTTCTTATTAAACAAAACTGTATGAATTAGCCTTGAAATTACTTTCTAAATATAGTATAATCAAATGATAATCACTAACTATAATATTTCACCTTCCTTATAACTTTAAAATACATGTATGTTTATTGTTAGAGAATTTTCTGAAGGTCTCTCGCTAAAGGTCTGTCTCCCATCGCTGTGAACGTCACACAGAGCTTTAGCTTGGGAACTCGCCTTTCATCTCGTATTAATCTTGTCCACCACATTTTTTTTCTGTTTAAAATCTAAGAATTGTTTTAGATTAACGGCTATAAATCAATCTATAGTGATGAAACCACTCTCTCCTGCTGAGCTAAGATGTAAGGATTGCAGACGTGCTAGCGTTCAGTTGATAGACAGTCGAAAGAGCGAATTAAATGGTATCCCAGCTTCAAATGGTTTCAGATTTCACATCCCACATCACACAGGTGGATAAAATATACTATTCTGTCTGTGGGAACCTGGGCTATTGCTCAATGCAAGCCATTGTGATCTATGGTGTCCACAGATCGATTTATAAGCAAAAATGGCAGTTGTAACCGGTACCAGAACCACACAGGTCCCCTAAACATCGAAATGTACATCTAAAAGGTTTTTAAACAATGTAAAATGTTCTCTGGAATCATTTCACATATTTTGGAAATGCAGAAGAGAAATATGTGATGGAGCACCTCTGTATATACGGTTGTGTTATATGACCAGGGCCCGTATACACAAAGCCTAGGGTCAGTTTAGCCTTTTAGATCATAATGAATAAGATTATATGGATAGATCCTAGATCCGCACACAGCCTCGCAGCCTCTACGAAGTAGACAGATCTGTGGCGTGCCATCGTTCAGCGCGTTGCATAGCCATCAGTAAATGCTGTCAAGTGAGCGCCACTCAATCCCACAGCAATCTCTCCCACTGTCCTCTAGTAGTCTCCCTCTCACCCGCCATCAAAAACACACGAGGTGGAGTCTCCTATCCACCGCAGCAATGGATGCAAACGGAGGCGTGCGTTGGGGAAACTGGCTGACATTTGTGCGTCTGATTAGAGCACGAAGCACAACACTTTGTAATTGATTGTGGCCACGGGCTGCTCACGCTTGCCTCGCCTCTCTCTCTCTCTCTCCCTCCCCCCCTCACCCCATATAGCCTCTCAGAATCACTGCACCTCTCTACGCCCCATTAGCATGGCTCACACACATGCATGCACACACACACACACACACACACCCCGTCCGCTCCACTGCACCCATTCCAATAACAACCTTTTAATGGGGCTGTGGTTTAGTTGAGCGCCCAGACTATCCCATCCCGGAAGCGATGCATGGAGGCTCCCATGAAAAAGGATGTTTATCCCACCGCCCGATCAGTATATAGGCCCTACAGTATAGACATGGCTCCTATAGACAATGTTTGGTGTCTGAATGAATTCTATAGGTCTAGAGACGATGTGTTGGGTCAAGAGGTTAAAGGGATACTTTATGATTTTGGCAATGAGGCCCTTTTATCTACTTCCCCAGCGTGCTAGCAGATACCCATAGACTTCCAGTCATTTAGCTATCACTAGTTAGCGTTGGCTTACGAAGCTACCTCTAACTTCCTTCGTACCGGACACAGAGACATACAAATGGCATCCACGAGTTCATCTGAGTAGTAGGTAAAGGGGTCTCATTGCCACAATCCTGAAGTATCTGTTTAAGAGCGGCAGAGAGTGGGAGAAGGGAGTGGAACAAGGGAGGGAAGGAAGGAGAGAAATGAAGGAGGGCGAGATGGAGAGAAGTTGTGCTGAGTGGTATGTTTTTGGAGGGAGGAGAGGAGTAGGGGAAGGTGCTCTCTAGTAATTAACAGTGGAGCTCACCCAGGGAGGCGCCACGTGTCGAGGAGCCATTAGACACGTAGCAGGGAGCTAAGCACAGAACAGGGCAGCCATTCTGCTGACTCTGCTTGCGGCAAGCCTCCCCCCGCACGTAACAACGTCTAAATCACCTCGTGCCTGTGCCGACACCACAAGGAAGGAGCGACACAGCCAGGAAAGGTGAGGAGGCAGGAGGAGAGGCAGGGGTTGGGAGTCCGTGTTAAGATCTATATTTGTCTTATGTGTATGCACACCCGCACATGAGTACATGCACACACGGACATACACACTCTGTTTTTTTTTATGATGAGGTACGCACTCATCTACAGTAATACGTAGCTCCTTGATAAGCAATGTGATCTGTCATTTAATTGCTAAGCTAATAATTCCCTGTTTGCCAGAGTGCACATTGGAGCACCTATTATGGCACCTATCCCACTCTGTTAGTGCTCTGTAGTGTAGATTGCAGGTGTCTGTAGTGTAGATTGCAGGCATCTGTAGTGTAGATAGAAGGCGTCTGTAGAGTGCACGTGCCGTCTCTCACTCGCTGATACACCAGTTTGCTGTGACCTTTAAACAGGCACAGTCGGTGTCTTTTGCCACCGAGCACACACACATACACATACATGCACACTCAGACCTACCCACACACCCCCACACAAATGGGAACAGTAATTAGCGAGGGCTCCCGGGCCCCTCTGACAGGCTTTTCAGAGGAGAGAGAGAAAGGGCAGGGTGACATTTGGGCAGCAAAGTAGCACAGTCATCACCGCCGCGCTTCACAGAATTATCAGCCGAGGTTGAGGGTTCAAATCCCCGAGTCCATAGAGCGACGCAGCCGTTACCCCTTAGACAAGACGCTGCCATCAGATAACCGCCCTGTGTAAAGTGTTCAGCGCAGTACACAGCCTTTTGGGATTGTGCGTCTTCAGTCTTTCGTGGCCCTGCGAGTGCCTTAACACCTTAAGTACCAGCTATAAATGATACATTTCTACTTAGCCTGGCGAAAAGGCCGATAAGCACTGCTTTCATAGCAAAGTGTTACTGCTTTACACCTTGAGTGGACTGGTTACAAGCCTATTGGCGTTATTTGTGTTAGTTAAATGAATAAGCCCGGTTAGATCTTAAGAGTCTTGTTGTGAGAATAGCTGCCCTCGGGCTGGACCTTGCTTAGCTCAGCCTGGCCAACCAGTAAAGGGCCCTTCATTGAGAAAGAGAGAGAAAGGGAGGCAAGTGTGAGTTGCCTGTTTGACGGATGGGTCAGGATCACGCAGTCCCTGTGACCTCATTGCTGGGACTAGACCCAGTCACTCATTCCCAACCAACAATGAGCTAGGCCTGCGCTGCAATGCCAAGCAGGTTCTGATTTCTTGGCTGCAACGTACTGTGACGCAGCCTTCCTCTTGAGTGAGCGCCAAGATCTCCCACACGCAGAGATTTGATTTGATTAGATTTTGGGGATGAATAATACAGTTAGTGTCAACTATGGCCTAGAAGATAGCACAGGCAAGTATAATGTATAATTTCCAATGAAGTCCTCAATGGGATTTAAAAAAAAATAAAGACCGACACGGATTTACCCGTACTAACAAAATCAGCTGGGGAGTCTCAATCACTCGCACAAGCAGAGGAGTGGTCCAATGTATGGTGCCTCTCACTGCTGTGATAGCATGGCTTCCTGACCCTCGAGAACAGCAGAGGAGACTGGGGATGCTGTATCCTGTACCCTTGAGAGATGGTGACGCAGCCTTACGCTTCATGACAGCTCCGTCGGCGTCTGATTCTCTGACAGGTCCTAACCTTGTTCTGCGGTCCTCCACAGCTCCGTTGGTAGAGCATGGCGCTTGCTATGCCAGGATGGTGTGTTCGATTCCCGGGACCACCCATATGTGGAAAAAATTTATGCACGTGTGACTAAGTCGTTTTGGATAAAAGCGTCTGCTAAATGGTATATTATTGTACACTGTATGTGATATAATGTGGAACGGCATTATTTTATGCACTGAGCATGTCTTGTGGCTTGTGAACATCTGGTACATTGCGCAGTACTTAATGTTCGAAACTCTAGTCTATACTGTACATCATTTGAGTGTCTTTACTACCCCGTTTTTGCACTGAACACGCCTTGGCTTACGAGCATCTGGTGCATTCATTTGAGAATTACACATTTGAATTCAGTTGTATCACAGACTCTGAGGAGCTTTGCCTTCAATGAAACATACGTGTTTTAACTGTGCTTTGGGCCGTCGTCGTTTTATCTCGCTCAGAAGGAAGGGAGTGTTCTTCCTCTCTCAGGGAACAGAACAGGCAGCGACAGTCCTCAGAGGCTGTCTCGAAATCTAAATGCCAGTTTTTACTGGATATCCCTCTGATCTAATTCTGGAAGACCAGGCCAGGCATGACAGAGTCTGTCAGACAGACTGACTGGTACACGCGCACACACACACACACACAACTCCCCCGCACACACACACACAGACCGATCGGTACATGCAAGTCAGTGACCGAGAGTCAAGAGAGATTTAAAAGCAGGCTCTGTCGCTGGCGTCTTCCGTCATATTTAAACGGGGTCCTGAGAGACATAAACACAGGAAAAGCAGATGGCTCCCAGTGGTTTAGGCGTATGAGCTGTAATGCCATTAGCAAGGAAATGGCCGCTGCTCCCTTCAGCTTTTTTACGAGGCAGGTTTGTATACAGGTCTAAATAAAAACCTACGGTTTGGTTTCACTGGGTTTTTTGGTTTCACTTTGGCATGTTTCCTCCATTACTCTGGCTAGCTCTTGGAGTCCTGATGTGTCCCTCGTTCTCGTCCTGGACTCCATTTTTGGCTTTACGATACACTTGTGCATGTCATGCTGGTATCACAAACCCCTGTCCAGCATTTTAGCTCTAAAAAGTATCCGTTTGTTGTCTCGTGTTTAGCGCAACTTTCCTTATTTTTTTTGTTGTTGTCAGTGTTCTTTCCGCATTTCAAGCAGTCGACAATATCGCCTCCATCAGCATTTACATGTTCTGCTGTGCTATGCAATGAAAGATGGCAAAACGTGATTATGGCAGCGTGGAAAATGACACTGGTTCAGGGTAACTACCTACCATGACATTTGTTACTTTACCGTGTCACTAATGCCCAGTCCAGGGGTGGCATGACACAGTGGGTGGAGATAGATTGACTGCTTTGGTTGAGGGTTTATGCTATGCGTTTGGGTTTAACAAAACGAAGACACATGTACCATGTTAGATATAGAGTTGAAAATGTATTCCAATTTGAGTTTGCATCTCAATATTACACTTTATACACATCAAACTGAAATATAACAAAACCGTTTGACGTAGAAACATGAATGTTTATGAATTATTACAAATATTAAGAACATTCCACCCATGAGGTTACTAGGTCATTTGACTGCAGGAAAAGTCTACGAAGGGTGGAGTGACATGTGCGTGCCTGTGGTTTTGAGTGAGTAATGCAGTGGTTGAGAACAAGCGAGCTTGGCCAGCGCCAACAGAATTGTGTCATTCTGGAGTGGGTTTACTTAGGGCGCCGCACGGCGCTGAGCTCAGAGGTTTCCAGCACCATTTCAGCTTGTTTACCATGGCCAAGCTTCCATTTGAAAGCCTTCAGCGTGCCATTAAGTCCCTCCTGGGGTAAAGCCTCCGTCCACTTTGTTCCCTCTGAGTAGAGCTTTTTTCGCAAAAACGCCTGCCCGTACACGGCTTCTTTGACTTTGAGAAGGTTCTGCAGAGATCATGTCTGTTTGTGTTCGTGTTAGAGATTGACAGACTTCTGGAGGATTCATTCGGTCAGAGGCAGTTTGAAAAAAAAGCCACACACAAAAAAAATTGAGGCACTGATCCCAAAACGAAGCCGCATTTACCTGCGTGTTGCGGCAAACCCTCACATTACACACAGAGAGAGTCGAGAGACCGCGAAAGAGAGGGAGAACAAGCTGCTTGAGGGCCTGGAAAGTTTCACCCCCTTGCCTCTAAATATCTGTAGATCATTATCTCTGTGGCCCGGTGTAGAAAGCCTTTCATGGTGGGCTGAGGTACTCCAGTCACTTACGTCAGATACCGCCAGACCTGTCGCGTTGCCCAGCAGGTTCCTGGAAATGGTCTGGCGCTCAAGGACTGTTCTGGGGTCAGCCCACCTCATCTGGCAGTGGAACTGCAGAAATGGAGGAGGAAAAGGAGGAGGGAATCAGGGCAAGTCATTATCTGTGTGTGGGTCTTGTCTGGAAGTCTCCTGGGGAGAGTAGACTGAAGAAAGCCCGCTGACAGTGAGTGAGAGGTCGGGCTGAGGCGACAGAGCATGTTCTCTCCATCTCCCATCTCTCACAGATACACGCGTACACTTAACACCTTAAACACACAAGAGGCTAGGACACAGGCATAATAGACTGACTCACATGTACATGCACATGCACGCACGGGCACACACAAACACACCTGCCACTCGCACTTCCCTAGTTAGCAGGGTGCTCCCCTCATCAGTGCCACTACCTGGAGGGTGTTGTTTACAGTGTGGGCGTGAGTGATGAGGAGAGAGGCAGGGCGTGCTTCCTCTCTTTACACCCCCTATCCACAGGACACAGCAGAGAGGTCACACACACACACACACACAGGCTCACAGGGAGGTGTTGACACTGTGGTAAATGAGGATCACCTAGCTTATACAGAAGTGTTGCCCACAGCGATGCAGTATAAGCATGATGTGTACATGAAATAGGATGGGTTTTTTTTTAAGAAAAGTTTTTAGAAAATAATAGAATAGAATAAAACACAATCTTTGCTCACGTCTCTTACAGACGACACGTTACAACGACAATAACACAAATAACAGTTACGTTCACGAATCAACAAAAAAAGTAAAGGATCATCATCTTAGTGCGAGTTTAAAAATAAATAAAAAGTTGTGTATTTTTGAAGTTGCTTTTTGAAGGGAAATATTGTTTCAGTCTTTCCATGAGCTCACGCCGCTTGGATCAGTGTCTCTCGGTAGAATGAGGTCTTACTGTTGTTCTCCTTTAATCAACCACCTGTCAAATACAATCTACTTTATCTTCTTCCACTGCGTAGGTTTCCTATTCATCATTATTCAACTTCACCCATTGGCTGAAAAACAGTACAGTGATATCATGTGTACGCTCGCGTGTACGCTCGCACACTCACACATATGAACACACACAAACACACATAGCATGCATGTGACTAGCACACACTCTATCAAGTGATCTCAAACCGCTTTTGAGTAATGCCCAACAGCTTGCAGGTGCATGCTGTGTTTGAAAAATCAGAGGAAAAACACACACACACACACACACAGTGATATGCCATTCTAATCCCGCTATCTGAGGGAAGGATCCTATTGTCAACCCAAACTATGGCTCTGTTTCATGGAGCCGCATAACGATGTTTTATCACACTTAAACGTCACGTTCAGATTTCCCCGCATATTAAACTCGCTCTGGAAAGGTTTGTGTCAGTTAAAGGAGGATTGATATGCCATTTTTTTTCCCCTCCCCCCCATCTCTTTTCAAGATCTTACGTTTCTCACTTAAATCCTCCTTTTCTGTGTTATCATTCCACCCGAGGCTCTCCAAAGCAGCTTTGATATTGAAAGCAGGCCCGGCATGAAAGGCACGGGGGTTAGGGGAATGTAAATGGTGAGATCTACCCGGTAACGAATACGCCGCACCGCATCGTGGCTGCAGCTTCTACAGATCCTTCATAGTCTTTTCATGTGACAAAAGGGAGTCGGAAATTGATATGTGAGAATGTTTTGATTCATTGGTATGGAATTGGGTCAATTGAAATATATACTATGTGAGGAAATATCACAATATAACCAGCATAAAACCATAAAATAATTACAGTGCCCACATACTGAATAATATGCCTGCTGTAAAGATTAATCTATAACATTTTAATGGAACACTGGTCACTTTAATAATGTAGACATACTGTTTTACAAATTTGATACGGTGTGTATACTGAACAAAAATATAAATGCAACATGCAACAATTTCAAAGATTTTACTGAGTTACAGTTCATATAAGGAAATCTGTCAATTGAAATAAATCCATTAGGCCCTAATCTATGGATTTCACACGACTGGGAATACAGATATGCATCTGTTGGTCACGGATACCTTTAAGAAAAGGTAGGGGCATGGATCAGAAATCCAGCAGTATCTGGTGTGACCAATGTTTTCCTCATGCAGCGCTACACATCTCCTTCGCATAGAGGTGATCAGGCTGTTGATTGTGGCCTGAGGAATGGTGTACCACTCCTCGTCAATGGCTGTGTGAAGTTGCTGGATGTTGGCAGGAACTGGATCACGCTGTCGCATCCCAAACATGTTTAATGAGTTACATGTCTGGTGAGTATGCAGGTCATGGAAGAGCTGGGATGTTTTCAGCCTCCAGTAAATGTGTACAGATCCTTGCGACATGGTGCCGTGCATTATCATGCTGAAACATGAGGTGATGTTGGGCGAATGAATGATATACTGCCAAATTCTCGAACACCACGTGTGGAGGTGGCTTATGGTAGAGAAATAAACATTAGATTCTCTGGAAACCGCTCTGGTGGACATTCCTGCAGTCGGCATGCCGATTGCACGCTCCCTCAAAACGTGAAACATCTGTGGCATTGTGTTGCGTGACAAAAACTGCACATTTTAGTATTTTTATTGTCCACGGCAAAAAGTGCACCTGTAATGATCATGCTGTTTTAATCAGCTTCTTTATTCCACACCTGTCAGGAGGATGGATTATCTTGGCAAAGGAGAAATGCTCACTAACAGGGATGAAATAAGCATTTTTTTTTGCGTATGGAGCATTTCAGGGATCTTTTATTTCAGCTCATGAAACATTGGGCCGACACTTTACATGTTGCATTTATATTTTTGTTCAGTGTATAATTCTGTATTCTAGTCGAGGCCATCCTATTTAACTATTGCTGTACATATACTATTCTACCCTACGTATTCTACAGATATACTGCATATTCTATCCACACACTGTCCACAATGTCTATACATCCCATCACATATACCGTGTGTGTGTGGTGTATATACACATACATACATACTACTGGTCAAAAGCTTTGGAACACCTACTCAGTCAAGTGTTTTTCTTTATTTTTACTATTTTCTATGTTGTAGAATATTAGTGGACATTAAAACTATGAAATAGCACATATTGTATCATGTAGTAACTAAAAAAGTGTTAAACTCAAAATATATTTTAGATTCTTCAAATAGCCACCCTCTTGGCATTTTCTCAACCAGCTTTATGAGGTAGTCACCTGGAATGCTTTTCAATTAACAGTGTGCTTTGTTATAAGTACATTTTTGGAATTTGTGCCATCAGAGTCCCTGGGTTCGCGCCCAGGCTCTGTCATAACCGGCTGTAACCGGGAGGTCCGTGGGGCGACGCACAATTGGCCTAGCGTCTTCCGTGTTAGGGAGTGCTTGCACCAGCGACTCCTGTGACGGGCCGGGCGCAGTGCGCGCTAACCAAGAAACACCAGGTACACGGTGTTTCCTCTGACGCATTGGTGCGGCTGGCTTCCGGGTTGGATGCGCGCTGTGTTAAGAAGCAGTGCGGCTTGGTTGGGTTGTGTATCGGAGGACGCATGACTTTCAACCTTCGTCTCCCCCGAGCCCGTACGGGAGTTGTAGCAATGAGACAAGATAGTACAAGATACTACAACAATTGGATACCATGAAATTGGGGAGAAAAAGGGGTAAAATTCACACACTTTGAAGAATCTAGGATATATTTTGCATGGTTTAACAAAATGTTGGTTACTAAATGATTCCATATGTGTTATTTCATAGTTTTGATGTCTTCACTATTATTCTACAATATAGAAAATAAATCAAATTAAGATAAACCCTTGAATGAGTAGGTGTGTCAACTTTTGACTGGAATTGTATACCTTGCATTCGGAAAGTATTCAGACCACTTGACTTTTTCCATATCCTTATTCTAAAATGGATGAAATAAAAACAGTTCCTAATCAATCTACACACAATACCCCATAATGACAAAGTTAAAACAGGTTTTTAGACATTTTTGCAGATTTATTCAATATAAAAAGCAGATACCTTATTTACGGTACATAATTATTCAGACCCTTTACTATGAGACTCGAAATTGAGCTCAGGTGCATCCTGTTTCCATTTATTCTAAAATGGATGAAATAAAAACAGTTCCTAATCAATCTACACACAATACCCCATAATGACAAAGTTAAAACAGGTTTTTAGACATTTTTGCAGATTTATTCAATATAAAAAGCAGATACCTTATTTACGGTACATAATTATTCAGACCCTTTACTATGAGACTCGAAATTGAGCTCAGGTGCATCCTGTTTCCATTGATAATCATTGCTTGATTGGAGTCCACCTGTGGTAAATTCAATTGGTTGGACATGATTTGGAAAGGCACACACCTGTCTATATAAAGTCCCACTGTTGACAGTGCATGTCAGAGCAAAAACCAAGCCATGTCCATAGAGCTCAGACAGGATTGTGTCAAGGATTGTGTCAAGGCACTGATCTGGGGAAGGGTACCAAAAAATGTCTGCAGCATTGAAGGTCCCCCAGAACACAGTGTCCTCCATCATTTATAAATGGAAGAAGTTTGGAATCACCAAGACTCTTCCTAGAGCTGGCCGCCCGGCCAAGCAGCGCAATTGGGGGAGCAGGACCTTGGTCAGGGAGGTGACCAAGAACCCGATGGTCACTCTGACAGAGCTCCAGAGTTCCTCTGTGGAGATGGGAGAACCTTCCAAAAGGACAACCATCTCTCCCGCACTCCACCGATCAGGCCTTTATGGTAGTGGCCAGACGGAAGCCACTCCTTAGTAAAATGCACATGACAGCCCTCTTGGAGTTTGCCAAAAGGCATCTAAAGGAGTCTTAGTCCATGAGAAACAAGATTCTCTGGTCTGATGAAACGAAGATGGAACTCTTTGGCCTAAATGCCAAGCTGGAAACTTGGCACCATCCCTACGGTGAAGCATGGTGGCAGCATCATACTTTGGGGATGTTTTCAAGAGGCAGTCAGCATCAAGTCAGCATCAAGGGAAAGATGAACGTAGCAAAGTACAGAGAGATCCTTGAAACACTGCTCCAGAGCACTCAGGATTTTTTCTTCTTCTTAGAAACAACATGTTTTCACTTTGTCATCATGGGGTACTGTGTGTAGATTGTTTCCCTCATCAATCTATTTAATCCGTTTTAGAATAAGGCTGTGACGTAACAAAATGTGCAGAAAGTCAAGGCGTCTGGATACTTTCCGAATGCGCTTTATGGGGAATTGGAAATGATGCAGAAATTACATTGATAGAAACCACAATCTATCGTCTGATATACCCCCTAAAAAAAGAAATAACAAATACACTTGTCTGTGTGCACGACCCTGGACACATCAGTTACTGACACACAACACCGAAGCATGTGGTGACTCGGTAAGCTTTCCAGTGGCTCTGTTTCTGCCAAAGCACAACCTTCCTCCACCACCACCAAACAGTCTGTCTCTCTGTACTCGAAAACAGCTTGAGATTCCCATGAAGTTGGGCAAAAATAGCCATCTCCCACCAATCTTTCCCTACGTCCCCTCCTTCAAAAAGCACATACACACGCAGGCAGGAAACGCACCCTATCTTTCTCTCTTTCTCCTCTGCTCTCCGTTAATGAGTCCCTATAGGGTTCCTTCCTAAAAAAAGTGGTCTTCAGACGCCATTACAGCCAGGATTGCTTCAAAGATCCTCAACATTACATTAGCATGACATGGGCTACCTGCAGTGATAGCATGAGACATTAGCCTACTGTGCTATTACTAATGGGATGTGCTTGACTTTCTACATAGCCGTGGGAGACTAATTCTGTCTGGACACTGTCTAGACTCAGTTCATGTGCAAGATAGTGAGTTATGTGAGCAGGACTGCCCATTCTCTTGCCATATACTTGCTTGCCATATACATGGCTATAAATGCTAACAGGGAATGTATCATCAATCTATTCCCAAATAAGTTCACATCCCTTATATAAAACACAAATTTACATGACTGTAAGTGGCCCTAGATATGAGTGTCTGCTAAGTGACTAAAATAATGGATGTAAAATGTATTTACAGGGCCCTCCCGGGTGGCGCAGTGGTCTAAGCTGTGCCACCAGAGACTCTGGGTTCGAGCCCAGGCTCTGTCGCAGCCGGCCGCGACCGGGAGGTCCATGGGGCGGCGCACAATTGGCCTAGCGTCGTCCGGGTTAGGGAGGGTTTGGCCGGTAAGGGTTGGATGCACGCTGTGTTAAGAAGCAGTGCGGCTTGGTTGGGTTGTGTTTCGGAGGACGCATGGCCCTCGATCTTCGTCTCTCCTGAGCCTGTACAGGAGTTGTAGTGATGAGACAAGACAGTAACTACTAACAATTGGATACCACAAAATTGTGGAGAAAAAGGGGGTAAAAAAAATAAATAATGTGTTTACAGTAAGTGCTTCACCAGGTAGTGGTTAGTTAGTCAAATCATATTCTGTATTCAGGGGTCTTTCTGTGGTAACTGCCACTCAGGACTCTGTCAGGCCCTGATGAGGCTGTGTGGGACGGGTAGGGATGGGTCAGGAGGGCCTTACGTCCTGCGGTCCCTGGCAGCTGTCTGACCCACGAGGCACAGGAACCCAGCAGGACCCATCAGTCAAAGGAGTCACACATCACCCAGGACACCACCACCACCCAGCCTCCTGAAAGTCACCAGATGACTGACACACAGTGAGATGTGGAAAGGGATGGGTGAGATTCTTTCTTGTATGAGGACATATCAGAGATGCCAATCTTCATTTGCTAAGTTTGTCTTCAATTGACTATTTTTAAGAATGGAGGGAGAATGAGAGAAAAAAAGTGGACTCGAGATTCACATTTTTATTGTCACATGCACAAGTACAGTGAAATACCTTTTTTTGCTTGCTCTTTCCATGACAGCCCACATGACAGCCCTCTTGGAGTTTGCCAAAAGCCATCTAAAGGAGCCTCAATCCAAACAAGATTCTCTGGTCTGATGAAACCAAGGCCTGAATGCCAAGTGTCTCGCCTGGAGGAAGCATGGTGGGGAAGCACGGTAGTGGCAGCATCATGCTGTGGGTATGTTTTTCAGTGTTAGGGACTAGGAGACTAGTCAGGATCGAGGGAAAGATGAACGGAGCAAAGTACAGAGAGATCCTTGATGAAAATGTGCTCCAGAGTACTCTGCCTCAAGTCTGTGGTCCTAAGGTTCACCTTCCAACAGGACAACGACCCCTATGCACACAAAAAAAGACAATGCAGGAGTGGCTTCGGGACAAGTCTGTGAATGTCTTTGAGGCCCAGCCAGAGCCCGGACTTGAATGTAATCTAACATCTCTGGAGAGACCTGAAAATAGCTGTGCAGCGACTCTACCCATCCAACCTGACAGAGCTTGAAAGGATCCACAGACAATAATGGGAGAAACTCCTCAAATACAGATGTGCCAAGCTTGTAGCATCATATCCAACAAGACATGACTGTAATCGCTGCCAAAGGTACTTCAACAAAGTACTGCGTAAAGGGTCTGAGAACTTATGTAAAGTGGTTTGTGAAAGTATTCACCCCCCTTGGCATTTTTCCTATTTTGTTGCCTTAAACTAAAATAATTTTTTTGTGGGTTTGTATCATTTGATATACACAACATGCCTACCACTTTGAAGATGCAATGTCCCCCCCCCCAAAGGTCAATACTTTGTAGAGCCACATTTTGCAGCAATTACAGCTGCATGTCTCTTGAGTATGTCTCTATAAGCTTGGGACATCTAGCCACTGGTATTTTTGCCCATTCTTCAAGGAAAAACTGCTCCATCTCCTTCAAGTTGGATGGGTTGCACTGGTGTACAGCAATCTTTAAGTCATACCACAGATTCTCAATTGGATTGAGGTCTGGGCTTTCACTAGGCCTTTCCAAGACATTTAAATGTTTCCCCTTAAACCACTCGAGTGTTGCTTTAGCAGTAGGCTTAGGGTCATTGTCCTGCTGGAATGTGAACCTCCATCCCAGTCTTAAATCTCTTGGAGACTGAAACAGGTTTCCCTCAAGAATTACCCTGTATTTAGCGCCAGTCATCATTCCTTCAATTCTGACTAGTTTCCCAGTCCCTGCCGATGGAAAAACATCCCCACAGCAGGATGCTGCCACCCCTGTGCTTCACGGTATTCACGGTATTCTCGGGGTGATAAGAGGTGTTGGGTAGTGTTTTCCTTGATGGCCAAAAAGCTCAATTTTAGTCTCATCTGACCAGAGTACCTTCTTCCATATGTTTGGGGAGTCTCCCACATAACTTTAAGCAATAGCTTTTTTTCCGGCCACTCTTCCATAAATCCCAGCTCTGTGGAGTGTACGGCTTAAAGTGGTCCTATGGACAGATTCTTCAATCTCCGCTGTGGAGCTTTGCAGCTCCTTCAGGGTGATCTTTGGTCTCTTTGTTGCCTCTCTGATTAATGCCCTCCTTGCCTGGTCTGTGAGTTTTGGTGGGCGGCCCTCTCTTGGCAGGTTTGTTGTGGTGCCATATTCTTTACATTTTTGAATCAGGGATTTAATGGTGCTCCGTGGGATGTTCAAAGTTTCAGATATTTTTTTATAACCCAACCCTGATCTGTACTTCTCCACAACTTTGTCCCTGACCTGTTTGGAGAGCTCATTGGCCTTCATGGTGCCACTTGCTTAGTGGTGCTCCTTGCTTAGTGGTGTTGCAGATTCTGGGGCCTTTCAGAACAGGTGTATATATACCGAGAGCACTTAAATAAAGTCCACCTGTGTGCAATCTAACTCACTATTTGACTTCTGAAGGTAATTGGTTGCACCAGATCTTATTTAGGGGCTTCATAGCTAAGGGGGTGAATAGATATGCATGCACCACTTAATTTTTTTGTTGTTGAATATTTTGAAACAATTTATTTATCTTTTCTCTCACAAATTTGGACTATTTTGTGTATGTCCATTACATGAAATCCAAATAAAAATCCATTTAGATTACAGGTTGTAATGCAACAAAATAGGAAAAACGCAAAGGGGGATGAATACTTTTGCAAGGTACAGTAAATGTGATATTTTTATACATTTGCTAACATTTCTAAAAATCAGTTTTTGCTTTGTCATTTGGGGATATTGTGTGTAGATTGAGGGGAAAATATATTTAATCAATTTTAGAATAAGGCTGTAACATAACAAAATGTGGAAAAAGTCAAGGGGTCTGAATACTTTCCGAATGGAATACTAATTTGAGCCAGCTTGCTACAGCAGGAAAATAATCCTGCAGCAACAGAAAATCTGAATTATTTGGATTATAATTCATGGACATTTTTGTAGGGGTTGATACATTTTTCATTGTGGAAAATCAAGTCTGAAATTTGTAAGTGTAAATTACAAACCTCAGAAGCCTTTTTAAACCTCAAATACACTACGAATTAAAAAATGTGTGCATTGCATGAAAGTTCTCCTGGAACAGGGTGATCAAATTAAGATCCTACATCTGTACAACAGACAATGACCTTTGTGTGGCCTGCTGGTGAGAGGAGATGTATGACTGTCATTGACTGGAGGCCCAAGGAGAGCACCAGGTCTCCTCTTCGACCTGTTTCTACAAGAAACAGAGGCAGCACCTCACATCTAATGAGACAGCTCCTCATTAAGGCCCGACCTTAAATCCACACCTCAATAATATCCATTAAAGTTCACACATGTGCACACACAAACACACAGACACGCCATTATTACATGAGGGCGAAAGCTTTTTTTCACTTTTTTTTTTTTTTAATAAACATTTATCAAAGAACTAAAGTTTGGGGAGAAAGGAAGATTAATATTGGGCTAAAGCAAGCCAGTGAAAAAACAACGGCGGTGGAATTTAATGAGTTTGGCGGTGTCCGGGGAGTCCGCGGCTCGTGCCTGCGTGCTAATTATGCTCTGTAACTAACAGAGAGTTAGGGAGCATCAGTGGAAGACAAATGCGCTGAGCAGTCGTCAACCAAGCAAGGAGGAAACAAAAGAGCTGTATAGACAAACAACACATTCTAATCCACATGGAGACACCCACAGAGGAGCGGGGAGGAGGTGGACTACTCAGTGTTCACTTCCTGTGTTGTGTGTTCTCTTTAACACCCCCATGCTAATAGATCAGCGATGAAATGCAGGATGAGATGTACATGCGGTTTAAATGAGACAGTGCCGATGAGACGTACACAGTGACAGGGAGTGAACCTGACAAAGATCTCTCGTGATAGAACACGTGATGGAAACAAGCACCAGGAAATGTTGTTTTGTAATAGGGTCAGTGAGTAGGAGTCAGGAGGTAATTGAATCAACCTTTTGGTGACTTCCCTTTGTCACAGCTCTTTAGCTGGGTAAACAAACACACTAACTGACACGTAAACACCCCCACCTCCCACTGGACTCGACACTGCTACACTGCCCCCTGCTGGTGAGGAGGACAGCTGAGTTGCAGGACCCTGTGGTTCAGTGGAACTGACAAGGGCCCTGTTTGCTTCCAGTGTGTCTCTCCCTCATTAAGTTCCCATCGCCTGCAGGGAATCCACACGCTGCGTCCCACGCCTCAGTGGCCACACAACAGCACACAAACAGAAGACAATCAGACCGACTTTCAACAGAATGAAACCTGCCTGGGTTGTTGCTCTCCCTTGCCAACTGGGGAGGAAATATGCTTTTGGCAGGGTTTATATTATACTTGCCCTCGTTTTTAACCTTTAATATTCCGCCCTCGTGTCAGCAAGTGTGTATATCCACTTTTCATCATTCCATGTACAGATATCACACCCATTTCAAGATTTCATCATGTATAGAAATCAAACCAATAGTCCCTCCAGTCTGCTGCCTGAAATCTGCATGCATACAGTGACTGTGATACCATGCGTGCTTAAGTGTCAAATGAGAGGATTAAATCTCCATGAATTAGAGCAATTAATTCAATTGAGCTCATGTATATGTATTGTGTGTTTAGGTAATTGAAATCATGCCTTTACCTGGCATGCTGCCTGAACATTTTGCCGACATACGACAACACTCAAACCTTTTTGTGTGTGTGTGTGTGTGTGTGTGTGTGTGTGTGTGTGTGTATATGTGTTTGCCTCGCTGTGTTTAAAGGAATCGTGGCCATGTTATTAAATGCCAGGACAACAGAATGTGTGACTGCACCGGCCTCTTCTGCTCTCCTCCCCTCCTCTATCTCCTGTTCACCTTTTCCAGCTGATTTTCCGTGCAGAAAAGCCCTGTAATCCCGTTTGCATTCCTTTCCAACTTCCAATTAGTGTAATTATAGCAGCGGGGGATGTGGGGGCGTTGCGCCGCATGCACCCTGTAGGCAGACAGCAGGCGCACAAGTGCAGCTAGCACACAGCAGTCACATGAGGCCATACCACTGGAATCAACACAACAACCGCACGTTCTGTTAGGCTGTAGGCTATAGCAGTAATGGGAGAGAGACGGGAAAGGCACTTGACAGGGTGTGGTGAAAAAGTATGCTATGGGCGTTGATCGTTATCCCTTTATCTTTGTGTTGGGTCTTGTAAATGGACACGGTGTCACCAATCATGGTTGACACCTGTTAGCCCCCAAAGCCTCCTCTGATGTCATCACACGGTGACACAATCACTCATGCCTGCTGCCAGGGTGCGAGTCATGGGGCTAACATTTACTGTACTACCGGGTACAGTAAAGCAGGTTGACGTTTTTTGTTTTTTTGAATGAATGATCTGGTGGCAGCCTCCCAGGTCCTAAACATTGCTGGTTTACCAATTGACCAACTTTAGCAATTCTCCTCATTCTTAATCCCATTGTCCCAGTCAAGAGATGTATAGTGTGACTCTACAATGCAAATCAAAGAAGAATATTCTGGAAGTATTTTACAAGTCTTCACAGGGGCTGAAACATTACATTTGCCTGTTTGTTTTTTCACGCAGCAGCATAATAGGACCAGTTTTCTCCGCACGTTGTGGTGGAGATGAAAGGCCCGTTCAAGTGCTGTCTTCAAACAGCAGGCCTTGTTAATGATGCACGCGCACTTTGAATTAAGACCTCATTAGATGATGCCACGATAAAGGATTGATGAGTTTCCATTTTCTAACAAAGGCTTATTTACTGAAGAATTGATAGAGTGTGTATAACAGTGAAATGCCTACTTATGAGCCCTTTCCAACAATGCAGAGGGAAAAAAAGAGAAATAGTAGATTTTTTAATATTTTTTATTATGTGTGTATGTGTGGAGTACGTGAGAGCAGTATATGATATGTAAATGGTGGTATATCATGTGCATCAAGAAAGCTATGTGGAGGCTTGGGTTCAAATGTTCAATGTAGTCGGACCAATTTTGTGTCTGGTGGATTGATTAGCACCTTAGATGTATGTTACTCATAACTCATTGGATGCCAATACTCCAATTTGTGGAGAATATGTAAAGTGTTGTCGAAGTGTGGGACATCGCAATGAAATGAGCACAGTCTCACCGCTCTCCTCCTTGACCCCTGACCTCAGTTCAAGACTACCTCACTTAGAGAGCATCTGTCCCAACCTTCCCTCAATCCTCCACCGAGGACCAGAGGTCCCTAACTATGTCTCTTTACACACTGTGATCTGGACGTTCACGTCCCGTCTCCATCACGACCAATTTGTCGCAACGCTTTTAATGTCGCAGGGTCGCTAAACGTGAGCCCTTCCGTCATGCATGCGTCTTACACACACACACACACACACACACACACACACACACACACACACACACTGTTGTTGAGACGTGGGGAGATCTCAGTGAGACACCAGGGTGGGTCGTTAAGTTTGTTAGTTCACTCAGTGTATCATCAGCGTCCGTGACAAACACATTATCTATCTCCTCCAGCCTCTAACAGCACTACTTCTCTTACAGCCCATTTATATGCTAATTAGACTGTTACAAGCAGCCGTCCGGCCCCTCAACACAGGTCATCTGGTGCTAATGAGTCAATGAGACACTACAGCCATACAGCAACAATGATATCATGTCGGTCTGATTCTGTATGAAGAAATGTGGCACTTTGATGTTGACACAGGGAAATTGCAAATAAGTATCCGTTTGGTCAATTTGGCGTGTTATCACGAGTTATACAGATCTGACTGACTCTGATTCCGTCATCGGTTTCGGGTGACTGTTATCCTCTGGGTCCCCTTTGCACATTTTGTTATGTACCCAAATCAATTCAATATTTTGATTTGAATTCTAACTGTGACAAAAGTCATAGGTTCTACATACACTAGATTCGACAGCTGATATTGTAATGCGTTCTGACTGCCAGCGTGCAAACAGATAACTTCCGTTATGACATTTTTATTGCTTCTCTGTTTGGGCCTCAAAATCATTTTTCAAGATATGCATTTCGATATCTCAGGGCCTCAGTCATGCCTCATTCTCCAGTGCTCTCGTGTCACTGCTGGATATTGATGTGGCGGCGTGAAGCGGGCTATTTCTTTTCTGTTCCGTATGATGTTTGTGCCATGGTGAAGGCTTATGTGCCAATCTCAGTGTTTGTGAGTGTCGGCACATTAGGGGGAAAACAAATGAAGCTTTTAACTTGGCTTAGTTATTCTCTGCATGTTTTTGAAACGGGAATAGAGCGTAATGGTATTGGCTTCGCAGTGTAGAATTCCTAAGCGAGGATTGCATTTCTCCCAAGAGAGAACGTTTGTGGTTTGACGATACTGTGGCATCCTTAAGTTGCTCATTGTTGCTTTCATGTTATATAACTAATACTGTAAGCACAATGGTTAAATATGACTGTTCTTTACATACTGTATTCTAATGCAACCATGTTGCAGAATAACCTCTTCCTGTGTGCCCGTTACTAAAAATACATATTGGTAGCAGAAGTGCACAAAATTTGAGAGAAATACGTTTTTTTTAAGTCCTTTTTTGTCTCTGGGATCTTTTATTTCAAAACAGAAACAGGAAAGGCTTTGTAGTCATTTGATACTCAAGGCAACAGAGCATCTCAATCTTCCCTGATCTGTGAGATAAAATAGACATTCATATCAGTAGATATTTCTACGCAGAAATATGAAGACCCCATTTTATACGGTATCAACACATTTTGATTACCATGAACTGGAATGCCTGGATCATACAGTCAATGTAGGGAAAGATATACCACCACAATCTCTGCTCCTTTGTTGAAGATGAGGTTTTCTGAGCTGAATAGAAGGGATGGTGAGATGGGAGGTAGAAAGTGAGAATGAGAATCCGAGCTGGCTAGGTTATCTAGGCCGAGACCGGTGCCCTCTCTGAGTGAATCATCAATAATTTACAGTCATGGCTCCCGACGGCGTGTCGTAGGAGAGGTCCCCTCCTGGTCAACACAGAAATCAAACACCAACTAGCAACACGCCCTAAACGAGTCTAAACGAATGACCGCCTGCCAAATGACGTCAACGAACAGGACTTCAATCTCCCAAAATGATATCATAATTGATGCATTAGACCTGAGAAGGAGAAATGCATTTACCAAGAACACAATGAGCTGTTGTAGCAACACTGTCATGGGGGGAAATACTGTAAACGCATTATGTCAATGGGGGAGAGTTTAGTGATGTTATTCAATCTTGGGAGATGAGGAAGCATCCTGATTGTGGACATTATTGGACTTAATGAGACCAACCTGGGAATTTGATCAAAAAATGTATTTTGTCTGCCTGTTTAAGTCCTAGCCTGTGTGTCTGTGCTTAAGGAAGAGTTGAGGCCGTCCAGGACATTGTGCCCATCTTCTTCCATGTTAATAATGGATTTTTGATATGAGCTCCACATGAAATTTTAATCTCTGGAATATTAGCTCACCGAGGGAGACACAAAATCTAATCAGTGGCCGTGATTAAGCGCGGGTGAAGCACATATCGACCCATTTTAAATTCACATGAACCCTTCATAAAAATGTATGAGGCTTGGCACTGATGGCTGCCGTGATTTTAGAGGTGTTATGTCTGTTTTGCTGGGAAAAGGTGTGATCTTCTCCCACGTACATGCCTGTGTAAAGGAGAACATGAGGGAGAGAGAGGTAGCAAGTCTGTAGGTTCCCTTCATCTGATTAATATAGTTGTCATACCAGTGAGCTAATGTAAAGGTTTGTGTGTAGATGAAGATATGTTTTAAATGTATGTTGAATGTGAACTAAGATTCTTAAACAGATTGCTAATGATACAGCTTTTCTACTACATACACATACATTTTACTTATACATTTTTCAAACACATTTTACGTGGTACTTTTATATAAAGCAGTCACATAGCAATATGTGAATATGTGAATTACCAAACATAAGCTCTTTAATCCTGCTCCTCAGCCACTCTCAGCCCACCCCACCCATCACCATAGACCACCCTCGTTTGGTTTCCATGTGCCATATAGTTTTCAATTGTGCTGTGATGTTTTACATCATTTTTTTAACATTTCCAATCGTATATTATCCACAGATTGTGAGCTAAAGAGGAAAACCTTTCCTACCAGTATTATTATATTATTTATTGACTGACTATGGCTTTCCAAATTGCCCAACACTGCTGTTTGTGAGGTTAATTTAGTATGTTGTGATTTTTTTTATTTTTACCGTTCCTGATCCTGTGACCAGAAACAAGCTACACAGGTGCAATACCAGAATAAATGATCCATTGATTCTGGTGTGTGTTTGCTCTTTCTTACGTACATGCAGCACAACCGCATGACACGCCGTGGCACATTCCAACACCCTGTTTGCCAACCCCAAACTATCTCTGCCCGATGAATAATTTACCACCCAACCCAGGATGCCAACCCAGCCCACCTCCCGCCTGGATTGTGCCTCTTAGCCTTAAACAAAGTCCTTGCTTCCTGACTGGCTGACAGTGTGCGGAAATCCTTAATAATGTATCACCACCTCTTGTTCCCTCAAAGGCATCTAACATCTTCAGCAGATTAGAATATATAACAGTATCAGCTACCTATTTTACATAAGTGGCAATAAACCATATTCCTATGCATTTGTCAAGGGGCACAGTGCTGTGGTGGTACCGGGTGGGTTCATGCAATTAAAGAGTGTGAATAAGTGTTAAGGTACACGCAACTAAACACCTTGGTGCCTCGGCGGGGTTGGTCGTACCCCCCTCAGCTGCCGTTGACATAGATTGTCGCAGGAAGTGAAAGAACGCTAGGTCGGTAATTCATGTGAGACATTAGACTCAGTTCCGTAGCAACGTATGCTAATTTTAGGATAGGTTCTGTGGCGGAGCGAAGTGGTGGATTAGCAGAATGAAACAAACTGTCATCGAGGTGAACGCAAAGGTGGCGCTTTTGACTCCGGTGGATGGTCAGGACTGCGTCCAGACTTACTGTGCAATTACATTGCATTTCATTGGCATAATGGCACGAGCAGTTAACGGATCGATTGTGTTGTACGTCAGATCCTGGGTCAGAAAGGAAAGAGAGAAAGAAGCCTCGTTGTTGCTGTGTTATAGTCTTGCAGTTATGACTTAATATCAGGCAGGCAGTTTAGGATCTGTTTGTTTTTAACGTGCCGTAAGTGAAAGGAAATGGCCGACTTGGGGACGTCTCTTCTACGTCTCATCTCTTTGCATGAATTCTGGGATGTGGGTTTTGTTAGCCTAGTGTGGAGCATAGGGACATTGCGTGCTCTCGCTCTCTCTCCGTGGATGTGAGTGCATGTGCGTGCATTGATGCATGAGTGCTAATGTGTGTGTTTGCGGGAGGGGGGGGGGGTGGTGGTGGTGGTGGTATATGTACTCTCACATGCTCACAGAATTCCATAGCAACTCTTAAGGACCTAAATCCCCTCAAAACACACGCTTAACACATGTAGCTCTGTATCCCTCGTCCCCCCCCCCTTCACCCCCTTACTATCCCCTCTATGTGGCTGTCGAGAGTGGGGACAGTGCAGCGGGCAGACAGAGGGAGAGTGGCGGCTTGGACGTGCTTGACAACAGAACCTTCAAAGGCAGGTGGCTTGATCCCAACATTCGGGGAGGGGGGGGGGGGGGCTATCGCTGGGAGCAGAAGAGGGCTCATCAAAGAGCCTGTCTGACTGACAGTTTTTTGTACTGCTGCTTTTTTTTGTCTCTGGCTCCTTCTGACTCCTGACAAATTAAACCCGGGGCTGCTTTTGAACTGAGGGGGATGTATTCGTCCGCTTTCTCACATGCCCTCTCCTTCTCTCCTGTCTCCCCCTTTGCCTGTCTCCCTCTCTATATCATTCCCATTCCCCACCTGGTTGGTGGAGCTTTTAAACGGGTACCACCGACCTGGGGTTCCACGATGAGCACTTAGAACACATTCTACTGTATTTTTCCCTCTGGCGACACATTTGAGAAAACTAAACACATATCCACACAAACATAACTGTTTTGTTACTAATAGCCCTCTCCAGAAACACTATAGTCTTTGTTTTTAATTGCCCTCCACCCCCCAGCTACCGTTTTGGCGCCCTCCTGTGGCTGGGGGTCATCCAATCGCCTTGAGCTCCCTTACCCCCTTGAAGACAAGAAACTGCCGGCGCTCTGAAAACGAATCATGAGAGGCTGTAGAGCCAATTACCCAGCATGCTCTAATCCTCTCTTTCACTCTGAATAGGAAGGGGAGGGTAGGAGAGGGAGGGAAATCAGAGCACCGGTGTAGTGTCAAATACAGTGCCCCCAGTCAAGACGCACATCTGTCTGTCTCTTCTCGCTTTTATCATTTCAATGAATACAACCTGGATGGCCTGGAGGCAGATCGTGAGCACTGTTAATGTCTTTCTACTTAAGTACACTGCGAAGGCAACAAGGCCTTTCTTTTATGTGTCATATCTCTCTCCATGTCAAATCAGAGCTCATCCTCTCTCTCCCCTCCCTCTCGTTCACTCTTCTTCCCCTATAATGAGGTAATATTCATTGAAATTACACTGAGGTAAACAGAGCAGTCCTTAATATGAGAGAGGCTGTTGGCTCAGGCGTGCCATCCGTCATCCCCATCAAAGAGCCCTCACAGCCTGCAGGCGTTCCATTAACCTTCTATAGCACAGCTCAATGGCAAGAGGATGCTTCGTCAAGGCCCCAGCAAGCAACGACTCACACACACACACACACACACACACACACACACACACACACACTTAGACATACAAACACACACACACACACCCGATCATCCTCATACCCTTGCATATGCACACATACACTGGTACACACATTATGACATGCACTTAGACAAACAAACACACACAGTCGCCTCGATTACTGTTTCATGTACGGCCCGACAGCTGAGCATGTGCATTGTCTAACTATGTGAATCAGTGTCTGCCTTAATGTTGAATTTAGCATATCTGACATAATTCTGAATACTGGCCTTCTGGAAATCAATGGGCTGTTATGGAATAAAATGGTATAGAAGTCGCTTTTAATTAAGAGTTGGAAGCTCACTTTGTACTACCTCCATTACGTTAAACCCCCCAATAACTCATGAATACACTGGAAATGTAAAACATACTTTAGCAACTTGAGTTTCTGGTTAGAAGACCAGTGTTTTCCTGTTTTTCCAGCATGGGTTTTTGTCCATGATGGGCTTTAATCTGATCCTACATGTCCTGTTCGATAAGACACTTAATCAGAGAAAGGACCGACAGTCGGACGGAACAAGACATCCGAGATACTTCCTGTGCTCTCTATCGATAACAAAGAGAGAGAGGGGAGCAAAAAGAGAGGGAGGAAGCAAAAAGAGGGCGAGGAAGCAAAAAGAGGGCGAGGAAGCAAAAAGAGGGGGAGGAAGCAAAAAGAGAGGGGGGAAGCAAAAAGAGGGGGAGGAAGCAAAAAGAGGGGGAGGAAACAAAAAGAGGGCGAGGAAACAAAAAGAGGGCGAGGAAGCAAAAAGAGGGCGAGGAAGCAAAAATAGGGCGAGGAAGCAAAAAGAGGGCGAGGAAGCAAAAAGAGGGGGGGGGAAGCAAAGCAAAAAGAGGGGAAGCAAAGCCAAAAGAGAGGGGGAGGAAGCAAAGCCAAAAGAGAGGGGGAGGAAGCAAAAAGAGAGAGGGATTAAGCATAAAAGGGACAGGGAAGAAGCACTGGGGAGTGGCTAAACATCTAGACTGGACATTTTTACGATCCTCATCAGTCACAGTTTGTTCCCCCTACATCTGAACGAGGCCATTTTGAAACGGTCATTTCTGTTGATGGCTTAGTCGGGCTTTGTCATTCCTCTCTGTGGCTAAAGTGAAGTACCATCTATTGGGCGGCAGGTAGCCTAACTGTTAAAAGCGCTGGGGCAGTAACCGAAAGGTAACTGGTTTAAATCCCCAAGCAGACTAGGTGAAAAATATGCAAGTGTGCCCATGAGCAAGGCACTTAACCCTACTTGCTCCTGTAGGTCGCTCTGGATAGGAGTGTCTGCTAAATTACTAAAATGTAAATGTATAGGTGTTAGCCCTCAGGGCTGCTAGCCTGTGCTAGCTGGTTAGCCTGCTAGCAGCACAACACAGCCTGCTCCCATTAAGGTAATGGGAAGAGGCTGCTGGTAAAGTGAATTCCTTGGCTGGTCATTATTCTCTGTGGTTAAAGTGAAGTATCATGTCTAGGTGTCAGCCCTCAGGGCTGCTAGCTAACCTGTTTGCTTGCTAGCTGGATCACAGCACACCTTTCTCCTATTCAGGAGAATAGTAGACGCTGCTGTTCAAATTTAAGCCTTGCCATGGCTGCTTGTACTCCAGTGTGGCCCTGTATACGGCGGGCTAAAGGGTGTGTTGAGATGTGCTGGTGGTTGTCCAGACTGGCCGTATTGGAGAGACGCTGCTGGCCTGCTGCCACCCTCTCTCCCTGGCGCTGCCCCGCCAGCTGTGCCCCCGCTAGCTAGAACCCTCAGGCGCTACAGACCACACGTTAGTGTAAACATACACACTCACTGGTGTACACACACACACACACTGACATAAAAATACCACACACACACACTCACAAGTTGGCATACATACACACACCCATACACGTGTACATGCACAAAGTATTCATACCCCTTTTTTGTGTTACAGCCTGAATTCAAAATGGATTACACACAATACCCCGATAAGGGCAAAGTGAAATATCTAATTTACACACGGTACGTATTCACACACCTGAGTCAATACTTTGTAGAAGCAACTTTGGCAGCGATTACAGATGTAAGTATTTTTGGTTAAGTCTCTAACAGCTTTACACACCATTACTGTTTTTCAAATTCTTTAAGCTCTGTCAAGATGATTGTTGATGATTGCTAGACGGACATTTTCAAGCCGATGTAGCCCTTTCCTGCAGTCAATGACCAAACGTGCCCTCTTTGGCCTCATGGGTGGAATGTTATTCAGATTTTTCATTATTATTATGAAATGACTTTTTTTTTAACTTTGAAAATCTGTTTTTTCTATGTCAAACAGTTTTGTTATATTTCAGTCTTCTGTGATGTACAGTTGAAGTCGGAAGTTTACATACACCTTAGCCAAATACCTTTAAACTGACATTTAATCCTAGTAAAAATTCCCTGTCTTAGGTCAGTTAGGATCACCACTTTATTTTAAGACTGTGAAATGTCAGAATAATAGTAGAGAGAATGATTTATTTCAGAACAATTAGTATTTGATAGCATTGCCTATAAATTGTTTAACATAAATGTTTCGGATAGCCTTCCGCAAGCTTCCCACAGTAAATTGGGTGGATTTTGGCCCATTCATCCTGACAGAGCTGGTGTAACCGAGTCAGGTTTTGTAGGCCTCCTTGCTCGCACACGCATTTTCAATTCTGCCCACACATTTTCTATAGGATTGAGGTCAGGGCTTTCTGATGGCCACTCCAATACCTTGACTTTGTTGTCCTTAAGCCATTTTGCCACAACTTTGGAAGTATGCTTGGGGTCATTGTCCATTTGGAAGACCCATTTGCGACCAAGCTTTAACTGATGTCTTGAGATGTTGCTATCCACATAATTTTCATCCCTCATGATGCCATCTATTTTGTGAAGGGCACCAGTCCCTCCTGCAGCAAATCAACCAACTTGCCAAACCTATAGTTTGTTAGCAAGAAATGTGTGGTGTATGTGAACTTCTGACTTCAACTGTATATCAAGTTTAATATTGGAATGCAAACTCAAAATTGAATACATTTCAACTCTATATTTGACATGGTACAGGTGTATTATTTTTTTTAAGCACATAACCATGAGGTGTATACTTTTGTTTCAAAGTAGATTTGTGTAAGACTATCAAGAATTTCTCTGTGTGACCCTGATTTAGTCCACTGCAGTAAAAGGTTAAGTTAAAGCTGTAACAAGGCCACTCAGGAACATTTACTGTTGTCTTGGTCAGGAACTCCCATGTAGAATTGGCCTTGTGTTTTAGGTTATTGTCCTGCTGAAAGGTTAATCCGTCTACCAGTGTCTGATGGAAAAACAGACTGATCCAGGTTTTCCTATAGAATTATGCCTGTGCTTATAGCTGTATTCCGTTTATTTGTATCCAAAAAATCTCCCTAGTCCATGTCGATGACAAGCATACCCATAATATGATGCAGCCACCACCATGCTTGAAAATATGAAGTGGTACTGAGTGATGAGGTCGGGTAAAGAGATGGGGTAGTCATTCAAAAATCATGTTAAACCATTATTGTTGAACACTGAATGAGTCCATGCAACTTATTATGCGATTTGTTAAGCTCATTTTTACTCCTGAACTTATTTAGGCTTGCCATAACAAAGAGGTTGAATATTTTATTGATGCAAGACATTTCAGCTTTACATTTTTCATTAATTTCTTTAAAAATCTAAATTCCACTTTGACATTATGGGGTTTTGTGTGTAGATCAGTGACACAAAATCTCAATTGAATACATTAATAATACATTAATACACAACAAAATGTGGAAAAAGGTGAGTGAACTACTTTCTGAAGGCACTGTATTTATTATGTTAAATGTGTCATGTGTCTAAATACATTTTCCACCTCTGGGATATTAAAGTTAATCTTATCCTATCCTACATTCCCTGGCATATTCACACACACACACACACGCTGGCATGCATAGATTACTGGTACATATGCTGGCACACACATACAGTATTACCCACGTACACAGATTCCATTGCACAGATACAGTATGCGTGACCACGCACACTGCTCGCATAGACGAGCATAGCAAAGCGTGCTCTGACTGCGTGTGTGAATGTGATTGTCATCATCGCGGAGACCAAGCTGTATCTGAGTTCACACAGAGTTGCCTGCGATGAAAGTTGTTTCGTGTCAGCTCGCAAGGCACTGGTTGTACATATTTGAAGCGTAACTGATGCATTCTTTCTAACTCTCTCTCTCTCTCTCTCTCTCTCTCTCTCTCTCTCTCTCTCGCTCTCGCTCTCGCTCTCGCTCTCTCTCTCGCTCTCTCTCCTTGTGTATCGTTGTTGCTGTATCATTCTTACGCCGTATTAACTGTTGAGACAATACCGTTTTGCAGAATCTGAATCGCGCTCTCCCTCCACAGCAACAGGAGCAGGACCCCACCAACCTGTACATCTCCAACCTGCCGGTGTCCATGGATGAGCAGGAGCTGGAGAACATGCTGAAGCCCTTCGGTCACGTCATCTCCACGCGGATACTGCGGGACGCCAACGGGGTCAGCAGAGGGGTCGGCTTCGCCAGGTATACCTGCTGAAGGGTAGTGCCTGCCTGCGGCCTGTGGGTTTGGATGCGTGTGGGAGAGAGAAAAAGACACACGCTGCACATACTTTTGTTTGCACATCATCCGGCCGTTTGAGGCTATACTTTCCCCCTGTAAAACTTGAGTTGACCCTGCTATCCCTTCAAAGTCGTTTACGTCCTCCTCATCCTCCACACTGCTCTCACCCCCCAACACAACACAACACAACACAACAACACTCCCGGCTTGTTTACCCAGAGGAAGGTGTTGATGAGTACAACGACACCATCTTGCAGGGATTTCTCTTATTCAGCCCGTGCTGCAGTCCCCTCCTATTCCCCACTCTATTACAGCGGGTTACAGAAGGACAGGCAGGCAGACTCCGGCAGACTAACGCGGACATATACACGCACGAACATACACACATGGCTGTCACAGGCCACCTGTTCAAATGGGGGAGAAACAAAAACCGAAAGAGAAAGGCGAGGGTGTGTCCAAAATGGTACCCTACCACCTATATAGTTGATATATTCCCTGGGCTCTGGTCTGAAGCAGTGCACTAAATAGTCCCATACGGCCCCATCCATTTGAGACTCATTGGGTGTTGAGATAGTAGGCCCCAGCCTCTAGTCCACAGATGTTGAGGGACAGAGGGGCATTAGAGAGAGTAAACCTTGCTAAGTGTTTCTGCACTCCTCCATTACTGTTATCAGAGCCCATTACTGGGGGCTTCGCCGCTAATCACTGTGGACAAGACCACCTGATGTCTTTAACCATCATGTATTGCTCCCTGCTTCACGCAGAGCAGCCAGGAAGAGGATGGGTGGCTGTCGGGAGCTCATCAGACCTGAAAGAGATAAGGGGGGGGGGGGGGGGGAGAAGGGAGATGAGAGAAAGAATGAGAAAAAGGTAGAAAAGAGAGAGAGAGAACAGGTTTTAATAGAGGGAGGGAGAAAGCGAACGGAGAGAGGTCGAAAAAGGGAGGATGGAGAGAAACAGAGTAGGTCATAAAGAGTAGTTGTCAGTCTGGGTCTGATCCAATTGCTCACAAGAGGGATACATTTTCCCAATTACAAATCAACCACTAGTTTCACTTGTGACAGAAGTTCGTTACCATATTGTATACAGTATAAAATCAATTCAATTCCACACAGTGCCTATGGTAGGGCGATGGGTTGACTTAGAATTGCGTTAAAGAGAGAGGTTACCTCTGCTCTATGCAGGTTCTTTCCTCTCATCTGGGGCCTCTCTATCATTGTGAATACAAGGAGGGAGGGGCCCGAACTGAGAGTGTGTAATTGTGTTAGTGTGTGTGTCTGGGACGTGTGCGCTCCATTTGGATCACTGGCAGCAGCGGTAGGTGAATGTGTGCATGGCAGGCCGTTCAAGGCCAGTCACTCTGAAAAGGGCTCCGTTGACTCATACTGCCACAATGAGACAGAGAGACCTGATCCACTTACACTACAGGACCCACTGCCAGAGAGAGAGCGAGGGGGGAGGGTAACAGGGGTGAAGACAGATGAGAAAGATGGAGAGTAAAAAAAAATAGGTACGGGGGGGGGACAGATGGATAACAGAAAGAAATGGATGAAGCATGTGAAAAAATGGAGGGTAAAGAGAGGTAGATGGGTATGGAAAAGGGGGTGAAAGAAAAGGGAGAGAGGAAGAAAGGATGGAACAGAAAAAGAGAAGTACGAGAGCAAGACAAAGTAAAGAATGGCGGATGATAGCGGGGAAGGGGAAGCTAGTAAGTGATATAGAGTGAGAGATGGATCATAGACCCCTTCCTGGTACGTACATATTTAGTTGATCAGTGGTCTGAGTCGGGGCGGAGGGAGGCGAGGGTTTAATACGATCTTACTTTGTTCTCTGTAAATGAGATGAGTCACAGTTGCACTGTGTGACTCCACTCCCTTCGTAACGCCACCCTTCCTGTTCCATGACACACGGACAGTCCGCTCTCTCTCCAGTCTCTCATGTCCCATTACTGCTCACTCCACTCACTTTCCTCAATTAGCCCAGGAGAATTTGGATATCACTGTAAATCACGGGTGTACTTCCTCAATTAGCCTCGTCATAAAATGACTCAGCCACATGCTGTAAGCTCTCAGCCGTGAGCCAAGGAAAACAATACGTGTCGTCATAGGGCCTCGAATCTAAATTGGTTCAACATAGAAAATGTTGCATGCATACTTAAACATATTACATGTAGTACATGTTATGTTTTAGGTACTCAATATTTGTAATAGTTGTATTCGGCTACGGCACTTGAGTAGGCTATACAGTGCATTGGGAAAGTATTCAGACCCCTTCCCTTTTTCCACAGTTTATGTTACAGCCTTATTCTAAAATGTATTAAATAAAATAACAATCTATACAAAATATAGATTTTTTTGCAAATGTATTATTTTTTTTAAAACAGATGCCTTATTTACACAAGTATTCAGACCCTTTGCTATGAGACTTGAAATTGAGCTCAGGTGCATCCTGTTTCCATTGATAATCCTTGAGATGTTTCTATAGAGTCCACCTGTGGTAAATTAATTTGTTTGGGCATGATTTGTAAAGGCACATACTTGTCTATAAAAGGTTCCACCATTGACAGTGCATGTCAGAGCAAAAACCAAGACGTGGTCAAAGGAATTGTCTGTAGAGCTCCGAGACAGGATTGTGTCGAGGTACAGATCTGGAGAAGGATACCAACAGCATTGAAGGTCCCCAAGAACACCGTGTCCTCCATCCTTCTTAAATGGAAAAAGTTTGTAACCACCAAGACTCTTCCTACAGCTGGCTGCCCAGCCAAACTGAGTAATAGGGGGAGAAGGACCTTGGTCAAGGAGGTGACCAAGAACCTGGTGGTCACTCTTACAGAGCTCCAGAATTCCTCTGTGGAGAAGGGAGAACCTTTCAGAAGAACAAACTTCTCTGCAGCTTCAACCAATCAGGCCTTTATGGTAGAGTTGCCAGACGGAAGCCACTCCTCAGTAAAAGACTTCTGCCAAATGGAACCTAAAGGACTCTCAGACCATGAGACACAAGATTCTCTGGTCTCTGAATGGACCTTGAGTGGCCCAGCCAAAGCCCAGACTTGAACCCGATCGAACATCTCTGGAGAGACCTGAAAATAGCTGTGCAGTAACGCTCCCCATCCAACTTGACAGAGCATGAGTGGATCTGCAGAGAAGAATGGGAGAAACTGCCCAAATATAGGTGTGCCAAGCTTGTAGCATCATAACCAAGAAGACTCAATGCTGTAATCGCTGCCAAAGGTGTTCAACAAAGTACTGAGTATAGGTTCTGAATACTTATGTAAATGTGATATTTAAGTTTTTAAGTTGTAGGACATTTGCAAACATTTCTATAAACCTGTTTTTGCTTTGTCATTATGGGGTAATGTGTGTAGATTGATAACGGCGGGAAAAACGATTTAATCCATTTTAGAATAAGGCTGTAACGTAACACAATGTGGAATAAGGCAAGGGGTCTGAATACTTTCCGAATGCACTGTATACTGCCTGGTTAACGTGTTCCGGCGTGTGACACAACAACAATGTATGCCCTCACTACACTTCTGGATAAGAGCGTCTGCTAAGTGACTCAAATGTCAAATGTAGATGTGAAAGGACTGTATTGTATGTTTTATAGCAGGTTTTGTGTGTTCATCATGTGTAATGCCCCCAGTTGTATTAATTTAGCCATGTCCTTTTCTTTTTGCTACAGGATGGAGTCCACGGAGAAATGTGAAGTGGTGATACAGCATTTCAATGGGAAATACCTGAAAACCCCACCAGGCATTCCAGGTAAGAAGACTTCCCTCTCTGCTTAAACATTCCTCTCACATCCTTCCCCCTGCAAACCACCCATTTTTAACAGAGAAACCCACTCTCCCTACCTCCGAAACCCTCCGTCCCAATTCAGTTATGTTAATTTCAACTTTCCTCTCCTTGATAGATTGTGTACAATTACACTTCTGACACCCGACGCAGAGCGTTGTCGCTAGCTCTCTCACTAGCACTCTCCTCCCATTAAAAAAATAAATAAAAAAGGGGCCTGCCTGGCAATCGCTGACTGTTTGACTCAGGAGCTTCTAGGGAAGCCGAAGCGCTCTTAATATTCACACTGCGGGCCTCTCTGCTGCTCCGAAATCCACTTAAGAGCTGCCTTTCCTGCAGCCAACCTGCCAACGGGACCCAGAGAGAGGGAGTGAGCGAGAAAGGAGAAGGAATGCAAGAGTGGGCTGCCTCAGCAGTTCTCAGGCCAGGTGCAGTGGTGCACTAAGACCCCTATTCATTTCAAAAGGGAGCTGCGTGCAAGAGGGTTTCCACAGGGACACAACATGGATTGCCCTTAGAATATAGTCCCTTACAGTACTGTCCCCATTTTTTCAATTGCCCGTAATCCACTGAGAGCCCACTGTATAGGCTATCCCACTAGCCGTTAAAGTCATGGGCGTATATTGGGCTGGGATGTAATGGGGAAACCTTTTTAAAGTGATAATATCACACTGACCTTCCCCTTTAAGTGTCCCCTCCCAGGTGCTTGGGGGGAAGCTATTATGGTTTATAGATTCTAAGGAAAAGTGCCAACGGACTGATTTCTAGCTGATTGCTGAAAATCTTGTCTTTGTATGTCATAAAATGTAATTATCATTCTGCCCCTGAGCAAAGTACTGTTCCCTGATTCAGAGGGGTTGGGTTAAATGCTGAAGACACATTTCAGTTGAACATATTCAGTTGGACAACTGACTATAGTCAGTGCCTCTCTGTGTATAGAGATTGAAATGTACTGTCTTTTTCTATCAAAACCCTGCCCACGTTGACACTGTCTGCCAAACGGAGATCCCTCAACAACATGCTTCTAAACATCAAACTCAAATGTTCTAGCTGCAGGTCCCCAGAGAGCAGAGCTCAGAGCGCCTGGCCTCTTTTGTGAGGCAAAGCAGATCCTCCTCCTCAGGGCTGTGAAGGCCACAGCACTAGCGTAGTGTAGCGTGGTGTTCTGTTCTGTGCGGCCACAGCGAAGCGCAGCGTAGCGGTTTTATAAAAGCCACAGCACTAGCATAGCCTAGCGATAGCGTAGCCTAGCGATAGCGTAGCCTAGCGATAGCGTAGCGTGTTGTGAAGGCCACAATGTAACTTTTTGTAACTGTTGTGTCGTGGTGCTGCTAGTATTTCCCCTGAGCCTGTTGCTATTCAGGGCAGCCTCTGCATCCATCCTGTTCTGACAGCTCAGGGGCTCCCCCCGGTGCCCCTCAACACATGCTCAGCATGCTAGCCTAGTGTGTGTGTGTGTCAGACGGACGTGACTAGCCTTCTCACACTGTACCCAAGACAGACACTCACACACGTACGCACTCGCCCACCCATGCGCGTGCACACACACACACAAAACCCCTCATCCTGACCCGAAGGTGCAGTGTCAGCATCTGCATAATGCTAATGCCCTCCTTTTTCTTTCATATCACCATTTAACACAACCCAGAAACGCAATGTACACATTCCTCTCTCAATGTCCTCAGCTTGCTAGAGTTCCCTCTGGCCGACATTTTGACAAGCCTCTGAATTGCCTGCTTGGCCACTCCATCATATTTAGCCAGATAGAGAGATGGGGCACGGGCTCCGCCACCAGTTATGGCTTTTCTACTCAGGTGTGTCCAGTTGCTGTGCGAGGATATAGAATTGTCACCCCGTGTCCCATAGGAGGAAGTAAATATCCGGAAGTCAGCTACAGATCATCAGTTAATGTCAAGGTGCCGTAGGGAAATAAGCAGGTTGCCATATGGGCAGGAAGTCCGTGATTCCAAGATGAGGCAAGTACAGAGCTGGAGATGTGTGGTGCAGACGCAGGGAATGACATTGCACAAATGAAATGCAGAAGGAGGTCATATACTGTACATAAAGTTGTACAGTTACCATATAGGAAAACAAAGCAAATGTTACCCAACTACACAGTAACTACACTAGTTACTAAATATTTTCGAACAAAGTGACGTTAGCTCATTTAATTTCAATTCAATAAACTTTTAGCGTACTGATGAATTTTTTTTCCAATGTGTTGCTAAAGCCTGTGTGTGAGATGAGATGTGGATTGAAGCAGTCAGCTCTCCCCTTGTTTGATCCAGAGACATGATCAATCGCTCCGAATGGGGACCACAGCTGTTTACGTATTCTGTGCAATGCGGCAGTCAACGCTCCCGCCTGCGCCCGTTCAACTCATCTCAAACACGCGCGCGCACACACACACACACACACACACACACACACACACACACGCTCGCAGGAGAGAGAGTTTATGAAAACAACTCCCTTGTTTTTCAGTGTCTGTTTAGTGTAAACAAAAGTACATTTTTTAATTGTCGCTAAAGTTGTAGAACATAGTGAGAGTGAGACCCAATATATAGTTGAAGTCGGAAGTTTATATACACTGTGCATGACACAAGGGATTTTTCCAACAATTGTTTACAAACAGATTATTTCACTTATAATTCACTGTATCACAATTCCAGTGGGTCAGAAGTTTACACACACTAAGTTGACTGTGCCTTTAAACAGCTTGGACAATTCCAGAAAATGATGTCATGGCTTTAGAAGCTTCTGATAGGCTAAATTACATCATTTGAGTCAATTGGAGGTGTACCTGTGGATGTATTTTAAGGCCTACCTTCAAACTCAGTGCCTCTTTGCTTGACATCATGGGAAAATCTAAAGAAATCAGCCAATTCCTCAGAAGAAAGATTGTAGACCTCCAAAAGTCTGGTTCATCCTTGGGAGCAATTTCCAAACACCTGAAGGTACCACATTCATCTGTACAAACAATAGTATGCAAGTATAAACACCATGGGACAACGCAGCAGTCATACCGCTCAGGAAGGAGATGCGTCCTGTCTCCTAGAGATGAACGTACTTTGGTGCGAAAAGTGCAAATCAATCCCTAAACAACAGCAAAGGACATTCTGAAGATGCTGGAGGAAACAGGTACGAAAGTATCTACATTCACAGTAAAACGTCCTATATCAACATAACCTGAAAGGCCACTCAGCAAGGAAGAAGCCACTGCTCTAAAATCATCATAAATCCAGACTACGGTTTTCTATTGCACATGGGGACAAAGATTGTACTTTTTGGAGAAATGTCCTGTGGTCTGATGAAACAAAAATAGAACTGTTTGGCCATAATGGCCATTGTTATGTTTGGAGGAAAAAGGGGATGCTTGCAAGCCGAAGAACACCATCCCAACTGTGAAGCATGGGAGTGGCAGCATCATGTTGTGAGGGTGCTTTGCTGCAGGAGGGACTGGTGCACTTCACAAAATAGATGGCATAATGAGGGAGACAAATGATGTGGAAGCAACATATTGAAGCAACATCAATACATCATTCAAATTCAAATTTGGTTGCAAATGGGTCTTCCAAATAAACAATGACCCCAAGCATACTTCCAAAGCTGTGGCAAAATGGCTTAAGAACAACAAAGTCAATGTATTGGAGTGGCCATCACAAAGCCCTGACTTCAATCCCATAGAAAATTTGTGGGCAGAACGGAAAAGGCGTGTGCGAGCAAAGAAGCCTACAAACCTGACTCAGTTACACCAGCTCTGTCAGGAGCTTCACCCAACTAATTGTGGGAAGCTTGTGGAAGGCTACCCAAAACGTTTGGTCCACATTAAACAATTTAAAGGCAATGCTACCAAATACTAAAATTATGTAAACTTCTGACCTACTTGGAATGTGATGAAAGAGATAAAAGCTGAAATAAATCATTCAATCTACTATTATTCTGACATTTCACATTCTTAAAATAAAGTGGTGTGGAGTTTAAATGTATTTGGCTAGGGTGAATGTAAACTTCCGACTTCAACTGTAGATGCATTGTGATTTACGGGGGTGAACAAGAGCATTTGGAAAGCCAAAGGCAGAGCAGATAAAAATGATTTCATCCTCCTGGCGGTGTGAGCCTAGCCAATTAAGTCCTCATTCTCATGCAATGCATTCAAACGGCTTATCATTGACACTCGTTTCAAAATGAAGATGCATTACCCCGTGTTCCATTCTGGCAGGTGGACCGATCTCATACTGCTCATCTCATGTCAGCAAGAAGAATGAACTGACTAGATTAAAAATACAATACTACTTCAACCTATTGTTGCTCTTTGTTCTTGGAATTGGAGCGTCGTAGGGAACAGTCAAATGACAGCTTGCTTTGCTTGATCAGCACAGTGAGGGTGTTTCTAGATTTATTTTGGGAATAAAAGAAGAATAAGGGTTTGCTAAGACTCACATTGCTGGATGATAACTTCAGTAATCACATGGATACAGACAAACCAAGATCAGGTCCAGACTGATTAGAAATCTCCTTTTATCCCTTCATCCTTTATCTCCCTTTGTTCTAGTCTTTTTGTAGAGCCAACATGGTTGCACGGTTGCAAGTCAGCTCCAATCGCCTAATAGAAGCTCTATAAATTATGGAAATCACATCAGGAAGTGGTGATGGTCCTGGGAGACAGAACCCAAACGGAAACATGCAAAATGTACTTGCCCTTTCCTGCTCCTCTTTCTCACAGTCCTTTTCCATCCCCTCTGCCTGTTTTCATTATTCCTCTGCAAACCACAGTGTCTCCCAGGCTCTTTCTTGGATGTATCTCTCTATGTATCTTTTGTTCCAAACAACTGACGACTAAAGCCGTGTTCCTCCCGACAACTGCAGGCAGCAGTGCTTTCCCATGCAACAGCAGTGCTTTCCCATGTTAAACATCTCCACATATGAATGTGGTTACATTTGGAAAATCCTTTCCTACTCCCCAATTTTCTCTGATTTACTTCCCTTGTTCGTGAGGGATTCCGATGACACCCAGGCCTTTGGTTTGGTGAAGCCTCCATACCCACTCGCCCACCACAGACCCACCAGATGCCAGAGAACCAAGGGCCACCCCTGGCAAGCCCTCCTCTCCTCCCTCTCCCAAAGCTCAACCAGTGCCAATAGGCAGTCAGAATGTTGGCCCGGTGTTGGCCGAACTACAAATCCCATCATTCTTAGCAGAACAATGAGGCCTGGCCCGCCGGGGCTGCAGGCAAAGCTCCCTCCCAAGCCGTCCGACCAGCCTCAGCCAAGGCGCTCTGATGCCAAGATATAGCAGAGACAGCGCACAGTATTAAACATCCCTCGCTGAATTAAGGCAAGTCCCAAATCACTTGGTAAGTCATAAAAGCCCTTCTGAAACTGTCAGTCATACTTGAGTAATCCATGTTAATTTCTCAGATCCCTCCCACACTCCCCTGGCTAATAAGCGGCCTGTCTGATGTCCAATTTTCTCTTCCGGCGATAGATTGTACTTAACACGTTACAGAGCTGAGCAGGATGGAGGTTTGTGCTTCTGGATTGCAAAGCAGCAGTGGTGTACATAAGCACGTGTTTGATGTATGTGGGATGTAGGTTGATCTGGCATTGATCTGCACTTAGTTTTTTAATGAAACTCAATTTTATCGTGTATTTTTGTATCATTATCCTTTGTTTTTGAACCAATATAAACTATATTTTTATGTTTCTCAGTCGTGATTGCATTATTTCACGGCAACACTATCATCATTTCTGATATGCATAGCAATGGATAAGAATTATCCTCCATGGTCCTTTAAGAGTGTGGAAATACACTTTTGAGAAAGATATTGCATCTTAATGGAATCTGTTCCCGTAGGGTAAACCCTCTGGCTTGCCTGCATGTCTCACCATTAAACCAGGGAGACACAGGAAGTTATTCAAATCCCCAGTAAATCACAGATTCTCTACGAAGGATACATTTCCCCCCGACGTGCACTTTCTCATTAGACTCTTATCTCACCCACAGACAATCGTCTGGATTTGTCACGCTTTGTTTGTTTTGCCACTGAACTATATCAATCCCCGGCACCGCGCGCATAGCCGATGGTGAGGAAGAATCTCTCTCTCTCTCTCTAGCTCGCTCTCTCTCTGGGACTGTCGCAAAGCTATGAAATGTGTTCAGCGACTGCACTACGGCAATAATAATAGTCCTCGAAATTTGGTTAAAGGAGAGGGATGCTTTAGCTCTGAGGGGTTTTAGGCGTGTGTGGTAATGATGGACTTTGTTCTCCACTCATCCAAGTCTAATGTGGAGAGGGAGAGAAAAGAGCGATGGACAAAGAGGAAAGGAGGGAGTGGGAGGTAGAAAGAAAGAAAGAGAGAGAGTGTGAGTGAGAGAAAGAGAGAGCGGTATACAGATCAAGATAGAAATAGAGGGCGAGAGACAGAGGACAGAAAAGGAGCATAAAGAGAGGGAGTGAGACAACCCAGAGTTTAGAATCCGGCCCAAAAGTTTAGGGGCCTTTTCTCTGCCTGTGGAGATCAAAGGATGACCTTGGTTGTGAGATGGTGTCCTGGACATGACCCTGCTCAACCCACCCCAGCTGTTCTCTGGATTGATCTCACTCCTCTCTCATCCTCTCTCATCCACCCTCCCCTCCTCACATTATAGACATTCCTTCTCCTCATCCCTCCCTACTCAGCTTGTTTTTGGATGCAGTTCTATGCACACAATATTATTGTTGGAGCCAAATGCCCGTTTCGGGATTTATGTGAAATTCACTGTTTCTGCCCCATTAGAAATTAAAGCCAGTTTGTGTATAATCATAATTTTATTATAAGCTAAACTGAAAACCCTTCAGCTTATTTGGAATGATGGCAATATGTTTGCAAATGTTGGATAGGTGCAAACTGTAGTAACAGTATCAGCATACAGTTTAAGCATAATGTTTCCTTATTTGGCTAGATTTGTGAGATGCACATTAATCATGGAACACCACCGCTCTGGACATGAAGAATTATTCAAAAGTTTGAACCCAGGGACCTACTGTTACGGTTTGTTGACAATGAACCCTAATTATGTTGAGCTGCTCCATAGTTAGGTCACAGGACTCATAGCCCGGGGCCACGGCCTGTCTTGCAGACTGAAGATTTGAGATTGCTGAGGAGGGTAGTATGGCCTTGGCATCTGTGATAATTTTGGTATTCTGATACGTGCATTCCATGGCTCAGTACTCTACTCCCCTCCGCCTCCCACTAGCCATCCATTTTGTTAGGTCAGGGAGTTTTTCTGAAACTCATATGTGTAAAGGGTATAGTGCGTTGAAGATACGGTAGTTAGTATTCACCCCCTCAACTGTGGAGCACCATCATCGCACTATTTGAACAGACGTATAGCCTAACGAATATGCCATTATATAGTGACAAATAAGAAATATCTCCTACACTATCACATTTTTCAACTTATGTTACGCACAACTACAATGGTGAAATGTCACTATTTTGACGCATTCGAATGAGACCATGTTGGCTTAAAATTAGTATATATTGGGAAGTAGACAAATATAACTTGGCTGACACAGCTTACTCCGCACTGACCTTTAGGCTGCTTGTTTGTGTCTAATGTCTGTATGTCCCACATCCTGTGTGGTGGGAAAACTTGGGCATCTGTTCCGGCTCCCGACCGAATGTCATTGTCACCGTTGTCCGCCACCCCAGTTTGTCCCAGGACACCTACGACAGAGAGATTAAACCTGACAGTGGCCCGAAATAGAGCTGGTCTGCCATTAGAGCTGGAAACGGGGTGTGTGGGAACACACAGAGGTCACGCTTACAGGTATTTTTGGAAATGCTACCAGACCTCTCGCACGCACACACACACTCACACACACACACACACACACACACTCACAGGACCTCCGATGGACAAACAGACACACGCACACACAGACACACTCAGACACCAGACACAGACACACACACACACACACACACACACTCACAGGACCTCCGATGGACAAACAGACACACGCACACACTGGACTATGGATGGTCATTCATCCTGATCCAACAGCGGTCATCTTCTATGTCCCCCTTTTCCCCTAGACTTCCTTTCTCACATGGGTCTTTGGGAAGTCTATTTATTTTAGTGCCTGCTGGCTGGCATTTATGAGATGAAGGACAGTGGAAACTAGGCTTGGTCGGTATACCGTATATACTGTATAACGGGGTATTTGGAAATAGCCACGGGATGGTTTTTCAGTACCATTGAAACAATTTCTTTGATGTATAATATTTCAAATCGAATGTCATTTTATTTGTCACGTGCTGAATACAACTGGTGTAGACCTTACCGTGAAATGCTTACTTACAAGCCCTTCACCAGCAATGCAGTTCCAAGAACATATTTATTAAATAAACTGAAGTAAAAAATAAAAAGTAACACAATAAAATGACATAACAATAACGAGGGTATATACAGGGGATACCGAGTCAGTGTGTGGGGGTACAGGCAGTTTGTACATGTAGGTAGGGGTGAAGCGACTATGCATAGATAATAAACAGCGAGTAGCAGCAGTCTAAAAACAAAGGGATAATGGGGGGGGGGGGGGGGGGGTCAATGTAAATAGTCCGGATGGCCATTTGATTAATTGTTCAGCAGTCTTATGGCTTGGGGGTAGAAGCTGTTAAGTAGCCTTTTGGACCTAGACTTGGCGCTCCGGTACCACTTCCCGTGCGGTATCAGTGAGAACAGTCCATCCTCTGACACCGCCTAGTATATAGGTCCTGGATGGCAAGAAGCTTGGCCCCAGTGATGTATTGGGCCGTACGCACTACACACTGTGGCAGCTTACGTCGAGCAGTTGCCAAACCAGGCGATGATGCAACCGGTTAGGATGCTCTCGATGGTGCAGCTGTAGAACTTTTTAAGGACCTGGGGACCCATGCCAAATAATTTCAGTCTCCTGAGGGGGAAAATGTGTTGTTGTGCCGTCTTCACGAGTGCCTTGGTGTATTTGGACCCTGATAGTTTGATGGTGATGTGGACACCAAGGAGCTTGAAACCCTTGACACGAATCGATGGGGCTGTAATGGGGGCCTGTTCGGCCCTCCTTTTCTTGTAGTCCACAATCATCTCCTTTGTCTTGCTCACATTGAGGGAGGGGTTGTTGTCCTGGCACCACCCTGCCAGGTCTCTGACATCCTCACTATAGGCTGTTTCATCGTTGTCGGTGATCAGGCCTACCACTGTTGTGTTGTCAGCAAACTTAATGATGGTGTTGGAGTCGTGCTTACCCACACAGTCATGGGTGAACAGGGAGTACAGGAGAGGACTAAGCACACACCCCTGAGGGGCCACACTGTTGAGGATCAGTGTAGCAGATGTGTTGTTGCCTACCCTTCCCACCTGGGGGCGGCCCGTCAGGACGTCCAGGATCCAGTTGCAGAGGGAGGTGTTTAGTCCCAGAGTTCTTAGCTTAGTGATGAGCTTTGTGGGCCCTATAGTGTTGAATGCTGAGCTGTAGGCAATGAACAACATTCTCACATAGGTGTTCCTTTTGTCTAGGTAGGAAAGGGCAGTGTGGAGTGCGATTGAGATTGCGTCATCTGTAGATATATTGGGTGGTATGCGAATTGGAGTGGGTCTAGGGTTTCCGGGATGATGGTGTTGATGTGAGCCATTGATCAGCCTTTCAAAGGACTTCACGGCTAACAACGTGAGTGCTACGGGGCGGTAGTCATTTCGCATTCTTGGGCACAGGGACTATGGTGGTCTGCTTGAAACGTGGGTATTACAGACTCAGTAAGGGAGAGATTGCCAATGTCAGTGAAGACACTTGCCAGTTGTTCCGCGCATGCTCTGAGTACATGCACTGGTAATCCGTCTGGCCCCGCGCCCTTGTGAATGTTGACCTGTTTAAAGGTCTTGCTCACATCGGCTATGGAGAGTGTGATCACATAGTCATCCGGAACAGTTGGTGCTCTCATGCATGCTTCAGTGTTGCTTGCCTTGAAGGGAGCATAAAAGGCATTTAGCTCGTCTGGTAGGCTCACGTCACTGACGTCACTCGCGGCTGTGTTTCCCTTTGTAGTCCAAAATAGTTGGCAAGCCCTGCCACATCCGACGAGTGTAAGAGCCGGTGTAGTAGGATTCAATCTTAGTCCTGTATTTACTCTTTGTCTGTTTGATGTTTTGTCTGAGGGCATGGAAGGATTTCTTATAAGCATCCGGATTAGTCTTCCACTCTTTTAAAGCGGCAGCTCTAGCCTTTAGTTCGATGCTGATGTTGCCTGTAATCCATGGCTAGCAAAACAGGCCTGTAGTGTAGCATTTGCGTCATCTGACCACTTCCGTATTGAGCGAGTCACTGGTACTTCCTGCTTTAGTTTTTGCTTGTGAGTAGGAATCAGGAGGATAGAATTATGGTCAGATTTTCCAAATGGAGGGCGAGGGAGAGGTTTGTATGCGTCTGTGTGTGTGGAGTAAAGGTGGTCTCGAATTTTTTTTCCCTCTGGTTGCACATGTGACATGCTGAAATGAGAAAGAAATTAAATGAGGTTAAAAGGATTTAAGTTTGCCTGCATTAAAGTCCCCGACCACTAGGAGCGCCACTTCTGGTTGAATATGTTCTTGTTTGCTTATGGCCTTATACAGCTCGTTGAGTGCGGTCTTAGTGCCACTATGGGTTTGTGGTGGTAAATAGACGGCTACAAATAATATAGATAAGAACTCTCTTGATAGTGTAGTCTACAGATTATCATGAGGTACTCTACCTCAGGCGAGCAATACCTTGACTTCTTAAATGTTAGACATTGCGCACCAGCTGTTATTACCAGACGTAGCTACTCTTTCCTGCCAATGCACAGAATATTATCCGTGTCATCGTTCAGCCACGACTCGGTGAAACATAAGTTAATATTTCAGTTTTAAATGTCCCGTTGTTAGGACAGTCTCGACCGTAGATCATCAAGTTTGTTTTCCAGGGAATGCACGTTGGCCATTACAACCAATGGTAATTTGCCATTTACTCAATCGGCTACGAATCCTAACAAGGCACCCCGACCTTCTCCCTCTGTATCTCTACCTTTTCTTCACGCAAATGACAGGGATTTGTCCCTGGTCTCCGGAGAGCAGCATATCCTTTGTGTCTGACTCATTAAAGAACAAATATTTGTCAGTTCGAGGTGAGTAATCGCTGTTCTGATGTCCAGAAGCTCTTTTCGGTCATGAGAGACGGTAGTAGCAACTTTATGTACAAGATAAGTTACAAACAATGCGAAAAAATGAACAAAATAGCACAGTTGGTTAGGAGCCCGTAAAACAGCATCCAATCCCCTCTGGCACCAGTATTATTTGTATTTTATTTTTTATTTAACCTTTTATTTAACTATGCAAGTCAGTTCAGAACAAATTCTTATTTTACAATGACGGCCTACCCCGGCCAAACCCTAACCTGGACGATGCTGGGCCAATTGTACGTCGCTCTATGGGACTCCCAATCGCGGCCGGTTGTGATACAGCCCGGGATTGAACCAGAGTCTTTAGTGACGCCTTTAGCACTGAGATGCAGTGCCTTAGACCACTGTGCAATAGACTTGTGCAGTACATTAGGAGATAAAGAAGATTGCGTTCCTCATTTCACCGGTCACATGGTGTTTGTTTACAAGCACACAACAACAAGAGTCACTCACTGTTGTGCACGACAGTTGATTCACAACAACATGTTTGCCAGCTAGACATCTTATAATTATTAAGTTAGCCATCTTAAAATGTGCTAAATGCTCTGCAGTTGTGCATTTGGTTTGCTAATTTAGTAGCTAGTTAGCTATCTAGCTAAGTGCTTAACTTCTTGCAAAATCAAGATTTGCTTGGTAACAGCAGAGAATCCCCTCCTGGATCAAGAGCCTTGCTGTCTCGGATCTCAGAGGCTCAGTGTGGTTTGAAAATAGCTCCCCTTGTGTTCACTGCCAGTATTACCGAATATCCCGGGACGTTACAAGGTCGGTATGAAGGTATGATAATCTGGATATTGCCCAAGCCTAGTGGAAATACACCTGCATCAGACCTCATCTTATCCCTCACTTTCTCTTTTTTTTTTTACTACCTTTTCTCTTACAGCTCTTTGTCTCGCTCTTTCCTACACACACACACACACACACACACAGACAGATACAGACATAGAGTAAAAAAAATATATTGTGTGTGTGTGTGTCTATCTCTGTGTCGCTTGCTCACAAACCCCCCCCCCCCCCCATCTTATAAGTCCATTGCTTTGATTACCTCCAGCCTGGACCTGAGATTGTCTCACGGAGAAAGGCTTGACTGTGGACTGCAGTGGGACAGTAATTGCCAGAGCCTTCCTCTGTTCTGCAGTCAGTCAATACTCCGGCATTCCACGTCTGGTCGGAAAATATGAAGCTGTGGTGTCTGGGGCCACCCCTGCAGCTCTCCGCTCCACCGCTCTCCTGGCTGTGGATCTTACACCCACTGGACACACTAGTAATAGGGGAAACACAACAGTAACTGCCCATGGAGGCAGGCCAGACACTTTAAGACACAGTGCTGTGCCGAGGGGGAATCGGGTTCTGAATCAGGCCTCTGAGAGACTCAAAGTGGCTTACATGCTTGTTTTAGTCTTATCTGATCGATTGAAAAGCAGAGCCATTGTATGTATTGCTTTCTTTACAACAATGGACTGTGTATGTAGGTGGCTCACTGTGTAGGCTTATCGGCGTAGCTGGCTAATTGCCTATACACTGCCCTATTCATGGCTCTTGCTGAATTGTAGAAATAGCAGTAGTGGTTGTGGGCAGAAGCCGTTCAGTATTACTGATAACAGTGATGTAGTTATGATAACAACACCACCTAATTGTTCCATTGAAATTACCTAGTTCATACACATTTATGAATGACCTTATTAAGCAATTCATATCCGTCTTTCAGCCCCAGACATAATCTCGACGCAAATGTACCCCACAATACTTTTTTTTTTTTAGGATGTCTTATTTGTGGAAGGGCACTCGGCCTTCTGCGAGAGGGGGCATGTGGAGTGTCTCCAATTTCAGGCTGAAAAGCAAATGGCGTTGGAGATCAAGGATTATACAGCACATTTTTAAGTAGAGCGGCTGGCTAATGATTCTGTTGGCTCCCTGTGAGCCCAGGGCTGCGTTTTCTCTCTAAAGCTGCTAAATGTTGCTGTTAATACCCGTGCTATCACCACTATCACCTCTCAATCTGAAGCTTTGCCAATGGTCCGGCATAAATGGGGGTCTGGGGTTCCTTATAAAGGAATTCTATTTTTATGTGGTTGAAATTAGGACCTAGAAAGATAAGTACATTCTCCGTGTTTTCCTACAGCTGGGCGTTTGATTGGAGGATGCACAACCACTGCAGTTACATAAAGCATAAAGTATGTACTAAAATGTGAATACTTTCTCAGGATCAACAGCTTCTTAAAGCCCTAATTAGGCTGTATTACATTATGTAGGTTATAACTGTGGTAAAGCTGCTATTGGCCACCCTGTTTTAGCATCTTATTACCACCACAGTAGCTGATGAGGTCCCGGTCACCCAAAGTTTCCGTATTGAGGTTTGGCTGTGCAATTTACATTTTGACATTGAAATCCTACACAGTCCTCCTAACCTGTGTAGAACAGGCTGATGTGTTGCCTCACACGGTGAGCAACTCCGGGCAGTCCCTATGTCACCTTTTTCTTTACCCACTCGGCGGCAGACGTTTAAAAAGTACGCTTCATGCCATTTAGCCATCTGCTCTGTTCAACTACAACACTCTTCCCCGTCACATAAGCACACACGCGGCTAACACACACTCCCAAAGTCATTTTGAAGTGTGGTAATTGCTTTTGGAAAGCCCCCCCCCCCCCACCCAAAAAAAGAAATAGAATAATTATTCTGAGTCTAATCGTCAGACAAAGATCAAAAATAAGGAGCGGGATCAAGTTAACTCGTCCAATAGGCTCATTTGGGAGAGAAGCAACAACACAGGGACTTGGTAGAGACACACAGGATCCAGGGAGTGACGGGTAGAGGGTCCAAATCCCCCCCCCCCTTCTCGCTAGTCGCCATTACAAACAGGCAGGATTAGGCAACTGGACCCCGCTGTGGCTCTGAATGGATCAAAAGGGAAGAGAAGAAGGGCCCTCTCTCCAGTATTATCTAAATAACAGGCCCAGGAATTCAATAAGCGTTTGCTGCCTTCATCATCGCTCCCAATTAAGCTGCAGCATGTGGCAGGCTGGCTGTTGTTGTCGGCGACGGTCGCCATACCGATTCTCCTGCCCGCTACCTTTTGTGTTCAGCACAGTAGTTCTAGTTGTCAAAATGTTGTGGGACGTTCGTTGCCTGTCACACACACTGAGACACATTTTTTTTTAATCAATGTGTTCCCATTGCAAATCTAATTTGAATTCTTCTGTCTCCCCCCACTCATTTCATCTGCCCTTGGACTCGCTGCCTCTCTACGCCCAACTAGGCCCTCCTCTCACACTGAGCAGAGGAGCCTCTGTCCATCACCGCATTGTTAGTGAGGCATGGCTGTATCGATATCTAGACTGTTTCCCCTTGGGTCGACGCATGGAGGGAGAGAAAAGCTTCTCTCCACCATTGATCTGGGCCCATTAACGGAGGATGAGAAAAACAAGTGCTTTCATCACGTCTGAGACGTTTAGGCAAGGGCTTACTCAAGGTTTTTCTCGTCAGGACAGCCATTCTGCTGTATTTCTGTTCATCCTGCCTGCCTTTTCCTCGGGGATTCACAGAATGCATACCAGACACGGCCACACACAGACACAATATATATATTTGAAGTGTTTCAGGGGAGTGATGCAGTTGGCTTATGAGCATCGGCCTACCGCGATAGGGAGTTTCTGCCACCAGCGTAGGCTACAGAAAAACAATGGGACATCACATTGAGAGAGAGATGAGAGACAGAGAGATTGCGTGTGTGTGTGGGGGGGGGGGGTGATGTATGAGCCTGAGAAAGCAAGAGATGACAGAGAATGTGTAGCCTATGAGAGATGTGGCGAGAGAGAGAATGTGTGAGAAAAAAAGCTGGAGAGGGAGAGCAGTGCACCTGCTGTTGCTGCTGCTTCTATAAACTAGTGGAAAGCTCTTGTCAACAGAGCCTTAATTACAGCCCAGGACACTGCCCCCTTCACACAGTAGAGCACCTACTGGTCCCTGGCCTCCCCCTCCACCACCGGGCACCTCAACCAGCCACTCCTCAGGGCCTGTATTCACAAAGGGAGGAATTCAGACCCGAGTTAAGCATGCGGAAATGGAATGTAATTCCTTTTTTATGCACTTTTCTCATGTAGCGGTATTGTTAGAGAAGGGTAAAGATCGAGGTCCAGGCAGGTATTACACTGCCGATATTATAAAAATAGTAGGAGAGTGTGAGCACTGCTACCAGATACACACACATCAGCAGAAGAGACTGCCTGGAGTGTAGCCTTTTTGCCAGATAGCCAGTGGAGAGAGAGGATGAGACACACCATATTCAATGCATTCGGAAAGTATTCAGACCCCTTACCTTTTTTTATTTTTAAAAAAAACGTTACAGCCTTATTCTAAAATGGATTAAATAAATAAAAATGTCCTCATCAATCTACACACAATACCCCATAATTAAATATATTTGCACATATTTTTTTTTAAATAACTGAAATATCTTATTACACAAGTATTCAGACCCTTTGCTATGAGACTTGAAATTGAGCTCAGGTGCATCCTGTTTCCATTTATTATCCTTGAGATGTTTCTACAACTTGATTGGAGTCCACCTGTGGTAAATTCAATTGATTGGAGATGATTATGAAAGGCGCACACCTGTCTATATAAGGTTCCACAGTTTACAGTGCATGTCAGAGCAAAAACTAAACCATGAGGTCGAAGGATTAGTCCGTAGTCCGAGACAGGATTGTGTCAAGGCACAGATTTTGGGAAGGGTACCAAAACATTTCTGCGGCATTGAAGGTCGCCAAGAACACAGTGTTTTCCATCATTCTTAAATGGAAGAAGTTTGGAACCACCAAGACTCTTCCTAGAGCTGGCCGCCAGGCCAAACTGAGCAATCGTTGGAGAATGGCCTTGGTCAGAGAGGTGACCAAGAGAACCCTATGATCACTCTGACAGAGCACCAGAGTTCCTCTGTGGAAATGGGAGTACCTTCCAGAAGGATAACTATCTCTGCAGCACTCCACCAATTAGGCCTTTATGGTAGAGTGGTCAGATGGAAGCCACTCCTCAGGAAAAGGCACATGATAGCCCCCTAGGAGATTGCCAAAGGCCACCTAAAGGACTCTCAGACCATGAGAAACAAGCTTCTCGGGTCTGATGAAACCAAGATTGAACTCTTTGGCCTGAATGCCAAGCGTCACATCTGGAGGAAACCAGACACTGCTCATCACCTGGCCAATATCATCCCTATTGGTGGTGGCGGCATCATGCTGTGGGGATGTTTTTCAGCGGCAGGGATTGGGAAACTCGTCAGGATCGAGGGAAAGATGCACAGATCAAAGGACAGAGGGATCATTGATGAAAATATGGTCCAGAGCACTCAGGACCTCAGACTGGGGCGAAGGTTCACCTTACAACAGGACAATGACCCTAAGCACACAGCCAAGACAATGCAGGAGTGGCTTCGGGACAAGTCTCAATGTCATTTAGTGGCACAGCCAGAGCCCAGACTTGAACCCGTTCAAACATCTCTGGAGAGACCTGAAAATAGCTGTGCAGTGACGCTCCCCATCCAACCTGGTAGAGCTTGAGAGGATCTGCAGATAAGAATGGGAGAAACTCCCCGAATACAGGTGCGCCAAGCTTGTTGCGTCTTACCCAAGAAGACTCGAGGCTGTAATCGCTGCCAACGGTGCTTCAACAAAGTACTGAGTAAAGAGTTTGAACACTTACAGTATGTAAATGTGATATTTAATTTTTACAGTTTATTTTTACATTTGAAAAAAAACATGTTTTTGCTTCGTCATTATGTGGTATTGTGTGTACATTGAGGGGGGGAAATAATTGAATCAATTTTTAGAATAAGGTTGTAATGTAACAAAAATGTGGAAACAGTCAAGGGGTCTGAATACTTTCCGAATGCACTGTAACCAAGTCACAGCACAGGGATAACCCAACCAATAATACTTCATACAATAATAATGATTACAGCAACTCGGAGGCAATTTCAAAGAGGCACCAGACAATAAAGAACCCGGTTATCATTAGATGATTTCAAAATATCTGTATTCCTTACACAGAGTGAAAAGGGACTTGGGTACATTAATGGGCGTGTGTGGGGTTCAAAACAACAACAAAAAAGGCTTTTAAATGTCCCCAAAGTTTCTTAGGCCAATGCACAATATATCAGTCATCCATACAGTTCCAAAAAGAGAATAGAAAATAATACGCAATATACTCAAAATGCACACTCCCTTTAACAAACATGTCAATAGCATTGAATTTACAGTTCCCAACCGCACTGAACACAAAAAAAGCTCAAATTTAAAGCACTAGAGAGGGAACGGGAGTGAGAGAGGGAACGGGAGTGAGACAGAGAGCCAACAGAGTGTCCATCCGATACACTAGTTGGTTTGTTGGTTGAAGCTTTGCAACAATGTTGGCAGTAATCCAGTAAATCTAAGGCAAGAGCAGTACCCACAGGTTCCAAACACGAAGTAGAGCGGTAGCACTTGACTTAAAATTTTACAAACTAATCACGCCGAAAACAAACATGACTTCAGCGGCACACGCCGTCAAAATTGCCAACCAAGAGCTCTCACACAGAGACAGAAGTGCCATATTTACTTCCTCCTTCCTGACAGCTGGTGCGCTCTTTTTGGCAGTGCATGGTGAAGGCTCCGTGAAGGATTTCACCACACTCCTCCCCCCCATGAAAAAACAAAGCCTGTAGAAACAGAGCGGATGCAGGCTTTGGCAGGTTAGGACCGAACCAGGGAAGTCCTCATCAGGGTCCTCCAAGAAGAGGCCCTGCAGGCGTTGCATTTGCCTGCAATCCAGCTCTTCTGCCATAGGGTACCAGGGCATGCACTGTCCTGCCTCCAAAGAGACCAAGTAGTTCACCGGGCCCAACTGCTGCGCCACATGGTAAGGACCTTGCCATTACCGTCTGAGGATGGTAGGCCGTGGTCAGCTTGGCAACAACTCCCCAGTAGGTACAGAGCTCTTTGTAGATTCCTGTGGACCTCGTTCAGAGAGAATTTGGTCTGGAATCCCAAATCGTATAAAGATCTCACTTTGCAGAATTGGAGAAGTAGCTGATGCAGTGGCTTTGCGGATTGGAAATAACCCCACGCAGTGTGTGTAGTGGTCCATTACCACCAATAACAATTCATTCTGGGTCCCCTGGTGGGAGGACAAAGCCCCATGAAGTTAATTCCCAGCATTTCATTCAGATGGTTCACAGTGGTCTGCAGCAGTTTCCCGGCAGGTCTGCCAATGTCTGGTTTGTATTTCTGGAGGACTTCACACTGCTGTACAAACTTCTTGTTATCGACCCACATGTCTGGCCAGTACACCACTTCCTATACTCTTCGATGGGTTTTGAAGACTCCAAGATGGCCACTCATGGGGTTGGATCATCTGGTCAGTCAATGTAGAGAGGACATAGACACGGTGCTGTGTGTTCTATCTCCTCTTGGAGTTTTTCGATACACTTTATCCTTTGGGGTGACAGGTAGCCTAGTGGTTAGAGTGTTGGGCCAGTAACTGAAAGGTTGCTAGATCAAATCCCCGAACTGACAAGGTAAAAATCTGTTGTTCTGCCCCTGAACAAGGCAGTTAACCCACTGTTCCTAGGCCATCATTGTAAATAATAATTTGTTCTTAACTGACTTGCCTAGTTAAATAAAGGTTAGAAAAAAATGTAATTCCTGAATTATGCTGAACTTCTCACTGAATCGGCAAGTCTTCCTCAGACAAACTCTTGTGGATCTCCATGATGGTGGCAGCACTCTGCTGTGCACGCCACACACTCATCATCCAGAGGGGAATAATCATCCAGACACTTTGCAGTGGTGAAAGTGCTGCACAATGGAGGACAGACATTGGAGGCCTCTGTAATCCGAGAGAGGGCATCTGGTACAAAATGTAGTTTTCCTTTACGGTACTCAATGATGAAGTCAAACATCTGGAGTCTGATAGAACAGCAAATGATACAGCTGTTGGTCTTGCCTGATGCCAGAACCCACTGCAGAGCAGCCTGGTATGTGACAACAGTGAAGACCTTCGCCTCCAAGTAGGTGCTCCGTTTCTCCAGAGCCCAGACCACAGCGAAGCACTCCCGTTCAGTCGTTGAATAATTCCTCTCTGCGGTGCGACTTGCAGAGGCAAGAACCTCTTCTGTTCCAGGTACAAGTTTGTTGAGCCAAGACTGCTCTGAGTCCTGTTTGATTTGCACCTCTGTACACTATTAAAATAGCATTCAGGGAAGGATGTCCAAGCACTGGAGGAGTGATGAGATTGTTGTTGAGTGTTTCAAATGCGCTATGGCATGCAGGAGTCCATTGGAACTCCACCCCCTTCTTTTTAAGGTGGTTAAGTGGCACAAACCTGTGGTAACATCAAGCCATACCCAGGAAGCGCTGAACAGCCTTCAGGGATGTGTGAATTGGAAACCCCTGCACTGCTTCAACTTTGGCTGGATCTGCATGGAAACCTTCTTTAAAATAAAAAAACGTTACCCTGTTTTTCTGCGATGCAGTGCTCAGTGGTGCCACTCGGGAGGCCTGCATGGATACCTTCTGCATTAACCAAGGAACTTGAATTCAGACAAGCAGAAATGACACTTCAAGTTCAGAGTCAAACCCTTAGCCTTCAGCCTGTCAAAGATGGACTGTATGTCTTGCAGAGACAGAGGAGGAGTAGATGATGATGTCATACAGGTACACAAGACAATTCCCCCCACCCCCTTAGATCTCCCAGGACAGTCTCCATCAGGCTTTGAAAGCTTGCTAGAGCATTCTTCAAACCAAAAGGCAGGACTTTGAAGGAGAACAAACCAGCAGGGTGACAAAGGCACCAGGTCCTGGCTGGCGGGATCCATTGCCACCTGCCAATAGCCGCTTTTTAGATCTAGATTATTGAAGATGGTTGCTCCGGCCAGAGAGTCCAGTAAGTTATTGTTGTTCGGTAGAGGGTAGGCATTGCTTTCTGTTATGGCATGTGGCTTCCTGTAGTCCACACAGAATCGATATCCACCATCATTCTTTGGAATCAGGAGAACCGGAGAAGCACACCCAGAAAAACAAAGCTTCACTAAGCCATTAGCTAACATGCTCTTGAACCGTTCATTGAGAATCACCAGTTTGGCGGCAGACAGCCTCAGGGACGTTGTTTGATGAGGGACTTCATGCCGGCTACTTATTTTTTGTTTGAAGGTTGTTGTTAGTCTGGGTGTAAAAGTGTAAAAGTACATACCTCACCATTCATCTCCAGCATCTGGGGGGGGGGGGGGGGGGGGGGGGCTGTAATCAGTGTGATAGCCGGATTCTCTGCCTTCATTGGTGGAATTTGTATTTTCTCTGTCTTTGTTGTCGTCTTTGTCTTTACCTTACCGGGACTCTGGATAGGTTTGCAGGCTTCAGCCCGAGATCAGTGCATTTCCAGGTTGAAATGGATGAGATTGGGAAGGGTCAGAGCGCAGCCGATAGGATGGTTTGGACATCTAGATGGTCAGTCCACTGAAGTCCAGACCAAGGACTACAGCAAATGCAAGGCTTGGATCTGCAAGAATAGCCACAGGAAGGGTAATAACCTCATCATGCAGCTTAATTTCCATATCAGTCCAGCCTAAGGGATTGGTCGGTTCTCCGTTTGCCAAGTACAATGATCCTTCCTCCCGGGTTCAAATTTCTTCATGCGGTAATGCCATCTTTCTCCACAGCGGCTCCTGTATCAGGGTGTAAGTTGCTCCTGTGTCCATTATGGCCTTCCCTCGGAAGTTCCTAACTTTCAGGGGGACCAGCAGTTGTTGAGGAATATGAATTAGACAGCTAATTGAGCTGTCTGAAGGTTTCATAGATGGCACTGAGGCCGACCTAACCAAATGCAAGCCACCACGCCTGTCAAGACTGTCTGTCTTCTGTCTAACCTTTTTCTGTATCCTGACACTGGCCACAGAGAGGGACGGAACCTGTAGGATGTTGACCCTTACACCTAGAGCACATCACTGGACTTTTGCCTTGGTTCTTAGGCAAAAACCCATGAGATGATTTAACCCCCGTTCCCTCATCCCGATTGGGATACCGGGATGAGGGAACACAGGTTTGTGTTTGTAGGTAGTGCTCCCAGTCCTTCTCAAACTGGGTCCCAAGGCTCACCAGATCCTCCACATTATGCACACGTTCGCAAAGTTGACTGGCAAGGCAGGGCATAATGTTCTTAAGAATGAGTTTAACCATATCCTGCTCAGTAATCAATAGGAGAAGGCAAAGTCCTGTATTGGCTCTGCTTCACTCTGGACTCTGTTACAAACGCGTTCTGCCAGTTCATCCTCATAGCCCTCTGAGAGGAAGGCGGAGAAGAACAGTTTCTGAAACTACTCCCAGATAGCCAATGAACAGATGTCAATCTCCCACCAGTCTCTTGGTGTACCATGAAGAACACTACGGAGGGTGGCAAGAATCTCCAGATCAGTAAGGGGCCGGCGGGAAAGGAAATCATTACGGTTAGATAGAAAAAGCAGAGAATCAACATCATCTTCTGGGCTGCCAAAAGTGGGGGAAATGAGCTTGATAGGGAGGGAGCACTTTAGATGAGGGATGACATTGGCAGGGGGTATTGATGAAACTCGAGTTCTGTTGTTTAACTGTCTTCCGAGGTTTTTTTCCCAAAGCCATCTGTTCCTATTCCCTTGATTGCAGAGTCAGTGGCAGCGGGAAACACTGAGGGAGGTGCAGATGTTTGTCCAGAAGGGAAAAGCACTGCATCACCTCCTGGTGCAGCTCCTCCAGTTGAAGGGCTGTGGCCTTCTGTGTGTTTTCTATCTCATTAGATGTCTCCTTTTAAGATTGCTAGTCATAAATCGCATTTTCTCTGTGCGAGAGCTCTTTCTGTCCTCCATAACATCTTTCAGGTGAGCACACACCTCCTTCACAACAGAGGCCTGACTCCTCTGCTCTCATTTTTGTTCCTGCTCAAGACAGGTCATGACTAGATGATGGTTCGTTTCTATGAGTGTTTTTGAAACGTTTGTATTTTCCCCCTTGAACACCCCGTTTCAGAGAATCTTGAAAATATTTCAGTCTTTTCCTCCATTTGACGGGGGAGGTGAGTCGACCTCAGTTGCACATCTTTCCGGTGAGCCTCCACACTGAGTTTGCGAATGGCATTCTCCTGCATGGTCAAACTGTAACTGGTGTGCGGCCATTGTTGTTCCATTTGTCCAGTTTAGCACAGAGTCACCTCTTCCAGTCTGGGAAGGGTAACAGGAGGAGTTGGAGGGGAAGGTAATGGTGGAGAGGTTATAGGCGAGCCAGAAGCCTGGGGATAATCTCCACCTCCATTTCACAATTTAGTCCTTCCACAATGAGAGAATGCTTGTTATAATTACCATTAGGCGTGTCCACATTGACACAGTGTGGGGTTCCAATAAAATACATGATTCAACAACTTTGTGTGTGGTGTGTTCATGGGTTCTTTTTTCCATAGGTCCCTAGGGAATCCCTGATCAGGCGCCAATTCTGTCGTGGTATTGTTAGAGAGAGGGAAATATAAAGATTTTTGTTCGGGGTCCAGGCAGGTATTACACTGCCGATATGGAAATAGGAGAGAGGTGGTACTGCGACAAGACACACACACACATCAGCAAAAGAGACAGGCTACACTCTTGGCAGTTTGCCAGATAGCCAGTGGAGAGAAAGGACAAGATACGCCATATAACAACTCACAGCACAGGGATAACCCAACCAATAATGCTTCATACAATAATAAGGATTAGAACAACTCCAAGGCAATTTCATAGAGGTACCAGACAATAAAGAACCCAGTTATCATTAGATGATTTGCAAATATTTGTATTTATTACATTAATGGGTGTGTGTGTAGTTCAAAACAAAAATGTTCCAAAAAAAGATAATAAGCAATATACTCGAACACACACTCCCTTTAACGAAAATGTCAATGCTAGTGCATTTACAGTTCCCAACCTCACTGAACACAAAAAGGGAGAGAGAGAGAGGGACAGAGGCCTATGGTCTTAGCTGTTAACTTCTGGCTTACAGTTACACTTGTCCGTCTGTCCGTCCGATACTCCCATTGGTTTGTTGGTGGAAGCTTTGTAACAATGTTGCCAGTAATCCAGTAAATCAACGGCAAGAGCAGTCCCCGCACGTTCCAACCACGAAGTAGAGCGGTATAACACTTGACTTAAAACTTTACAAACTAAGCATGACTTCTGCAAAGACTTGCACACACAGTCAAAACTGCCGCGCCAACTGCGAGCTCTCACACAGAGACGGAATAGCCATATTTACTGTACTTCCTCCTTCCTGACAGCTGGTGCGCTCTTAAAGTGGCAGCGCACGGTGAAGGCTCTGTGCAGGGTTTTGCCACACTCTCTACGTGTATTTGGACCTTGATCTAAAGCATGAGAATAGCATGCTATTCATTTGGGGTGGAGATCAGATAAATGAAGATGACTTAATTCTTTGACTTAATTCCCTCATAATTCCACCACCGATGAAACGATGAATAAAGTCGAGCAAACTGTCGGTTCCAAGTGGAACCCGTACTTTATTTTTTTCAGATAGAAATAACACCATTCTTCATGCGCTGTAATTTGCAAATTGATCAGAGCTGTTGATAAGGGCTAGGTAAATGAGTAAGCTGTTTGGATAAGGGGATTGTGAATATAAATGACAAATGTTTTAGATCTATTTTACCTTTTGATGTCTGGAGACAAATGTAAAACCTGTCATATGGCAGCCAACTGAAGGATATATCACCTTTTCCACAGTGAAGTTTATGAAATGCTGGCCTTATAACTTGCAGGAATTACATTTGGTGACCCAAGCTATAGGCTTCTGTTGCCATGCCCAAATTAAAGTATAGCGTCAAACCTACCAAGTTGATTTATGATTTCTAAAATGTTTTAATTATATCTCCCGACTTTATACTGTATTTTTTTTAAAACAATTTATATCGGGTTTTAAATATTAGCCACTGTAGGTAGCCAGCGTCAGTTATACTCACATACATTTATAACTGTCACTAGTGTCTGTTTCCTTACATTTTGCATCATTCCATTACAGCAGTAGTTTTACCTTTCTTTCTTCTGTCATGTCCGTTTGGCTGTTCCTGAGGATCGCTATTAGGCTAACGTATTAAAGGTTGTGCAATCATTTGTGACATAGCCTATTTGAATCATTTTGGAATGCAGGCCATACGTAGCAGTTTAAACCTGTTCATGACAACAGTTCCATGATTAGTGAAGATTATTAGGGTAGATTTATAGGACTACTGTTCAACCCCTATTACCTTCCAATGTTTAATGGCTTGAACAGTTGAATATGGCAACTTTCAGATAAATCAAACGACTGTGTTTTTGATTCACCAATATATTCACCAAACCTTTTTTTAATTTATTCATAAATACTTTTTTAACCCTAAATAATATACACGATTGGATGGTTTTTAAATCTACCAATTGGTGCTGAAAAGGAGACTGATTTATCCCCAATATTCTGAACCATTTTCTCCATATATTCCATTAATTCAAATTAAAGGTACACCAAATTTAAAAGGATGACTTTAAATTAACAGTATTGAAAACGCTATTGAATGAAAACTTCACGAGGAAATCTGTTGGCCAGCAACTGGGAGAGTTTTCAGCGATTGAATTACATTTATTCAGCGCATGCAAGGGAACCATGCGCACCTGCATAAGTTAAGTCTGAATACCAACTTCTGAGAAGTGCATAGGAAAGGCGTGCGTAGGAAAGGCGTACATTTCCTGCGTCTGAAACGACCCAAATCGTCTCCGAGTAGGAGTGCTGATCTAGGATCAGGAAGCCCCTGTCCATGCTATCTTATTCATTATGATCTACCGACAAGGCAAAACTGATCCTAGATCAGCACTCCTGAAATGCTTTTTGAATACAGGCCCTGATCTCTAATCAGCTACAGTGCCACTCCTCATCGATCCCCCATCAGTTACAGCAAAGGGACAGTATTGAGCAGCTAGTCATACTACGCCCGGCTCCATCGATCATAAATCAACGTCTGTGTCCGCATTGATCATCAATCACCCCGGGTGGCACTATTGATTGGCTGGTCGCTCCCTGCCTCAGCCAATGGGTATCTGAGTATTGACTGTTACTCCAATACAGTATTGAGGCCCTCATTGATAATTAATGTATTGTCCTGTAATTTCATTTTGTTGTGTCCATACTTCTTGGAAAGCCTGCAGTGGAAACCTAGGCCCTATTCCCACCACGAGAGATGGAGCCTGAGGAGCGGTAAAGGCAAAATGTGTTTTTTGTCACCTCTATCAGAATCATATTGGAATCCTATTGGGCAAAGTTTGGATCCTATAGGACAGAACCAGAGAGAGAACTGGCAGAACAGAACAGTGCCACGCCCTTAACAGCCCATAGCATTGGAAACGTCTGTCTCGGACCCACATTTAAATTGTAGCTAAGCAACACTTCAACCATGCCGTTTGTAAATAAACGTGGTGAGAGCTGTCTGCTGTATACATCTTATTGAAATGTGTACGACTAGAGGATTGAGATCACGCCATTAGACTTGGCACCTCCCCCTCTACACCCTGACGTGTTTATTTATTTATCTTGGTAACGTTAATGTTTGGAGTGGCTGGTTGGCCAGGGGAATTATCCAGTTAAGCTAAATTCAAGCTCTCCTCTAACAGTTTTCCTTGTACCTCAAAGATGTTTGCCCCAGGAGTTTCCCGCTCTAGTCTCACTGTCAGTGTTGCTGTGTGCGAACACTCAAGATAAAGACGAAGCTTACGTTGCTAGCACTCACGCTAAATGCTAATTCCTACTGTAGCTTCTACTTTGCTAGCACTCACGCTAAGGCTAACCATATTGTAGGCTTACTTTGCTACCTTAGTCAAGAAATCCTATAGGATTAGGGATTTTTTCAATAGAATCCTATACAGTGACGATATTAGCATGTACATCTTGGTGGAGCAAACCCCCCAAAAATGTGAGATGCATACCAGCAAAGCCACGACACAACAAAATACTAAACAATACATTTAATTGAACTGTAACGATGACAAACGGTGCCCACAAACTGTTAGGGCCTACATAAAGCTGTCCCAACAGCAGAGTCCCACCACTGCTACACCTGGCAATCCTATACGTTTTGAAGGATTGTGTCACCCCAAAAATATTCCTATTAGAACACTCAAGCTAAAGGCTAAGTCATACTGTAAGCCTACTTTGCTAGCACCGAGATCTACCGCTCAGATTTTTTTTAAACATCACTTAAAAAAACATAAGCCTTTGAAACATTAACCAATTAAAAACAGTTCTGTAGCAATGAGGTTTGTGCAGTAGGCGATAGGCCCAATACGTTATCACTGCATATTGGCTATGCCTGAATTGCCCTGCCAATGTTGTTCTTCTCAGACCATTCTGAAATGATATATTTAAAAAAAATATGATCACACTGGTAATAAATCATTTATTGTATATTTTGAGGCACAGCCACGTAAGCATAAAAATGTGTTTTATTAGTTGTTTTTACTGGACTGATGGCCTGCATCTGATGGTCAGTCTGAAGGGAGCGTCCAAACACTCGTCCCAACACGCATTTGATGTGTTATGAAAGTGTTAACAGTGCTGAATAACAACTTAAACATGAACTTACTCGTGAAAACAGCAGCTCTTTGTTGTATTCGTTGAGTCTCTCTCTGATCATGGTTTTCCTTTTAAAAGGAATGCCTTGGAGATCGTTGGTGACCACTGTTGTTGGCCTACTTTGCTAGAACATGCTAAAGGCTAACCATACTGTAGGCCTACTTTGCTAGAACATGCTAAAGGCTAACCATACTGTAGGCCTACTTTGCTAGAACATGCTAAAGGCTAACCATACTGTAGGTCTACTTTGCTAGAACATGCTAAAAGCTAACATACTGTAGGCCTACTTTGCTAGAACATGCTAAAAGCTAACCATACTGTAGGCCTACTTTGCTAGAACATGCTAAAGGATAACCATACTGTAGGCCTACTTTGCTAGAACATGCTAAAGGATAACCATACTGTAGGCCTACTTTGCTAGAACATGCTAAAGGATAACCATACTGTAGGCCTACTTTGCTAGAACATGCTAAAGGATAACCATACTGTAGGCCTACTTTGCTAGAACATGCTAAAGGCTAACATACTGTAGGCCTACTTTGCTAGAACATGCTAAAGGATAACCATACTGTAGGCCTACTTTGCTAGAACATGCTAAAGGATAGCCATACTGTAGGCCTACTTTGCTAGAACATGCTAAAGGATAACCACACTGTAGGCCTACTTTGCTAGAACATGCTAAAGGCTAAACATACTGTAGGCCTACTTTGCTAGAACATGCTAAAGGATAGCCATACTGTAGGCCTACTTTGCTAGAACATGCTAAAGGATAACCATACTGTAGGCCTACTTTGCTAGAACATGCTAAAGGATAGCCATACTGTAGGCCTACTTTGCTAGAACATGCTAAAGGCTAAACATACTGTAGGCCTACTTTGCTAGAACATGCTAAAGGATAGCCATACTGTAGGCCTACTTTGCTAGAACATGCTAAAGGCTAAACATACTGTAGGCCTACTTTGCTAGAACATGCTAAAGGATAACCATACTGTAGGCCTACTTTGCTAGAACATGCTAAAGGATAGCCATACTGTAGGCCTACTTTGCTAGAACATGCTAAAGGATAGCCATACTGTAGGCCTACTTTCCTACCCGAATCCTATTATAACTTTTTGTTCCTAATTTAACCCATTAAATTATAGTTTGTTGTAATTTGTTACAGTAAAATATAACATTAATTGCAACATTTTTATTGATCGTAAACAACAGTTCTATATTTCGGTTTTATTCACCACCACAATATGGGAACACCAAGTTCATTTGCAGTATGTTCACTTTTTTCAACAAAATACTCAAGTTATTTAATTTGATTCTTATTCATGCAACTGCTTGTCTTTGAATTAGACATTATAATATGACGTACAATACTACATAAAATGTTATAATAACACACAGTTTTGGGGGATTTTCCCGGGATTCACAGCATCTTTACATTGCTTACTATGCAAATTAAACGTAGAAGGAAAATACATTTGTGGGTACAGCTATTGTTGTTGCAGTTGACACTACGTTAAATATGTGTTGCAGATGCAGCAGATTCTATCCTATGGCTTTCTAAATCTGATAGGATTTTCTTTTGGATCCTATAGGATTTTTGTTTTACCAGGGTAGCACTCATGCAAGTCTTTACTGTACTTTGTGGGTCTGCATAGTGGGTAAGGTCTGTGCACCTCTGAAATGTTGGGGGTATGAACCTACTGGCTGTGCCAATTCAGCAGTTTCAATGGCAGCTCAGTTTTTAGTGTGCTGTGAGTGTGAGTTAGTGTAACAGTTTAAGACTGTTACACTGTGTGACATCCATGTCAACAGGCAAGCAGCTAGGCGCTTTCTACTTTTCGGGACCGAAAAACTCCCATCCACTTAGCTTTCCAGCTGCTTCACCTGCAGTATGACTATACTAATACACCCACAGTCTTATTCAAAGCATGGATACACTATGATATACTCTATGATATACTGCTGTATCTTAACGCCATGCTAAGCTAGTAAGCTTGACGACACTTCGTCTTCACACACATCCTTTGTCTGAGTGCGTCTATTTATCTAGTCCGAAGGTGGTCTTTGTCTGTGTCCAACCCTCTCATATATCTAAAGCTGGTCATCATCATCCATTACTGATATATCATGTACTAAAACCAGACAGACCTGAGACCTGGGGGCCATGATGCAGTACAGCATCTGCCCAACATCCATCAGCTTTGTTTATTTCTCTCAAATCTGTCCTGAGACCAGTCTGTCTGCTCTTCAGCCATGCAGAGAGAAAGAGAGGGAGATGGGACTACTACATTACATTACTCTTGTTAAGTGTGCAACAGCTCATTGATCAGCCCCTACCACCTCTCTGCATTGAGAGGGTCCTTTCCCGTAATCCATAATAACATCTCAGACCAGGACGGCTTGGCGGCGTAACACATGAGCCCCCTATGGAAAACGCTGGGGGCGATCAATATCCATACACTGTGTAACCATATTGGCTCAGAGAGAGGGAGAGAGCTTTGTTGACATCCTCGTCCTCCTCCCCGTCTAAAATATGGATCAGGAAAAATGGACCCCTCTCTCTCTCTCTCGCTCTAGCTGCATCCGCTTATCAGGATATGTCATTGAGTCGAGCGCCGAGCGCTGCCCGTCGCAGCTGTCAGTGAAAAGGCCGACAGAAAAGTCCGTTGTTGTGAGCACTATTGACGCAGAGCCGTCAAATCCCTACCCTTTGAGAGGGGATGCCGCTTCTTCTGCCGGGCTGGTGAGCCGCCTGCGTCTAGCCCACGAGGTGGGGGGAGTGGTGAGGAGGAGGGATTTGGGTGGTGGGGGCTTATGTTAACCTCTACATATGAGGGATATTGTCTGGTCGCTTATTTATGCTCTGCCACTTCCCTCCACATCCCCACTATTCAACCAGATTGTCTCTTGGTGTCCAGACTGAGTAGGGATTTTCTCCCTCTTTGTAGACTTATTACTCAGACAGACATCTTTGTCTCTCTGTCTGCCTTTCCATTTCTCTTTGTCTCTCTCTTACTTTCTGTCTTTCTTTTCTCTGTCTCTTGACAAAATGATGGTGATTCATTCAACTCTCCCTGAAATCAATAGGTCAACCATTCTGATCCTAATTAGGCCATTTTTAAATCATCTATTAGAAATTCGTCCGAGCAAGGAGGAAGTAACGTGAAGCAGAATTCTAATGAAGCCTCATTCTGGAGTTATATTGTCTTTCATGTATACGAATAAGCAGTAATAGTAAAGGCAGTAATCAGAACTGGGGCGGCACACAATTGGCCCAACGTCGTCTTTATGGCGGGCTGGGCGCCTGCAAGCTGACTCCGGTTGTCAGTTGAACAGTGTTTCCTCCGACACATCGATGCGGTTGGCTTCCGGGTTAAGCAAGCAGTGGGTTAAGAAGCAGCACAGCTTTGAGGGTCATGTTTTTGAAAGACGCACGACTCGAACTTCGCCTCTCCCGAGCCCGTTGGGGAGTGGCAGCGATGAGACAAGATAGTAGTTACGAACTGGGGAGAAAAAGAGGGAGTTGTTGAACTGTAGAGTTGTATTTTAATGAATCCTATTCTGTGAACTGCACATAATGTTGTGGAGAGATGAATAGTCCTCTATCCATTTATCATTGACAGTGCTGTACCCGCACAGTACAAGGCCATGCTGGTTTGACTCTAAGCCTCCTCTTCCCTCTGCATTTGCCTTGAGAGAGGCCTCTTTTGTAACTTGCTTGATGGTTTAAAGCTGCTTGATTCAATGGGCCCCCACCCTGACACAGTTCTGGGCATTCCTGCATTGATTCTGCCATTCAGACTGCCAGATGTACAGTTCAACATGCTTCAGAGGAATAACAGGGAGAATGGAGGACGGACGTGTAGCATACTGAATTGATATTCACAAGAGATTATTTTAAAGCCAATAAGACTGTTGTTTTTGGTTTAAAGATGCCGGTCCATAAAAAAAGCAGTTAATGTTTTACGGAACTGAAGCGTAAGATGTTGGAAGTAGCTTAAGCTTTCATTGTAACAGTGCTGACAGATTTTCTGCACACTGTACATTCACTGTGATATGGAATACCGAAGAGTTTTGGTCGTACTGCTCTGTTTGAACCAAGAGTCTAGTCCTGAACTGGATCAGGGGTTAGAGTTGAATGATTAATTCAGTACCGGTCAAAAGTTTAGGCACCTACTCATTCAAGGCTTTTTCTTTATTTTTGACTATTTTCTACATTGTAGAATAATAGTGAAGACATCAAAAGTATGAAATAACACATATGTAATCATGTAGTAACCGAAAAAGTCTTAAACTAGTTTTTAAAAAGCCACCCTTCGCCTTGATGACAGCTTTGCACACTCTTGACATTCTCTCAACCAGCTTCACCTGGAATGCTTTTCCAACGGTCTTGAAGGAGTTCCCACATATGCTGAGCACTTGCTGGCTGCTTTTCCTTCACTCAGCGGTCCAACTCATCCCAAGCCATCTCAATTGGGTTGAGGTCGGGTGATTGTGGAGGCCAGGTAATCTGATACAGCACTCCTTCATTCACATATTGGTCAAATAGCCCTTACACAGCCTGGAGGTGTTTGGGGTCATTGTCTTGTTGAAAAACAAATGATAGTCCCACTAAGTGCAAACCAGATGGGATGGTGTATCACTGCAGAATGCTGTGGTAGCAATGCTGGTTAAGTGTGCCTTGAATTCTAAATAAATCACTGACAGTGTCACCAGCAAAGCACCATCACACCTCCTCCTCCATGCTTCACGGTGGGGACCACACACGCAGAGATCATCATTTGGTTGGAACCAAAAATCTCAAATTTCTACCAGTCTAATGTCCATTGCTCGTGTCTCTTGGCCCATGAAGTCTCTTCTTCTTCTTCTTAATGGTGTCCTTTAGTAGTGGTTTCTTTGCAGCAATTCGACCACAAAGGCCTGATTCACGCAGTCTCCTCTAAACAGTTGATGTTGAAATGTGTCTGTTTCTTGAACCCTGAAGCATTTATTTGGGCTGCAATTTCTGAGGTTGGTAACTCTAATGAACTTATCCTCTGCAGCAGAGGTAACTCTGGGTATTCCTTTCCTGTGGCGGTCCTCATGAGAGCCAGTTTCATCATAGCGCTTGATGGTTTTTGCGACTGCACTTGAAAGTTCTTGGAATGTTCCGCAATGACTGACCTTCATGTCATATAGTAATGATGGACTGTCGTTTCTCTTTGCTTATGTGAGCTATTCTTGCAATAATCTGGACTTGGTCTTTTACCAAATAGGGCTATCTTCTGTGTACCACCCCTACCTTGTCACAACACAACCGATTGGCTCAAATGCATTAAGAAGGAAAGAAATTCCACAAATTAACTTTTAACAAGGCACACCTGTTAATTGAAATGAATTCCAGGTGACAACCTCATGAAGCTGGTTGAGAGAATGCCATCAGTATGCAAAGCTGTCATCAAGGCAAAGGGTGGCTACTTTGAAGAATCTCAAATATAATATATATTTTGATTTGTTTAACACTTTTTTGGTTACTACATGATTTCATATGTGTTATTTCATAGTTTTGATGTCTTCACTATTATTCTACAATGTAGAAAATAATCAAAATAATGGAATACCCTTGAATGAGTAGGTGTGCCCAAACATTTGACTGGTACTGTAAATACTTAGTAGTCCTTTCCTGCAGTCAATGACCAAAAGCGCCCTTTTTGGCTTCATGGGTGGAATGTTAATAATATTTTTCATAATGAATAACTTTACGAACATCCGGTGCTTCTATGTCAAACCGGTTTGTTATATTTCGGTTTTCTGTGATGTGTAATATTGGGATGCAAACTCAAAAAGGTGTCTTCTTTTTGTTAAGCCCATAACCATGTGTGTGAGGTGAATGCTTTAGTTTCAAAGTAGATTTGTTTTAGACCACCAAGAATCTCTCTGTGTGACCCTGATTTAGTCCACTGCATTAAAAGGTTAAGGAGTAGGAAACCAGGGTGTCTGATGTAAACGAAGCAGAGTAGCATTGGTGTGACTATGTGCCGGCCTCCAAGCTAGTGAGGTCATTTCTAATCCAGCCACTTGACTCCAGGTGAAATGTTTCCTCCATCGCTGCTCATGCTGTTTGCAGTGCTGGCAACCTAATGCGTGTGTGTGTGAGAGAGAGAGGAGGGGGGTTGTGTTTCTCAATTCTGTTGACCCGTTGCTATGGCGACGCACATAAAGAACAATTAAGCGTTCTTGTAGAGTGCCTTGTTAGCGTCAATTGTTGACTTGGACCAATTTATTTTCCTCTTTCCTCCATTTTTTTTTGTCATTATGTAGTGCTAAATTGGTAGATGCAGGATTTTTTGGGGTCTCAGAATTGCACACTGAGGTGGCGGCCAATTTAAGCGTTGTAGCCATAAGCCAGTAAAGCCACAATATGGGCAGCGTACTGTAGGTCTTTATGCACTCTTCTGTTTAATTTTCCGCATAGGGAAGACCAGGAGGGGCTGAAGATTTTGGCCTTGATTTTTCAACAAATTGGCCGTTGTGCTCTGGGATCTGGAGGGACCTGGAGGCCTGCTCATGGGACGTCAGCGTTGCAGCATATCGGATCCACTACATTAGCCAGACTGCTAATTACCTCCCTGAGAGGACGGTCGGAGAGAGTTTTCGGAAGCTTTTTTCTTGTTTGTCCCAGCAACATCTCCACCCCTGTGGGTTGAAGTCTCAAGAGTTTGTTCCCCGAATCCCCTGTTCTTTTGCACCTTTTCCTCCCTCGTCCACTTTTCACTCGCTTCATGTAATAGGCAAACAAATAATACCTCTGTGTGTGTTAGTCTGCTGCATCATCACTTGACCTAGGTTACAGTGAGGAAGCTGGTGGAGGGGAGGACCATTGTAATGGCCGAAATGGAACAAAGGGAACCTTCCACTGGAAGGACAGCCACTGTCTCGCCAGTAATTGGGTCAGTCTCAACCGAGACTGTCCTGATATGGACACTAGTTGCTCTCGTTCACATGGTGTTGTTGGCCTTGTCCTCAGTGTACTGAATTGCCTCCAGTGTACAGGGACTTTATTGTTGAGTCCCAAACATCTGGGGAATTGAGATTAAAGCATCAATGAAGCTCCTGTCTATGTCAAATTCGGGAGTGGGAGCTGAAAGGTCACTTCCTCACTGTCCAGCATCTCACGCCACAGACGACACCTGCGTCGGTGTCGTCAGGACGCCTCTAATGCGTACACGATGACAGGTCGCCCCGTCTGCCCGTCCACGCGGCTTGGCAGCTGCAGGTGCAGGGAACAGCGTTTGAACAAGGCTGGCTCACGTCGGCCCGCAGCGCAGCCCTTGCGATTGATCCTTCAGCTAGCTTACTCTACTTCTCTCTCTCTCTCTCTCTCCCTCTCATCTCTACAGTTCCCTTCTACACAGAGATACCGATCTCGCTGACACGCACAAAAAAAACTAAAAGGGGATGGACACACTGAAGCCCCCCCCCGATCCCCGACCAAAAAGAGCCACCCGTTTCTCACGAGTAACCGCTCAAGAAGGGCTTTTTCTTCTGTTTTTCTTTCTTCCCCTCCTTTCATTCCAGCCCTCAGTGGCTCTGTCTTTCCTCAGAAGGTGTTTTATCATCGTCTGAAGGGCACCTGCTTCAGAAGTAGTGTGAGAATATGGCCTTTTAGAGAGTTGTCTCTAAGAACTACGTGTCACATAGGAAACACAACATAACTTGTTATCGCAATTATATCTTGGTGCTCCTGCAATTATCTCGATAAGGGACTATATGGAGGAGTTGAGATCCCATGAACCGTCAATTGATAAACCGCAATTAGCTCATCTTAGTCCTTTCCTCCTCTTGTGTGTGCGTATAGTCCATTCATATTTTGTGGCTACTTCCTGGGTGAATGTGTGGGATCTGATATTAAATAACAAAGGTGATGAATGGCTATGTTACCCTATGTAATATTTCTCCCTAAGTGACTGACAATGTTTCTGTCCATTCCTATTTCCTGACTGTCGCAGCTGGCGCGAGCACATGGATAGACTGCCTCCTGTGGTCACTCAGAGAACAACTCGTCCTAACATTCTCACCCAAACACTTTTATGTTTGTAGCCCGATGAGAAGCCTTGCTGGTTGCAGAGTGGGAGAAAAAAATCATTGAGGTGAAAAGTCGAACAGAAAAGCTGTTCTATAAAAATAGGGGGGATTGTATAGGAGGGAACGAGAAATGCCTTACAGAAATTAGCTTTGGCTGACAGAGTTCCCGAAACATTACCGTCTCTAAGCAATTTACGAGAGCGATTACTCTGATTATTATTTCAACAATACCCAGCTATGCTCTTTCAAGGGCTGCCAGTGGGGCTGTGGCTGGGGGAATGAATGGCCTTGCCAAGACTGAGCGTCTGGGAGTTTCACAAGGCACTCGGAGGGAGGGAGGGAGGGAGGGAGGGAGGGAGGGAGGGAGGGAGGGAGGGAGGGAGGGAGGGAGGGAGGGGGCAGAAAAAAGAAAGGGAGACACACTTCAAAGGGGCTCGGGTTCTTCATAAGGGTCACTGTTTTAGTCCTTAATTTCTGTTTTTACTAACCCCTTCCCTCTCTATCTCTCTGCAGCCCCCAACGAGCCTTTGCTGTGCAAATTCGCAGACGGAGGGCAGAAGAAACGCCAGAGCCAGAGCAAGTACCCACAGAACGGGCGGCCGTGGCACAGGGAAGGCGAGGTAAGCCACTGACTCATTACAGCTGCCATTTTGGTTCCACAGGTACAGCCATCCGGCAGTTTCCATTAACCCTGCATTACATACCACCTACTCATGGCACTGGAAAGACGTTTGGCTCAAAGGCAGGCATTTAACCACTGAGGTAATGGAAGTCTTAATAAGGGGTAATTTAGGTCCATGTAAAACATGACCGTCTGTCTCCCATGTTTAAGGTTGGCGCTGGCAGTGAAAAAAGGTTGAAAAAAGCACTTTAAGTATTGATTCAAACCTTCAAAATAAGAGTTGAAATATAAATTGCATTTCAAGGTTGAATGAGTGCCCTCCCAAGACTGCCGAACATATAGGTGCTCCACCTAGTAGTTTGGGCCTAGAAATTGGATACCTAACATATTCCGCAGTAGCAACCTGCAACCTGCATATTCTCCGCACTACGGAGAATATGAACTTGCAGGGGCTGACAGTTGTGCTGAAGCTGCAAGGTAGAAAGGAAAGAACAAGATATAGGCTCTCTGTGGAGATGGGCCTGACTGTGTGTCTTTCAAGAGACAACATACCCTCCAGTTTGTCTGCTTTGTTGGTTGTGTGTGTAATGGTTGTGTGTAATATACTGTGTGTGTGCTAGTGTGCGTGTCCATCACAGACTCAGCAGACCAAACGCCGAGCCCAGTGAGGCCTGTTTGCCCTAACACCATGTTGCTACAGAGCCTCACACACTGACAGGGTTAGCTGGCTACACTTGACGCGAGGTGAGAGGTGTGTGTGTGTGTGTGTGTGTGTGCAGCATCTGGAAAGAGGAAGAGAGAAGAAAGGAGAAAAGAAGAGAGGCAACATCACGAGAATAGACGGAATACACCAAAACACTGGCTCTCTCTCATCTCCCCTCTCCTCCCCACACAGCGTGCTGATGAAATCTGCTGCCCTCCTTAGATTAAAAGGCTCGCCTCTCGCCCAACTACGTCTCGCGTGCAGATTAACAACATGGTTCGTGTTTTTATCTCCGTAAAAAGGCCCTCCCATGGCCTCAGGCTCAACAGCTAGGAAGAGTCTTGCATCCCTCCCTCCCTCCCTCCCTCCTTGCTTCCCATTACTCTGGTTAAGGACATGAGTGAGTGGCTGGTGGAGGCTTAAGTGCTGGTGTTGTTGGGGCCTTTGTGTGTTCGTTCATGTGTGTGCGCGCACGTTTGTTCGTGTGTGTGTGTGTGTGTGTGTCCGTGTCAACGAGGCCCCCCACAGTCATTGATCAGCAGCACAGTAGGTCTAGTAGAGCATCCGTAGAGCAGCAAGCAACCACATTGTAGAGTGATTAGTCAGTCGTTGAAAAGGGGTCAGAAGTCAAATGGAGGTTTATTCTAAGTGACTATGAGGCATGCAAACACTCTCTCAAACATGCGTTACACCTTACGAACGATGGGGTCTTACACACACATGCAAAACACACACGCAAAGTCACCTGGGTTCAAGCACACGTACTTCGTCTGAGTCACGCATGCTCACACGGACACGGGCACACACAACATACACTCATACGCACACACCATGAATCGTTAACACACACACACACACACACACACAGTCTCACAACATCACACTAGCTCAAGTGCTTTCTCTTTGGGGAAAGTGTTAATGGCAAAACAACCCAGTTCTCCCCTGTGTGAAAGGAAGCCTGACTGATGTTTTTGGGAGAGAGGGTGTGTCTGTGTGTGCGTGTATGTGTGTATTTGTGTCTGTGTGACCTACAGCCGGACACCAAGTCCAGTACAGGTGTCCTTCCAGCTGCCAGAGGGGCCGACTTTCTCTCCCTCACGTACTGTCACTTTCTCTCCCTCACGTATTGTCACTTTCTCTCCCTCACGCACTGTCACTTTCACTCCCTCACGTACTGTCACTTTCTCTCCCTCACGCACTGTCACTTTCACTCCCTCACGTACTGTCACTTTCTCTCCCTCAAGTACTGTCACTTTCTCTCCCTCACGTACTGTCACTTTCACTCCCTCACGTACTGTCACTTTCTCTCCCTCACGTACTGTCACTTTCTCTCCCTCACGTACTGTCACTTTCTCTCCCTCGCGTACTGTCACTTTCTCTCCCTCGCGTACTGTCACTTTCTCTCCCTCACGTACTGTCACTTTCACTCCCTCACGTACTGTCCCTTTCACTCCCTCACGTACTGTCTCCTCACGTACTGTCACTTTCACTCCCTCACGTACTGTCACTTTCTCTCCCTCACGCACTGTCACTTTCTCTCCCTCACGTACTGTCACTTTCTCTCCCTCACGCACTGTCACTTTCACTCCCTCACGTACTGTCACTTTCACTCCCTCATGTACTGTCACTTTCTCTCCCTCACGTACTGCCACTTTCACTCCCTCACGTACTGTCTCCTCACGTACTGTCACTTTCTCTCCCTCACGTATTGTCACTTTCTCTCCCTCACGCACTGTCACTTTCACTCCCTCACATACTGTCACTTTCTCTCCCTCACGTACTGTCACTTTCTCTCCCTCACGTACTGTCACTTTCTCTCCCTCGCGTACTGTCACTTTCTCTCCCTCGCGTACTGTCACTTTCTCTCCCTCGCGTACTGTCACTTTCTCTCCCTCGCGTACTGTCACTTTCTTTCCCTCACGTACTGTCACTTTCACTCCCTCACGTACTGTCACTTTCACTCCCTCACGTACTGTCACTTTCACTCCCTCACGTACTGTCACTTTCACTCCCTCACATACTGTCACTTTCACTCCCTCACGTACTGTCACTTTCACTCCCTCACGTACTGTCACTTTCTCTCCCTCACGTACTGTCACTTTCTCTCCCTCACGTACTGTCACTTTCTCTCCCTCACGTACTGTCCCTTTCACTCCCTCACGTACTGTCCCTTTCACTCCCTCACGTACTGTCTCCTCACGTACTGTCACTTTCGCTCCCTCACGTACTGTCACTTTCTCTCCCTCACGTACTGTCACTTTCACTCCCTCACGTGTTGTCACTTTCTCTCCCTCATGCACTGTCACTTTCTCTCCCTCATGCACGGTCACTTTCTCTCCCTCACATGCTCCAACTTCCTCTCCAAGACACATACTGTCACATTCTCTCCCTCACGTTCTGTCACTTTCTCTCCCTCACATGCTCCAACTTCCTCTCCAAGACACATACTGTCACTTTCTCTCCCTCACGTTCTGTCACTTTCTCTCCCGCACATGCTCCAACTTCCTCTCCAAGACACATACTGTCACTTTCTCTCCCTCATGCACTGTCACTTTCTCTCCCTCACGTACTGTCACTTTCTCTCCCTCACTTACTGTCACTTTCTCTCCCTCACATGCTCCAACTTCCTCTCCAAAACACATACTGTCACTTTCACTCCCTCACGTACTGTCACTTTCACTCCCTCACGTACTGTCACTTTCTCTCCCTCACGTACTGTCACTTTCTCTCCCTCATGCACTGTCACTTTCTCTCCCTCACGCACGGTCACTTTCTCTCCCTCACATGCTCCAACTTCCTCTCCAAGACACATACTGTCACTTTCTTTCCCTCACATGCTCCAACTTCCTCTCCAAAACACATACTGTCACTTTCTCTCCCTCACGTACTGTCACTTTCTCTCCCTCACGCACTGTCACTTTCTCTCCCTCACGCACGGTCACTTTCTCTCCCTCACATGCTCCAACTTCCTCTCCAAGACACATACTGTCACTTTCTCTCCCTCACATGCTCCAACTTCCTCTCCAAAACACATACTGTCACTTTCTCTCCCTCACGTACTGTCACTTTCTCTCCCTCATGCACTGTCACTTTCTCTCCCTCACGCATGGTCACTTTCTCTCCCTCACATGCTCCAACTTCCTCTCCAAGACACATACTGTCACTTTCTCTCCCTCACATGCTCCAACTTCCTCTCCAAAACACATACTGTCACTTTCTCTCCCTCACGTACTGTCACTTTCTCTCCCTCACGTACTGTCACTTTCTCTCCCTCACATGCTCCAACTTCCTCTCCAAAACACATACTGTTACTTTCTCTCCCTCACATGCTCCAACTTCCTCTCCAAGACACTCTCACTTTCTCTCCCTCACATACTCTCTTTCTCACATACTCAAATTTTCTCTCGTACATTTATTTGTCTTTCCCACACGTACTCAGACACATATTCTTTTTCACATACACTTTTTTTTTTCTCTCTCCTCTTCATCTCACGTTCTTTTTCTTTACACACACATTCCCTTGCTCTCTCTCTCTTTGTACCGGACACGCCAACAGCATGCGTAATCAGTCATGGCGATGCAGCCGACCCTTATGGGGGACTGTCTGTGTGAGCCAGGCAGCTATGGTGTGGAATTCATTAACACATGGAAGTAAGGGCACCACGCATGGGACTTATCAGCCTCACCAGACAGCTGGCCATGTCTGGGATGGCCATTATCACGTACAGTGCCTTCAGAAAGTATTCATGCCCTTTGACTTAATCCACATTTTGTTGTGTTACAGCCTGAATTCAGAATGTATTAAATATATGTTGTTGTTTTTTCTCTCACCCGTTTACACACGATATCCTGTAATGACAAAGTGAAAACATGTTTTTAGAAAGTTTTGCAAATGTATTGAGATGAAATACAGCAATATCTAATTTACATAAGGTATCACAACCCCTAAGTCATTACATGTTTCAACCACCTTTTTGGCAGCGATTACAGCTGTGGGTCTTTCTGGGTAAGTCTCGAAGAGCTTTGCACACCTGGATTGTACAATATTTGCACATTATTCTTTATAAAATTCTTCAAGCTCTGTCAAGTTGGCTGTTGATCATTGCTTGACAGCCATTTTCAAGTCTGGCCATAGATTTTCAAGCGGATTTAAGTCTAAACTGTAACTAGGCCACTCAGGAACATTCAATGTCGTCTTGGTAAGCAGCTCCAGTGTATATTTGGCCTTGTCTTTTAGGTTCTTGTCCTGCTGAAAGGTGAATTTGTCTCCCAGTGTCTGTTGGAAAAGCAGGCTGAGCCAAGTTTTCCTCTTGGATTTTGCCTGTTCTTAGCTCTGTTCCGTTTATTTTTATCCTACAAAAAAAACTCCCTAGTCCTTGCCCTTCACAAGCATATCCATAACATCCACAACTACGCTTGAAAATATGAAGAGTTGTAGTCAGTGATGTGTTGTATTTGCTCCAAGCAATAACGCTTTGTATTCAAGACATAAAGTTCATTTCTTCTTCTTTTTACCCATCTACCAATAGGTGCCCTTCCCGGTTGTTGTGGTTGAATCTGTGTTTGAAATTCACTGCTCTACTGAGGGACCTTACAGATTATTTCATGTTTGAGGTACAGAGATGAGGTAGTCATTCAAAAAAATCATGTGACACACTATTATTGCACACAGAGTGAGTCCATGCAACGTGGTATGTGACTTCTCCTGAAGCTTTTTTTAGGCTTGCCATAACAAAAGAGTAGAATACTTGTTTCTAAAAACAGAATTCCAATTTGACATTATGGGGTGTTGTGTGGGGTGATACAACATCTCTGTTTTTAAATTCAGTCTGTAACACAACAAAATGTGGGAAAAGTCAAGGGGTGTGAATACTTTGTGATGGCCCACAAATATAAACACATAGACACACTGAAGCACATGCACAGATGCAGACACATAGACCTGGGCATGCAGACAGATGCAGACACATAGACTTGGACATGCAGACAGATGCAGACACATAGACCTGGGCATGCAGACAGATGCAGACACATAGACCTGGGCATGCAGACAGATGCAGACACATAGACTTGAACATGCAGACAGAGGCAGACGCATACACACACAGACATATAGACTCAGGCACACAGTGAACCATGCAGTGCATTTACATACCGTGATGCACATGCAGATGCATACACTCAGACTAGGGTTGAATGGCGGGAACCAAGATTTACTGGGATTTACCACCCAAAACCACTCTCTTTTCCCAGGATGAAAAACTGCCAGAAACCCTTAAATTACAATAAATGATGTATATGAACAGCATGGTGTGAAATGGAACTGTTAAATTATATGCAATGTCTAAATCTGGCTTCTCTGCGGCCTCTGCGTGATGAATTATCAACGCTCAGGGTGGGGACAAGACAGCCGTCTCAGTATGGAATTCAGCATGTTCTCTCCCTGCTTTATCATGGCGTGAACAATGTGTGTACTTCCAGTCCAAATAGTACAGTATAATACAATACCGTACGGTAATACAGTTTACACTCAAATAGATTAGTCTACGAGTGCTAGTTTCGTTCATTTACCCAATAGAGCATATAACTAGCTACATCTATCTTATGTTCTATCTAATGTTTTGTTGTCATGTTTAATGTGCAGTAGGAGCCTATCATATACTGTATGTATTGGATAATGGCACAATCATTTGCTCTTTTTTGGGCTTGCGCACGTTAAATGTCTTAAATGTAGGGCTCATAAAATGTATTTAATGTATGGCTCATCAGGCTCCAGTAGCATCAGGCTTACATTTTTTATCAACGCTGTAATCAAATCCAGACTAGAGGTCGAATGGCCGATTAATTAGGGCCGATTTCAAGTTTTCATAACTATCGGAAATCTGTATTTTTGGGCTCCGATTTTGACGATTTAAAAAATATATATATTTATTTTTATACCTTTTATTTAACTAGGCAAGTCAGTTAAGAACAGTGGGTTAACTGCCTTGTTCAGGGGCAGAAAGACAGATTTTCACCTTGTCAGCTCGGGGGATCCAATCTTGCAACCTTACAGTTAACTAGTCCAACGCTCTAACCACCTGCCTGGCTCATTGCGAACTAATTTGCCAGAATTTTACGTAATTATGAGATAACATTGAAAGTTGTGCAATGTAACAAGAATATTTAGATGCCACCCGTTAGATAAAATACCGAACGGTTCTGTATTTCACTGAAATAATAAACGTTTTATTTTCGAAATGATAGTTTCCGGATTCGACCATATTAATGACCGAAGGCTCTTATTTCTGTGTGTTATTATGTTATAATTAAGTCTATGATTTGATAGAGCAGTCTGACTGAGCGGTGTAGGCAGCAGCAGGCTCGTAAGCATTCATTCAAATGGCGCTTTCGTGACAGCAGCTCTTCGCAAGCCTATCAGCCTAATGGCTGGTGTAACCGATGTGAAATGGCTAGCTAGTTAGCGGGGTGCGCGCTAACAGCGTTTCAAACGTCACTCGCTCTGAGACTTGGAGTAGTTGTTCCCCTTGCTCTGCAAGGGCCGCGGCTTTGTGGAGCGATGGGTAACGCTGCTTCGAGTGTGGTTGTTGTCGATGTGTTCCTGGTTCGAGCCCATGTAGGGGCGAGGAGAGGGACGGAAGATATACTGTTACACTGGCAATACTAAAGTGCCTATAAGAACATCCAATAGTCAAAGGTATATGAAATACAAATGGTATGGAGAGAATTAGTCCTATAATAACTACAACCTAAAACTTCTTACCTTGGAATATTGAAGTCTCATGTTCTGAGCAAGGAACTCAAACGTTAGCTTTTTTACATGGCACATATTGCACTTTTACTTCTCTAACACTTTGTTTTTTCATTTTTTTAAACCAAATTGAACATGTTTATTTGAGGCTAAATGGATTTTTATTGATGTATTATATTAAGTTAAAAATAAGTGTTGTTTCAGTATTGTTGTAATTGTCATTATTACAAATACATTTTAAAAAATTGGCCGATTAATCGTTATCGCCTTTTTTTGGTCCTCCAATAATCGGTATCGGCGTTGAAAAATCATAATCGGTCAACCTCTAATCCAGACATAAGTCTATTTATACGCTTTATAATGCTTTGAATGACACTTCCGGTTTTGGCGGGAAATACTGGGTTACCCGGGAGAAAAATTATTTATTCTCAGGATGGAACATTTGTAAAATACTGGGAAAATATTCAACCCTAACTCAGACACATACCAGTACACAGACTCCCTGTCAGTGGAACATACAGGCACATATACTGAACAAAAATATAAACACAACATGTAAAGTGTTGGTCCCATGTTTCATGAGCTGAAATTAAAGCTTAATTCTCTCAAATTTGTTTATAACCCTGTTAGTGAGCATTTCTCCTTTGCCAATATAATCTATCCACTTGTCAGGTGTGGCATATCAAGAAGCTCATTAAACAGCATGATCATTACACAGGTGCACATTGTGCTGGGGACAATAAAAGGCCACTCTAAAATGTGCAGTTCTGTCACAATGCCACAGATGTCTCAAGTTTTGAGGAAGCGTGCAATTGGCATGCTAACTGCAGGAATGTCCAACCAAGCTGTTGCCAGATAATTTAATGTTAATTTCTCTACCATAACCCACCTCCAACATTGTATTAGAGAATTTGCCAGTACATCCAACTGGCCTCACAACCGTAGACCATGTGTAACCACACCAGCCCAGGACCTCAAGCTGTTTTGTAGATTTGTGAACATATCAAAATACTTAAACTTACATGCAAAATACCTGCTGTTAACTTTTAAATGATTGGAATGAATTATCCAAAGAGAGTATAAAGATTTTCAGTGAAATTTACCTGGCTTCTTTACCTGTGGGATCATCTGAGACCAGCCACACGGATAGCAGGAGTATTTATTTCTGTAATAAAGCCCTTTTGTGGGGAAATACTCATTCTGATTGGCTGGGCCTGGCTCCCCAGTAGGTGGGCTTATGCACTCCCAAGCCCACCCATGACTGCGCTTAATAAATGTATTTAAATTAAATGATTTTCTTATATGAACTTTAAATCAGTAGAAATCGTTGAAATTGTTACATTTGTGTCCAGCGTATGTATACTGTATACACAGTGCATTTGTAAAGTATTCAAACCCCTTTACCTTTTCCACATTTTGTTACGTTACAGCCTTATTCTAAAATGGATAAAATAATTGTATTTCCTCATTAATCTACACACAATATCCCATAATGACAAAGCAAAAACAGGTTTTTAGACATTTTAGCAAATGTATTAAAAATAAAACATATCTAATTTACATAAGTATTCAGACCTTTTGCTATGAGACTCAAAATGCATCCTGTTTCCATTTATCATCCTTGAGTTGTTTCTACAACTTGATTGGAGTCTACCTGTGGTAAATTCAATTGGTTGGACATCATTATATAAACAGGCACACACCTGTTTATATAATGTCCCACAGAAACTAAGCCATGAGGTCGAGAAGGGCCTTGGTCAGTGAGGTGACCAAGAACCCGATGGTCACTCTGACAGAGCTCCAGAGTTCCTCTGTGAAGATGAAAACACCTTCCAGAAGGACAACCATCTCTGCAGCACTCCACCAATCTGGCCTTTATGGTAGAGTGGCCAGACAGAAGACGCTCCTCAGTAAAAAGGCACATGACAGCCCACTAGAAGTTTGCCAAAAGCACCTAAAGACTCTCAGACCATGAGAAACAAGATTCTCTGTTCTGTTGAAACCAAGATTGAACTCTTTGGTCTGAACGCCAAGCATCACGTCTACAGGAAATCTTGCACCATCCCTACAGTGAAGCATGGTGGTGGCAGCATCATGCTGTGAGGGTGTTTTTCAGCGGCAAGGACTGGGAGACTAGTCAGGATCAAGGGAAAGATGAACGGAACAAAGTACTGAGAGATCCTTGATGAAAACCTGCTCCTGAATGCTCAGGACCCCAGACTGGGGTGAAGGTTCACCTTCCAACAGGACAACGACCCTAAGCAAACAGCCAAGACAATGTCGGAGTGGCTTCGGGACAAGTCTCTGAATGTCTTTGAGTGGTCCAGCTAAAGCCCGGACTTGAACTCGATCTAACATCTCTGGAGAGACCTGACAATAGCTGTGCAGTGACGCTCCCCATTCAATCTAACAGAGCTTGAGAGGATCTGCAGAGAATGGGAGGAACTGGGAAGAATGGGAGGAACTCTCCAAATATAGGTGTGCCAAGGTTGTAGCGTCATACCCAAGAAGACTCGAGGCTGTAATCTACAATGTAGAAAATAGTAAAAATAAAGAAAACCCTGGAGTTGTGTCCAAACTTTTGACTGGTACTGTAAATACAGTTGAAGTCGGACGTTTACATACACTTAGGTTGGAGTCATTAAAACCCATTTTTCAACCACTCCACAAATGTATTGTTAACAAACTATAGTTTTGGCAAGTCGGTTAGGACATCTACTTTGAGCATGACACAAGTAATTTTTCTAGCAATTGTTTACAGATAGATTATTTCACTTATAATTCACTGTATCACAATTCCAGTGGGTCAGAAGTTTACATGCACTAAGTTGACCGTGCCTTTAAACAGCTTGGAAAATTCCAGAAAATTATGTCATGGCTTTAGAAGCTTCTGTTAGGCTAATTGACATAATTTGAGTCAATTGGACTAGTTGCATCACTGCTTGGTACGGCAATTGCTCGGCCTCTGACTGCAAGGCACTACAGAGGGTAGTGCGTACGGCCCAGTACATCACTGGGGATGGCAGGCACCTTAGACCCCAGTCATCTCTCTACTACCGCATGGCAAGTGGCACCAGAGTGTCAAGTCTAGGACAAAAAGGCTTCTCAACAGTTTTTACCCCCAAGCCATAAGACTCCTGAACAGGTAATCAAATGGCTACCCGAACTATTTGCATCGTGTGCCCCCCCCAACCCCTCTTTTACGCTGCTGCTACTCTCTGTTTATCATATATGCATAGTCACTTTAACTATACATTCATGTACATACTACCTCAATTGGGCCGACCAACCATTGCTCCCGCACATTGGCTAACCGGGCTATCTACATTGTGTCCCGCGACCCACCACCTGCCAACCCCTCTTTTACGCTACTGCTACTCTCTGTTCATCATATATGCATAGTCACTTTAACCATATCTACATGTACATACTACCTCAGTCAGCCTGACTAACCAGTGTCTGTATGCAGCCACGCTACTTTTATAGCCTCGCTACTGTATATAGCCTGTCTTTTTACTGTTGTTTTATTTCTTTACTTACCTATTGTTCACCTATTACCTTTTTTCACTATTGGTTGGAGCCTGTAAGTAAGCATTTCACTGTAAGGTCGACACCTGTTGCATTCGGCGCACGTGACAAATACACTTTCATTTGATTTGGAGCTGTATTTCAAGGCTTATCTTCTAACTCAGTACCTCTTTGCTTCACATCATGGGAAAATCTAAAAAAAATCAGCCAAGACCTCAGAAAAACAATTGTAGACCTCCACAAGTCTGGTTCATCCTTGGGAGCCATTTCCAAATGCCTGAAGGTACCACTTTCATCTGTACAAACAATAGTACGCAAGTGTAAACACCATGGGACCATGCAGCCGTCATACCGCTCAGGATGGAGATGCGTTCTGTCTCCTAGAGATGAACGTACTTTGGTGTGAAAAGTGCAAATAAAATAAAAACAACTGCAAAGGACCTTGTGAAGATGCTGGAGGAAACAGGTACAAAAGTATCTATATCCACAGTAAAACGAGTCCTATATTGACATAACCTGAAAGGCCGCTCAGCAAGGAAGAAGCCCCTGCTCCAAAACGGTCATAAAAAAGCCAAACTACGGTTTGCAACTGCATATGGAGACAAATATTGTACTTTTTGGAGAAATGTCCTCTGGTCTGATGAAACACAAATAGAACTGTTTGGCCATAATGACCATCGTTATGTTTGAAGGAAAAAGGGGAGGCTTGCAAGCCGAAGAACACCATCCCAACCGTGAAGCACGGGGGTGGCAGCATCATGTTGTGGAGGTGCTTTGCTTCAGGAGGGACTGGTGCACTTCACAAACTAGATGGCATCATGAGGAGGGAAAGTATGTGGAAATATTGAAGCAACATCTCAAGACATCAGTCAGGAAGTTAAAGCTTGGTCGCAAATGGGTCAAATCAAATCAAATTTATTTATATAGCCCTTCGTACATCAGCTGATATCTCAAAGTGCTGTACAGAAACCCAGCCTAAAACCCCAAACAGCAAGCAATGCAGGTGTAGAAGCACGGTGGCTAGGAAAACCTCCCTAGAAAGGCCAAAACCTAGGAAGAAACCTAGAGAGGAACCAGGCTATGTGGGTCTTCCAAATAGACAATAACCCCAAGCATACTTCCAAAGTTGTGGCAAAATAGCTTAAGGACAACAACATCAAGGTATTGGAGTGGCCATCACAAAGCCCTGACCTCAATCCTATAGAACATTTGTGGGCAGACCTGAAAAGCATGTGCGAGCAAGTAGGCCTACAAACCTGACTCAGTTACAGCAGCTCTGTCAGGAAGAATAGGCCAAAATTCACCCAACTTGTTGTGGGAAGCTTGTGAAAGGCTACCCGAAACATTTGACCCAAGTTAAACAATTTAAAGGCAATGCTACCTAGTACTAATTGAGTGTATGTAAACTTCTGGCCCACTGGGAATGTGATGAAAGAAATAAAAGCTGAAATAAATCATTATCTCTACTATTATTCTGACATTTAATGTTCTTAAAATTAAGTCCTAACTGACCTATGACAGGGAATTTTTACTCAATGTCAGGAATTATGGAAAACTGAGTTTAAATGTATTTGGCTAAGGTGTATGTAAACTTCCGACTTTAACTGTATATATGTGCACATGCATACTATCAAATGCAGACCCCCCCCCCCCCCCCCCCCCAATTCAAACATCTCTCAAATGCCAACACTCATACTCACACTCAAACACACTCACATGAATGACCACACACAGGCCTACTGTATATAATACTAATACCGCACACATCCGTAGTGGCCGTGTCACTAAGGGCTTATGCATCCGATGTTGTGTTCATTGGATCTCTGTTTCTCCCTCACTCACGTGGGTGATGTCCATGTACACTGATCCCCCCCACCCCCCCCCCACCCCACCCCCCCTAGTTCCTGAGGGTCATTCCTGTCTTTTAGCTCACACAACCCTCCTGAAGGAATGAGGGAGTAAGAGGTATAGAGAGAAAGAGGTAGGGAGAGAAAGAGAGAGAGGGGGGGAGAATGAGAGAGAGAGCGAGAGAGATGGGGACAGGGAGAGAGCTGGAAAGCGTGCTGATGAAATCTGCTGTCGTCAGCAGGTTCCAGTTAAAATAAATGGGATTAGGCCTCCTCTGGGAGAGAGGCTTCAGGAATGCAGATGACAGGTTGCAGGGAGAGAGGGAGAGAAAAGAGAGAGATGGGAACGAAACGAGAGAGGGTGAGAAAGAGGAAGAAATACAAGGACCTCACACACTTTCATGCTTACACTCACCATCATTCCTCTCTTCTGTCTCTCTGTCTCCACCTCTCTGTCTCTAAAAGGCTTGCATCGATCATTGTCCCACATGCATAAAGTGTATCGAAATCCCTTTCTGTTTCCTATCTCTCAAAACCTGTTCATTATGCTGACTTGCATTTGAAATTCAATGATTAACCTGTGATATGTCTCGTCTCTCTTGTGTTGCAGACTGGTATGCAGTTAACATATGATCCTGCTGCTATGCAGAATGGGTAAGAGTCAATCTATTTAAAGAATCTTTAAGAGATGCAGTGGTGATAGGTCTCAGGTGTTTGTCCGTGCGTGCCTGCATGCTTTCATGCCTGGTTGCCTGCGTGTGTTCCTGTCCCTTTGTCTGTGACTCTGATTGTATGTGTATGCGTGCCTTCCGTGTCGGTGTACTAAGGGGTGCCATGGAAATGAATGGCCTAACAAAGTGTTCTATTTTTCGCTGTGTGCTGTAACAGGAAGGGGAGGAGAGCCTTGAGTTCCGTCCTATCTCAATGTGGCCTCAGTCTGTGACAGGAAGCTTCTCCCTCACTCCCTGCTTCCTGAAGCACTTATCTCAATGACCCTGGAATAAGACTGGGTGAATGAATAGCATCTCATTAGATAGAGCACTGGCCATTTTAGAACCGTAACGGTACGCTGTAATTATGAGGCCCGACATCAACGTTTAAGTTAGAGGGAACATGGAGAATAGCACAGTGACCATTTAGTAGATATGCAAGAGTGGTGTGTAGATAGAGAATATACTGTATGATTGCAGTATGTTGAGATTACTTCAAGACTTCAAGACTTGTCAGTGACAATAGTTCTATGTCAGTGGTCACCAACCTTGTCTGAGTCGAGATCACTTTCTCGAGTCATAATGCAAGCCGAGATCTACCGCTCAGTTTTTTTTGTGACATGACTTAAATAACATAAGTCTATGCCACATTAAACAATTAAAAACAGTTCTGAAGCAATGCGGTTTGTGCAGTAGGCTATAGGCCCAATACATTATCACTGCATATTGCCCTGCCAATGTTGGTATATGATCACACTGGTAATAGATAATTTGTTGTGTTACTTGTGAGGCACAGCTGAGTGAGCACAATCATTTGCTTATTTTTTCTTACTGGACTGGTGGCCTGCATCTGATGGTCAGTCTGAGGGAGGGAGGGATCAGTGGTGAGGCTGCCTCTCACCCGACTCACCCTCCCTCTGCTCTCCCTCCCTCCGCTGAGAAATGGGGACACAGTCTTCCAGCTGATGGCGAAACTCAAGTCACACTGTGTTATTTCTGCCTCATGCACCAATTAATGTTGTTACACCTATGACCAGAGAAAGTGAAAATACTCCTTGATATCAAAAAAGACACAAGCCGCTAATAATAACCAAAAGTATGTGAACACCCGCTCGTCGAACATCACATTCCAAAATCATGGTTCATTAATATGTAGTTGGTCCCCCTTTTCTGCTATAACAGCCACATCTGTGAAGGCTTTCCACTAGATGTTGGAACATTGCTGTTGGGACATGCTTCCATTCAGCCACGAGCGTTAGTGAGGTCGGGCACTGATGTTAAGCGATTGGGCCTGGCTCGCAGTCGGCGTTCCAATTCATCCCAAAGGTGTTTGATGGGGTTGAGGTTAGGGCTCTGTGCATGCCAGTCAAGTTCTTCCACACTGATCTTGACAAAACATTTCTGTATGGACCTTGCTTTACGCATAAGGGCATTGTCATGCTGAAACAGGAAAGGGCCTTCCCCAAACTGTTGCCCAAAAAGTTGGATGCACACAATCGTCTAGAAGGTCATTGTATGCTGTAGCGTTAAGATTTCCCTTCACCGAAACTAAGGGGCCTAGCCCGAACCATGAAAAACAACCCCAGAGCATTATTCCTCCTCCACCACCACTATTATATATACCATTATTCCTCCTCCACTTTACAGTTGGCACTATGCATTGGGGCAGGTAGCGTTCTCTTGTCATCTGCCAAACCCAGATTCGTCTGTCGGACTGCCAGACGGTGAAGCGTGATTCATCACTCCAGAGACCGCTTTTCCACTGCTCCAGAGTCCAATGGCGGCGAGCTCGGCCATGGAAACCAATTTCATGAAACTCCAGACAAACAGTTATTGTGCTGACGTTGCTTCCAGAGGCAGTTTGGAACATGGTAGTGGGAGTTGCAACCGAGGACAGATTATTTTTTACGCGCTACATGCTTCAGCACTCGGCAGTCCCGTTCTGTGAGCGTTTGTGGCCTACCACTTCGCAGAGCAGTTGTTGCTCCTTGACCTTTCCACTTCACAATAGCAGCACTTACAGTTGACCGGGGCAGCCCTAGCAGGGCAGAAATTTGACGAACTGACTTGTTGGATAGGTGGAATCCTATGACGGTGCCACCTACAGTGCCTTGCGAAAGTATTCGGCCCCCTTGAACTTTGCGACCTTTTGCCACATTTCAGGCTTCAAACATAAAGATATAAAACTGTATTTTTTTGTGAAGAATCAACAACAAGTGGGACACAATCATGAAGTGGAACGACATTTATTGGATATTTCTAACTTTTTTAACAAATCAAAAACTGAAAAATTGGGCGTGCAAAATTATTCAGCCCCTTTACTTTCAGTGCAGCAAACTCTCTCCAGAAGTTCAGTGAGGATCTCTGAATGATCCAATGTTGACCTAAATGACTAATGATGATAAATACAATCCACCTGTGTGTAATCAAGTCTCCGTATAAATGCAACTTCACTGTGATAGTCTCAGAGGTCCGTTAAAAGCGCAGAGAGCATCATGAAGAACAAGGAACACACCAGGCAGGTCCGAGATACTGTTGTGAAGAAGTTTAAAGCCGGATTTGTATACAAAAAGATTTCCCAAGCTTTAAACATCCCAAGGAGCACTGTGCAAGCGATAATATTGAAATGGAAGGAGTATCAGACCACTGCAAATCTACCAAGACCTGGCCGTCCCTCTAAACTTTCAGCTCATACAAGGAGAAGACTGATCAGAGATGCAGCCAAGAGGCCCATGATCACTCTGGATGAACTGCAGAGATCTACAGCTGAGGTGGGAGACTCTGTCCATAGGACAACAATCAGTCGTATATTGCACAAATCTGGCCTTTATGGAAGAGTGGCAAGAAGAAAGCCATTTCTTAAAGATATCCATAAAAAGTGTAGTTAAAGTTTGCCACAAGCCACCTGGGAGACACACCAAACATGTGGAATAAGGTGCTCTGGTCAGATGAAACCAAAATTGAACTTTTTGGCAACAATGCAAAACGTTATGTTTGGCGTAAAAGCAACACAGCTGAACACACCATCCCCACTGTCAAACATGGTGGTGGCAGCATCATGGTTTGGGCCTGCTTTTCTTCAGCAGGGACAGGGAAGATGGTTAAAATTGATGGGAAGATGGATGGAGCCAAATACAGGACCATTCTGGAAGAAAACCTGATGGAGTCTGCAAAAGACCTGAGACTGGGACGGAGATTTGTCTCCCAACAAGACAATGATCCAAAACATAAAGCAAAATCTACAATGCAATGGTTCAAAAATAAACATATCCAGGTGTTAGAATGGCCAAGTCAAAGTCCAGACCTGAATCCAATCGAGAATCTGTGGAAAGAACTGAAAACTGCTGTTCACAAATGCTCTCCATCCAACCTCACTGAGCTCGAGCTGTTTTGCAAGGAGGAATGGGAAAAAATGTCAGTCTCTCGATGTGCAAAACTGATAGAGACATACCCCAAGCGACTTACAGCTGTAATCGCAGCAAAAGGTGGCGCTACAAAGTATTAACTTAAGGGGGCTGAATAATTTTGCACGCCCAATTTTTCAGTTTTTGATTTGTTAAAAAAGTTTGAAATATCTAATAAATGTCATTCCACTTCATGATTGTGTCCCACTTGTTGTTGATTCTTCACAAAAAAAATACAGTTTTATATCTTTATGTTTGAAGCCTGAAATGTGGCAAAAGGTCGCAAAGTTCAAGGGGGCCGAATACTTTCGCAAGGCACTGTATATAATGTTTGTCTATGGAGATTGAATGGCGGTGTGCTCAATTTTATACACCTGTCAGCAAAGGGTGTGGCTGAAGCACAGGAAAAGTGTTTGTCTGCACTGGGCCTTTTAAAGCCTGTATTTCCTTGGCATTTTCAGACAAATATTAACAGCTGGAGAAACAACACACCAACATTGTTTCGTGAGGTCATGTTTTTTTATTCCACCTCTAGTTCAAGTCATTGTCAGTAATTTTAATCCAAGATTTCAAACGCATAAAATGTATTCAGGAATAGTGTTGAAGATAGCAATACAGAATCTACTGTAAGGAAGGCTTTTCAATTTTATAATTACAGTACCAGTCAAAAGTTTGGACACAGCTACTCATTCCAGGGTTTTTCTTTATTTTTTTATTTTTTTCTACATTGTAAAATAATAATAAAGACATCAAAATTCTGAAATAATACATATGGAATTATGTAGTAACCAAAAAAGTGTTGAACAAATCACAATATATATTATATTTGAGATTCTTCAAATTAGCCACCCTTTGCCTTGAAAGCTTTGCATACTATTGGCATTCTCTCAACCAGCTTCATGAGGCAGTCACCTGGAATGCATTTCAATTAACAGGTGTGCCTTGTTAAAAGTTAATTTGTGGAATTTCTTTCCTTCTTAATGTGTTTGAGCCAATCAGTTGTGTTGGGACATGGTAGGGGTGGTTTACAGAAGTTAGCCCTATTTGGTCAAATAAAAATTATGGCAAGAACAGCTCAAATAAGCAAATAGAAGCAATAGTCCATCATTACTTTAAGACATGAAGGTCAATCCGGAACATTTCAAGAACTTTGAAAGTTTCTTCAAGTGCAGTCGCAAAAACCATCAAGCGCTATGATAAAACTGGCTCTCATGAGGACCGCCACAGGAAAGGAAGGTCCCAGAGTTACCTCTGCTGCAGAGGATAAGTTCATTAGAGTTAATTGCACCTCATATTGCAGCCCAAATAAATGCTTCACAGTTCAAGTAACAGACACTTCTCAACATCAACTGTTCAGATAGGATTGTGTGAATTAGGTGAATAGTTGAATTGCCGCAAAGAAACCACTACTAAAGTACACCATTAAGAAGAAGAGACTTGCTTGGGCCAAAAAACATGAGCAATGGACATTAGACCAGTGGAAATCTGTCCTTTTTTGGTTCCAACTGCTGTGTCTTTGTGAGACGCAGAATAGGTGAACGTATGATCTCCATATGTGCAGTTCCTGTGAAGCATGGAGGAGGAGGTGTGATGATGTGGGGGTGCTTTGCTGGTGACACTGTCTGTGATTTATTTAGAATTCAAGGCACACTTAACCAGCAAGGCTACCACAGCATTCTGCAGCGATACGCCATCCCTACGGGTTTGCGCTTAGTGGGACTATCATTTGTTTTTCAACCCAACAATGACCCAAATCACACATCCAGGCTGTGTAAGAGCTATTTGACCAAGAAGGAGAGTGATGGTGCTGCATCAGATGACCTGGCCTCCACAATCACCCGACCTCAACCCAATTGAGATGGTTTGGGATTAGTTGGACTGCAGAGTGAAGGAAAAGCAGCCAACCAGTGCTTAGCATATGTGGGAATTCCTTCAAGTCTGTTGGAAAAGCATTCCTCATGAAGCTGGTTGAGAGAATGCCAAGAGTGGGCAAAGCTGTCATCAAGGCAAAGGGTGGCTACTTTGAAGAATCTAAAATATATATATTTATTTGTAATACTTTTTTGGTTATTAACTGATTCCATGTGTTTTTTCATAGTTTTGATGTCTTCACTATTATTCTACAATGTGGAGAATAGTAAAACTAAAGAAAAACCCTTGAATGAGTAGGTGTGTCCAAACTTTTGACTGGTACTGTATATGTAGCCTTTGTACAAAGCCCAAACATGATAGTTGAATCATAATATATAATTGTAATATATGCCATTTAGCAAACACCTTTATCCAAAGTGACTTACATTTTACAGAAGGGTACTTGGTCCCATGAATCAAACCCCATATTCTGGCGTTGCAAGCACCACACTCTACCAACAGAGGAGTGGTATAACATTGCACTTAACCAGCGAGGGGATAAAAATGACACCCAGGGATGTTAAAGTAGCCCGCCAGCTCTTTCCCCAAGAGCCAAACTCAACACTTTGGAATAGCCTTCTTTAAATGCATTGAGTTTTCCCAAACACTGTGGATTGAAGTCAGCCATCAGTCTAAGCCAGCCAACATGGTATATGGCCTTATTGCTCGGGGCGAAAACACAGACACACATTTTTTATGCGACGACAAAGCTCCATTTTTGACCTGATAAAACCAGACTTTTCAATCGAGAAGCCATAAGACACTTCGTGAAACTTTTATGCGCCCCCACGAAACACAATATATTGCGTGGTGTTTGATTTGAGCAGGCAAAAGGATGAAACAAGACAATGAAGAGCTATACCCACATGTAGGAAGCTCTGTCTGTACGGCCCTCAAAGGCTGACCATAGACGACTATGTGGGTGTGTTTATTGGTGTGCGTGGATCAATGGACATAAAAGGTATTTTAGTAGAGAGAGTGTTATCTGTTGTATGGGTTCATTCCAGTCCTTATGTGGAGATGGACTGGCTCGAGGAATATGTGTGGAAAAGATTTCATATGGTTCAATTAGAGGTTAGTACATAAAAAGCCTAAGGCGGAAACACACAAAAATGTCCTCACATATTGGTGTCTATAAATGAATGTTAATTCCCAATCAGCTTTTGGAAACAGTAGTTCCCTAACCTATCATTTTAATTAAACCTTAATAGGCACTTAATAACCATGATCATCCCCGATATTTCAATGCAAACAGTTGTAATGCATGGAGATCTATAGTGTCATCCAGTACCCAGGGTCTGACCTCCCTTTCACCTGCTCTGTTTCCTCTCTCCTCCTCAGGTTCTACACCTCGCCTTACAGTATCGCCACCAACCGCATGATCGCACAGACGTCCATCACGCCCTTCATCGCTGCTTCCCCCGTCTCCACATATCAGGTGAGTGGTGTACTGGAGTGTACCCAGAGGGAGATAACCGCGGGGCGGCTGGAGACTGGCTGGGAGATGGGCAAGCTGTGGGGCTGGAAAACAGCAAGAGGCTCTCGGAGATTCGTAACTTTGAAGCTTTCCTCATTGGTTTGCCAACAACGCTGGGATGAAAACACAACAGACGGAAAGTCTCGACTGAAAAATGAGCAGGAAATACACTGAGGGGGGGGGAAAGAGAAAAGCAACGCCCGTTAGGAATTAGAGTGTTGGGAAAAAACAAACAGTTTCTCCCTCGCTGTCCTGACCCTGTTGTGCTTTTCAAGTTTTTTGAAGCTGTCATACCTTTCATAGTAATTTTACATCCCTTTTTCCTGCTAACTGAATTCCACACTTTGCATCCCAGTTGATCCCTGGAACCATGTGAAACAGAGCGTTTCCATTTCTAAACACGCACAATTTCAAGCACCTCCAGATGTTTGACTGCAACAAGCAGAAGGGAAGAGACACTGTTCAGTTCACCTCCACTTTCCCCCGAGAGCACTCGCTGTTTATCATTGAGGCTGATTAGAATGCAGAAAGAGGGAGAGCAACAGGGAGAGAGAGATGGAACGAGAGAGTGAGAGAGATGGAATGAGAGAGTGAGAGAGCAAGATAGCGAGAGCGCTGGAGAGAGAGTGATAGGGAGAGAGAGAGAGAGAGATAAAGACGGAGAAGGAAAGAGAGAGGGAAGGGGGTTGGTTGGTGAAGGTTGGCTTGTCCGCCTTTCAGAAATGTCTGATTAAAACTCAGGTCCAGTGCTGGGGTGAGAAGTGGGCTGGAGCGCTGCGCTAATCCGCGTTCCGAAGGCTTCCCAAATTGATTTATCAAAAACAATGGCCTGGCTTTTGAGGAATATTAATCCTCACAGTTTCAATATTGGCCACGACCACTTCCTGATAATATTGCCCTTCAGCCAGGCAGCTACAGGCAAGGTGAGTCCTCCATCTTCTGCTCAAGTACAAAGAGTAGAGCAGGCAGGAAGCAAAGCATACGGTATGAGACAAAGGAATCACTTGTGGCCAAAATTATATTATTTCAGTTCTTTGTGGTAGAAAATATGAAGCCTTTTGCACTTTTTTTATTGGCTACTATTACATATAATCTGCTCAGATGCAGATCATTTATTGTTTATTGAATTGTGTCTTTTACAATTGTATTTATTTACTGGAAATAACAAACAAACTAAAACGATGGCTAATTCGCCAAATGCCCATTGTAAACAGTTTTTCTTTGGACTGTCTGTCTTTGGACTGTGTACGCTGGGAAAACATCCGGATTACTTTGTCACATGACAGTGGACAATCCATCCACTTCCTGGTCTAGCCATGCGGTCTGCCAGAGGTAGACAGACATCCTCAGACTAGACCACTGGACAACATAGTCAGTCACACAATGTACCTGCTTCTTATTAAGTCATCACTGCTGCTACTAATGCATCCATAATAATAATTAGTTAAAAAATGTTTTTACAAAAATCAATCTCAAGTCAAAACATTTAAAAGCACACGCAGGTTTAATCTTGTTGATGTCACGTGGAAATATTCTAAAGATGGACGATTAGGGAACAAAGCTTTGTCTCATCTCTCTTTTTTTCTTCCTGTTGTCTCGAGAACAAACATCGTGAGGAGGAAACAAACAATCATGGCTCTGTGCTATACAATAAAAACCCCTCACTTGTTTAGGCAAGCCCCAAATCATGGGCTTTAACGAGCTCAGAGGATTGGCGTTCTTATGGAAGATTAGCATCTGTTTGTCTTTGTTGAGTCCAATCATTTCCCCAAGGATCAATGGGCAGACGTGTGTGTGTGTGTGTGTGTGTGTGTGTGTGTGTGTGTGTGTGTGTGTGTGTGTGTGTGTGTGTGTGTGTGTGTGTGTGTCTCACTAGCTGTCTAATACTCCTCACCAGCAAATCTAAATGGTCCATTTCTTCAACTGTGGCTTCTCTCACGGTCGACAGCAGGAATTCTGTTGAACTGAATGGCCCACTCAGTCCAATAGAGCAGTAGATATTTTTCTGTTTCAGGGTTAGTTTGTGGGTTCTTGTCCCTCGATATTCGGATTGCCACTGTCGACTCAAGCTGGGTTGAGCCATCTTGTCCTGTGGCGTGACACGCTGTGCCTAATTCTGCAAATTCAAGGCCTGTGTGTTTTCAACTGGCCCGAGGCTCGTTAGCTTCGTCTTACCTCGACACGCCCACACTTCCCAGGCACGGAAGTAACAGTGGGAAAGGACAGGGCACAAGCATGCAGAGAAATAGCGTGACAATAGAAAACCAGTTATTGCACACTGTTGATTGTAAGGGAAAAGAGGTGGCATGGGTAACCTTAAGTCAATAATGACGTTTCATTTGATGTCTCCCTCATAGGTCCAGAGTACGTCATGGATGCCTCATCAACAATACGTTATGCAACCTACAGTAAGTGCAATTCCATTCTCTCTGTCATGTGATTTACTGTGTGTGCTCTAGCAGTCCCACGTGGACCTTTGACCTTTTGGGTTAGAGGTCGACAGATGCCTGATGTCTACTTTCACTTGCGGTAAATTCACAGTGCCATTCGGTTAACTCACCAGAAGAGTTACGAGCGCTTTGGACAGAATGTTATGACTCTTTCAGAATGTTGCAACCTCCAAGGCACTTTCTATGTGTTTAGAGCTAATATCAGGCAGCATTGGAATTGGTAAAGTAGATGCTCCATCTTCAAACTCCTCCTGTGGCAAGTCCACTTTCAGACCACCGCCGGAACTCACCCACAGACTCGAGCACCGAACCGAATTGTATCGCTGATAGCTAAATGATTCCTGCGCTGCTGTCTTGAATCACCGGAAACGATGTATGAAAGTTGGTCGTTCCATCGTGATAACCACTTGGATGTCCATTCGCTCTTTCTTAGGTGTTCAGACATGTGTTTCTGGTTGGGAACACACAGAGTTTATGGGTCTTGGTGGACTGTAGTGTGACTCAGCAGAATTTAACTAGCAAAGCAGAACACCAGCTAGCCTGCTCAATCTATCTCTGCTCAATCTATCTCTGCAACACACCAGGCCACCAGCACTCAATTCTGCAATAGTACTGCAATACTAATTATATCAGTCAGCGTTTCATGTTATATTAATCCTACATTACTAATAGATCCCATGTGGCTCTGGTGCTGCAATGCCAGGGTTGTGGGTTTCGATTCCCACGAGGGGCCAGTACAAAGATGTATGTACTCACTACTGTAAGTCGCTCTGGTTAAGAGCATCTGCTAAATTCTGAAAAAATGCTATAATAATAATATATGCCATTTAGCAGACCCTTTTATCCAACGTGACTTACAGTCATGTGTGCATACATTTTACATGTGGGTGGTCCTGGGAATCAAGCCAACTATTCTGCCGTTGCAAATGCCATGTTCTACCAACTGAGCTACACAGGACCGGCGTTTCATGTCATATTAACCCGTAAATGTTTATCATCCACAAGTTCAGCAGATCTCAAACTCAACCATTCTAGCTAGAATACAACCTCAATTATACCTAACTACTAGTGTATATAGTTGTTTTTGTTTCATTCATTTGGTTTCATGCATTTTTCACACAGAGTAGCTAATAATAACATTATAATAGCACATACTTTATTGCAACCGACTGATTCCCACTTAGGACAACTTAGTCTCTTGTTTAGGCAAGAGGCAATTAGTTGGTCTCGTGCATTAGAGCAGCCTGTATGAGTTGTTCATGAGAGCTGATGCTTTCAGAGCTCCTAATGGTTCTGCTGCTGTTGCATCCAATCTCCCATCCTGGCCCTGAGCTTTACTGCAGTATGTAGCTTTTTATACTGGTGTCATTGTGATGTGTTAGGCTATTGCCATGTTATCAATATTGCACTAATGTGAGGGACTGAAAATGCAGCCTTGTGTTTTGCAGAGAGTATATCAGGTTTCGGGTATGACCCAGATGCAGACAGTGTCGGGGAAATAAAAGTTTATTTCTAATACAGGGGCAGGCAAACGACAGGTTAAAGGCAGGCAGGGGTCAGTAATCCAGAGCGGGTAGGGTGCATAGGGTCCAGAATGGCAGGCAGGGTCAGGGCAGGCAGAAGAGTCAAAACCAAGAAGGACTAGGAAACAGGAGCAAGAAACAGACAGGAGCAGGGGAACAAATGCTGGTAGGTTTCATAAACAAAACGAACTGGCAACAGACAAACAGAGAACACAGGTATAAATACACAGGGGATAATGGGGAAGATGGGCGACACCTGGAGGCGGGTGGAAACAAGCACAAAGACAGGTGAAACGGATCAGGGTGTGACAGACTAGGGATATTCAAGTCAAATCAAATTTTATAGGTCACATGCGCCGAATACAACAGGTGTAGTAGACCTTACAGTGAAATGCTCACTTATACAAGCCCTTAAAAAACAATGCAGTTTTAAGAAAATTCCTAAAAAAAGTAAGAGATAAGAATACAAATAATTAAAGAGCAGCAGTAAATAACAATAGCGGGGCTATATACAGGGGGTATCGGTACAGAGTCAATGTGTCAATGTGCGGGGGGCACCGGTGTTGATGTAATTATGTAGTTGCCATACCAGGCAGTGATGCAACCCGTCAGGATGCTCTCGATGGTGCAGCTGTAAAACCTTTTGAGGATCTGAGAATCCATGCCAAATCTTTTCAGTCTCCTGAGAGGGAATAGGTTTTGTCGTGCCCTCTTCACGGCTGTCTTGGTGTGCTTGGACCATGTTAATTTGTTGGTGATGTGGACGCCAAGGACCATGAAGCTCTAAATTTACTCCACTACAGCCCTTTCGATGAGAATGGGGGCGTGCTCGGTCCTCCTTTTCCTGTAGTCCACATCATCTCTATCATCTTAATCATGTTGAGTGAGAGGTTGTCTGACCTCCTCCCTATAGGCTGTCTCATTGTTGTCGGTGATCAGGGCTACCACTGTTGTGTCATCAGCAAACTTAATGATGGTGTTGGAGTTGTGCCTGGCCATGCAGTCATGAGTGAACAGGGAGTACAGGAGGGGACTGAGCACACACCCCTGAGGGGCCCCTGTGTGGGGGATCAGTGTGGCGGATGTGTTGTTACCTACCCTTACCACTTGGGGGTGGCGTGTCGGGAAGTCCAGGATCCAGTTGCAGAGGGAGGTGTTTAGTCCCAGGGTCCTTAGCTTAGTGATGAGCTTTGAGGGCCCTACGGTGTTGAACACTGAGCTGTAGTCAATGAATAGTATTCTCACATAGGTGTACCTTTTGTCCAGGTGGGACAGAGCAGTGTGGAGTGCAATAGTGATTGCATCATCTGTGGATCTGTTGGTGCGGTATGCAAATTGGTGGGGGTCTAGGGTTTCTGGAATAATGGTGTTGATGTGAGCCATGACCAGCATTTCAAAGCATTTCATGGCTACAGATGTGAGTGCTACGGGTCAGTAGTCATTTAGGCAGGTTACCTTAGTGTTCTTTGGCACAGGGGCAATGGTGGTCTGCTTGAAACATGTAGGTATTACAGACTCAGACAGGGAGAGTTTGAAAATGTCAGTGAAGACACTTTCTAGTTGGTCAGCACATGCTCAGCGGCCTTGTGAATGTTGACCTGTTTAAAGGTCTTACTCACATTGGCTGCAGAGAGCATGATCACACAGTCGTCCGGAACAGCTGATGCTCTCATGCATGTTTCAGTGCTACTTAGAATAAGTTATTTAGCTCGTCTGGTAGGCTCGTGTCACTGGGCAGCTCTCGGCTGTACTTCCCTTTGTAGTATGTAATAGTTTGCAAGCCCTGCCACATCCAACGAGCGTTGGAGCCGGTGTAGTACGATTCGATCTTAGTCCTGTATTGACGCTTTATCCTGTTTGATGGTTCATCGGAGGGCATAGCGGGATTTCTTATACGCTTCCAGGTTAGAGTCCCGCTCCTTGAAAGCGGCAGCTCTACCCTTTAGCTCAGTGCGAATGTTGCCTGTAATCCATAGCTTCTGGTTGTGGTATGTACGTACAGTCACTATGGGGACGACGTCCTCAATGCACTTATTGATAAAGCCAGTGACTGATGTGGTGTACTCCTCAATGCCATCGGAAGAATCCCGGAACATATTCCAGTATGTGCTAGTAAAACAGTCCTGTAGTTTAGCATCTGCTTCATCTGAACACTTCTTTATAGACCGAGTCACTGGTGCTTCCTGCTTTAATTTGTGTTTGTTAGTAGGAATCAGTCGGATAGAGTTATGGAGTTATGGTCAGATTTGCCAAATGGAGGGCGAGGGAGAGCTTTGTACGCGTCTGTGTGTGGAGTAAAGGTGGTCTAGAATTTTTTTCCCGAATGGTTGCACATTTAACATGCTGATAGAAATGAGGTAAACTGATTTACGTTTCCCTGCATTAAAGTCCCCGGCCACTAGGAGCACTGCCTCTGGATGAGCGTTTTCCTGTTTGCTTATGGCGGAATACAGCTCATTGAGTGCGGTTTTAGTACCAGCCTCGATCTGTGGTGGTATGTAGACGGCTACGAAAAATACAGATGATAAACTCTCTAGGTAGATAGTGTGGTCTACAGCTTATCATGAGATACTCTACCTCAGGCGAGCAAAATCCTGTGACTTCCTTAGATATTGTGCACCAGCTATTGTTTACAAATGTGCCTTACCAGATGATGCTGTTCTGTCCTGCCGTTAGTGTATAACCCGCCAGCTGTATGTTCTTAATGTCGTCATTCAGCCACAACTCGGTGAAACACAAGATTATTACCGTTTTTAATGTCCCGTTGGTAGGATATACGTGCTTTCAGTTCGTCCCATTTATTTCCCAGCGATTGAACGTTAGCTAGCAGAACGGAAGGCAAGGGGCAGATTAGCCACTCTTCGCCTGATCCTCACAAGGCATCCTGGTCTCTTTCCGCGAAACCTATGTTTCTTTTTCCAGTGAATTCCGGGGATCTGGGCCTGGTTGAGTGTCCGTAGTATATCCCTCGCGTCCCACTCATTGAAGAAGAACTCCTCATCCATTTTGAGTTGAGTATTCCCAGTTCGGATGTCCAGAAGCTCTTTTCATTCATAAGAGACTGTAGCAGCAACATTATGAACATAACAGGTTATGAACAATGCGGAAAAAAACTAACAAAATAGCATGGTTGGTTAAGAGCTGATAAGATGGCAGGCCTACCCTCCGGCGCCATCTTGGACAGCTGGAGGATCTGAAGAAAGATCTATCCCCAAGCCATCCATTTACATTACGGTCATTTAGCAGACACTCCTATCCAGAGCAACTTACCAGGGTTGTGAGTGCATACATTTTCAGTATTTTTTCATACTTGTTCCCCGTGGGAATCAAACCCACAACCCTGGCGTTGCAAGCGCCGTGCTCTACCAACTGAACTACACAGGACTACCATCCCACTGGTCTTCATACACTACATCATACCTAAGGCACTGTGTGGGTCCTCCAGAGCCATATCTTAGACTTAGAGCATTTAGGGGTCCTAGTGAGTGAGATAATTTACACACAGGCAGTATCAAAGACGACTACTGTACATATGTGATGCCGGCCAAGCCGGAACAATGCAACACTATAGTTCCTGATCTACCACCAAAACCAACACCACTATCCATAGAGAAGCCCTCCTACCACCTACTACCCTACTGCTACTCCCTGCTGCGACCGTTACCACCTAGCCTCCCCGTCTCAGTTACCCCCACGCTGGGAGACAAGCAACATGTAATCTGGCCCCAGCGGGGCACCACTCCACCAGCCTCCCAGCCAGCTCCTCTCCTTCCCTCTCCAAGCCAGTCAACCGCCATGACGGGACGGGAGTCCCTGGTGCTACAGATGCTGCAGAGAGGAGAGGATCAAAGCGTGTGTGTGTGTGTGTGTGTGTGTGTGTGTGTGTGTGTGTGTGTGTGTGTGTGTGTGTGTATTGGATTGGTTAGGTGTGCTATATTAGTGTCTGTGGTTTATGCTGTTTACTGCACCGTATGTGTTTATTAAATAGAATAGGTGCTGCTATTGGACCTGGTGTCTCTTGGAAAAGAGATGTTATCTCAATGAGAAAAACCTGTATATATAAGTTCGGTTAAATAAAAATAAAACAGTTTAAATACAGTAGCGTCCCTTCTGCTCCCTCCCTATAGACCAGTGTGTCTTTCTCTCTCTCTCTGTCCGTATGGCCTTGTTCCAATGGCGCTGCATCCACAATCCACCAGACCGCCCCGTATGCCCTAACCTCAGCTGCCCCCCCCCTTCAACCTCCCTCCACTCGACCACCACCCAACCTGTCTCCTTATGTCTGCACTTATATTCTACCTGTACAATGGCCACATTGTGGGCCCCCCCCCCCCCCCCCGTGCTGCCGATCCAATGAAACACATTAAACTAGCGGCGCGTGCTAGCCTAGCGTTCAGGGGCTACTTCCAAGTATTAAAACAATTGATTGTGCTGCAATTTGGGGCTGTTGGCGTGCACAGCATGTTTAACCAATGGGCCATTCTGGGGGGAGTGTTCTCCTGGTGTCTGGCGCAATATGGAGGCGGCGGAGCATGGTAAAGGGAGAGGACATTGCCACAGCCAATCAGAATGACTTCGTCAGAGCGCAGACCTGGGTTCCTATTCTGGCTGTGCCGGGGTGGACATTACAAGAGTACACGGCCATTAAGGCCAGATCGTTCTTCAAGATGTCAAAACGTTCATAGATGACCAGCAGGGTCAAATAATAATCACACTTGTTGCAATAGGTCAGTAGCTCAGGAGTAAATTGTCAGTTGGCTTTTCATAACCGAGCATGACTGACTCCAGCCTCCTGGCACAGAGACTATTGCAGCATAGATAATGGAGGCTGAGACGTTGGGGGTCAGCGGACACTGTGGCCCCGTCCAACGATGCCCCCAGACAGGGCAAACCAGGCAGGATATAACCCCACCCACTTTGCCAAAGCACCGCCCCCACACCACTACAAGGATATCAACAGACCACCAACGTACTACCCTGAGACAAGGCTGAGTAAAGCCCACAAAGCTCTCCTCCACCGCACGAGCTCAAGGGGGTGCAAAACTGCTGAAGAAGATCACGTCACAGATTCAACCCACTCAAGTCAAGTATAGCGCAAAAGATCTGTCACGGTGTGATGCACCCCTCCTAGGGTCGGCATGGAAGAGCACTAGTCAGCCAGTGACTCAGCCCCCGTAATAGGGTCAGAGGCAGAGTATCCCAGTGGAGAGAGGGGAGCCGGCTAGGCAGGCAGAGACAGCAAGGGTGGTTCGTCACTTCAGTTTTTGCACCCCTGGGCCAGACGACATTAGACAAAATGATTTTGAATACTATGTGAACCCGGGTATGCTAGTGTGCTGCTTGTCGGTGGCAGTTTGAATTTTGAAGGAGTTAACATGATAAGTGAGAATTGAAAGTGTTCTTTGAGCAAGAGTTTGCAGGCTGCTGTTACATGGTAGAAACAGCAGTGTATCTTGTTTATCTCACTAGATTGAGTTTGACAACCGTAGCCTGAGTGCTCTATCCGTCAGCGTTGCGCTTTGTTAGGAGATGGGGAGAGAGAGAAAAATGAAAAGACAAACAGTTTGCAGAAATGTGTGTATCCTTGGACGAGAAGTGCTTAGAGCGAAAACTTCAAAAGAAAAATGACAGCTTGTTTTCAATTGCCGTTAAAAAAAACGGCTTCAACTCGCTTCTTTCTCTCCCAGTCCTTCACTTTTTCTCTCTCTCTCTGTTTATCTTTCCCTGTATCATTCTCTCTCACAGTCTCCTCCTCTCTCTCTTCTCCTTCTCCTGTCTCACTCCGTCTCCTCTCTCTCGCTCTCTCTCTCTTTCTCTCGCTCTCTCTCTCACTCTCTCTCTCTCTCTCTCTCTCTCTCTTTCTTTCTTCATCTCTCTCTCTCTTTCTCTCTCTCTCTCTTTCTCTCTCGCTCTCTCTCTCTCTCTCTCTCTCTCTCTTTCGCTCTCTCTCTCTCTCTCTCTTTCTTTCTTTCTTCATCTCTCTCTCTCTCTCTCTCTCTCTCTCACCTGTCCCTTCCAGTACTGAGGTTCTTTGAAGCTGTGGTGTACATGCCAGCTGGGAGGGTGGTGTTGCCAGCAGTACTTGGGCTGTGAGGTAATGCCTGCAGTAGATCAGTCAGCAGCAGACCTGGGATAGTTGAGTAGACTACACTGCAAACAATGTTAGTGTTACCTAGATGTTATTGTATTGAGATAATGAAGTTAAAATTGATTGAGTTGAGTTCATCGCACTCGCCAAGAAAAGGCATTTACTAGTTTTTAGTTGACATAGCTTACCCGGAAAATACATCAAGATCATTTGTATTGTTCTAAGATATTCTGACTTCAAGCCTTTTTCAAGCCTTTTTTTAATTAAGTAAAATGATCTGCCAGAGCACTAAGATAATTTGTCTTGGTAAGATGTCTTATTATTGGTTTTGTTTAAATAATCAAAATTGTCTGCCAGTGCAATGAGATACACTACATGACCAAAAGTATGTGGACACCTGCTCGTCAAACATCTCATTCCAACATCATGACCATTAATATGGAGTTGGTCCCCCCCTTTGCATCTATAATAGCCACTCTTCTGGGAAGGCTTTCCACTAGATGTTGGGACATTTCTGCGGTTACTTGCTTCCATTCAGCCACAAGAGCATCAGTGAGGTCGGGGACTGATGTTGGGCGATTAGGCCTGACTCGCAGTCGGCATTCCAATTATTCCCAAAGGATTTTGATGGGGTTGAGGTTAGGGCTCTGTGCAAGCCAGTCAAGTTCTTCCACTCCAATCTATACAAACCATTTCTGTATGGGCCTCACTTTGTGCACGGGCACATTGTCATGCTGAAACAGGAAAGGGCCTTCCCCAAACTGTTGCCACAAAGTTGGAATCACAGAATCGTCTAGAATGTCATTGTATGCTGTAGCGTTAATATTTCCCTTCACTAGCCAGAAACCATGAAAAACAGCCCCATAGCATTATTCCTCATCCACCAAACTTTACAGTTGGCACTGTGCATTGGGGCAAGTAGTGTTCTCTTGGCATCCGCCAAACCCAGATTTGTCCGTCGTACTGCCAGACGGCGAAGCGTGATTCATCACTCCAAAGAACGCATTTCCACTGCTCCAGAGTCCAATGGCGGCGAGCTTTACACCACTCCAGCCGACGCTTGACATTGCACATGGGGATCTTAGGCTTGTGTGCGGCTGCTCAGCCATGGAATCCCATTTCTTGAAGCTCCCAACGAACAGTTCTTGTGCTGAAGTTGCTTTCAGAGGCAGTTTGGAACTTGGTAGTGAGTATTGCATCCAAGGATAGACGATTTTAACTCCCTACGCGCTTCAGCATTCGGCAGCCCCGTTCTGTGAGCTTGTGTGGCCTACCAATTAGTGGCTGAGCCGCTGTCGCTCCTAGACGTTTCTACTTCAAAAAATAACAGCACTTACAGTTGACCGGGGCAGCTCTAGCTCTAGCAGAGCAGAAATTTGACTAACTGACACTAACGGTAGGATATATTTATTTAGGATTTATTTTAATTTTTTATGCACTTTAGAACCCTAGCCAGCTTCACATGGCCCCTGCTCCAGCAAACACACATTAAGATGCACACAGGCAAACACACACACTCCACTCTGCCAAACTACTGCAGCAGATAAACTAGCCAAGTGCAACATTGTTGTTTTTCCCAAGTGACTGATGTGCAGAATGCACCCTTGATATATGTGCTCACTCCAGTGTGCTGTTTTAGTATGTCTTTCATGTTTGTTCAGTAGAAGTTACACCATATTCACTGAATTCCTCTGCATGGTACCATAGTTGGTCTTTCTTGCAGCGACTTTAAACCTCAACTATCTCCCTTCATGGGAAGCACGGAATCATCCCACTGTATGATACACTTTGGTTCAGGGGGAGAACGTTTATGTTATGAATTTGATTCGTTTGGCAGAATTAGAGCCTGGGCCTCGGCTTGGTCTCCGGTTGTCCTCGAGCTGCTCTCATTGTGTGCGCGCCCATTCTGTAAAATGGCTCTGCTGGTTTTCCCTTCAGCTACTGTGTCACTGCCAGCCAATATGGTTACAAAGGTTGATGTCTGTTCTGAGTTGTAGACTGTTGGTTTGGCGTATAGAAGATGTACAGATATAGCCTGGGTGCCAATCTGTTTTTGCTCTCTTGCCAACTCCTAATGGAATTGTCATGCTGAACATTTGGTTTGATAATGACAATGGTGTATAGGCAAAAGCACAAACGGATCTGGGATCAGATTAGTATTGATATTATTAGTGATATTGATGTTTTACTGGCTTGTAGTGTGGAATGCAGTTTTGTCAGAGTCGCTTACAGTACATTTCATTTTGATTCTACAAGATCAATTTGGAGAAATGTGTTCATTCCCCCATGCTATTTCCTCACCTCAATAAAACATCAACTGCTCTGACATAGATTCAAATCAAATCCCACACAATCCTTGTCCCTCACAGATTCTGGAGGCTGCTTCAGGGAACGCCGGGCCAGCGTTTTGTTTTTTTGGTACCCGTTACCATGGCGACCGCTGCCACCCCCCCCCCCCCCCCGACGTTGTAAATCACCACGCCAGAGTTTCCAGGCACTCACATGGGACAGTGAGACAGTCAGAGACGTGTCGTAAAAGTGCTGTGACGGTCAGGGCGGCTGACATCTGGGGAGGTGAGGTAGTCTCAGCAGAGCATATCACAGCCACAGTGTGGGCTGTTGTTCACTTGTGGGGTCATCGACGTGTCCGCTATAACACATCATTTAGTGTGATACAGCCCCACTGCTGTAGTGTATCGTGTGAAGATCTTTTAGAAATGCTTAGTGTCTCAGTTTGTCTCGTCGTCTCTTTTTGTTTCACTTGGGTCCCTCTCTGCGTTTTTGTTCGTTAAGGACCGTCTGGTAAAACGAGATAGGGGGATCTCTAGGCGTAGTCAAAAGAAAAAAAATCCAACACATCCTGTCACAGTGGGTCATTGTTGTACCTCAGACTTGTGTCTTAGCCTTCACCACGTGGGGTCTTGTAGGCAGGCTGCTGCAAAGCAAGGGCAGACGTCTGTCTGTCTGTCTGTCTGTCTGTCAGCCCTAGGTGGGATTCATGTTGTGGATTAGAGAAATAGACTCCACAATCCAGCCTCCCGTCTTAGGGCTTACAAGCCTGGAAAGGTGCCCGAGGCCTTGGAACCTGGTGCAGCTATGGAAGGCAGCACACAAAGACTATCTGAAATAGCATGCTGCTCACCATAAACACACACACACTAACACTGAATGACTTGTGCAATTTCCCGAACACTAGTAGCCTAACCTCCTTTTTTCCCTCTGCGGGTGCTTTGGTGGTGGTGCACAATACATACATTATGAAGGTGGGCAATCCTGGTATTAGGGGCCCAGTGCCTCTACAGTTAGCCAGCTCAATCAGGGGGTTGTCTGTAAAGCCCGCTTCACATCAGACCGAGGGCATTACAGCCCGTCTAACAGCCTTGATGTCTGACATCTCGCCGTCTTTAACTAACTAGCTACAGTTTATCTGCTTCTCCTGTTAGCAACCCACACACACTCAGTATACACACACAGTCAGTATGACATACACACACACTCAGTATGATACACACACACACTCAGTACGACATACACACACACTTAGTATAATACACACACACACTCAGTATGATACACACACTCAGTATGATACACACACACACACTCAGTATGACATACACACACACACACACAATCAGTATGACACACACACACACACTCAGTATGACATACACACACACACTCAGTATGACATACACACTCAGTATGACATGCACACACACACACACACTCAGTATGACATACACACACACACTCAGTATGACACACACACACACTCAGTATGACACACACACACACACTCAGTATGACATACACATACACACTCAGTATGACATAGACACACACTCAGTATGATACACACACACACTCAGTATGATACACACACTCAGTATGACATACACACACACACACACACAATCAGTATGACATACACACACAATCAGTATGACATACACACACACTTAGTATGCCATACACACACACTCAGTATGATACACACACACACTCAGTATGACATACACACACGCACTCAGTATGACATACACACACACACTCAGTATGACATACACACTCAGTATGACATGCACACACACACACACTCAGTATGACATACACACACGCACTCAGTATGACATACACACACACACACTCAGTATGACATACACACACACACTCAGTATGACATACACACTCAGTATGACATGCACACACACACACACACTCAGTATGACATACACACACACACTCAGTATGACACACACACACACTCAGTATGACACACACACACACACTCAGTATGACATACACATACACACTCAGTATGACATACACATACACACTTAGTATGACACACACACACAATCAATATGACATACACACACAATCAGTCTGACATACACACACACTCAGTATGATACACACACACACTCGGTATGACACACACACACACACACACACTCAGTATGATACACACACACACTCAGTATGATACACACACACACTCAGTGTGATACACACACACACTCAGTATGACATACACACACACACTCAGTATGACACACACACACACACTCAGTATGACACACACACACACACTCAGTATGACACACACACACAATCAGTCTGACATACACACACACACTCAGTATGATACACACACACTCTCTCAGTATGATACACACACACACTCAGTGTGATACACACACACACACACTCAGTATGACATACACACACACACTCAGTATGACACACACACACACTCAGTATGACACACACACACACACTCAGTATGACATACACACACAATCAGTCTGACATACACACACACACTCAGTATGATACACACACACACACTCAGTATGATACACACACACACACTCAGTATATTATACACACACACTCAGTATGACATACACATACACACTCAGTATGACACACACACACTCAGTATGACACACACACACACTCAGCATGACATACACATACACACTCAGTATGACACACAGACACACACTCAGAATGACATACACAGTATGACATACACACACTCAATATGACACACACACACACTCAGTATGACATACACACTCAGTATGACCCATACACACTCAGTATGACCCATACACACTCAGTATGACATACACACACACACTCAGTATGACATACACACACACCGACACAAACAGTATGTCTGTGTGTCATACTGAGTGTGTATGTGTATGTCATACTGAGTGTGTGTGTGTGTGTGTGTATGTCATACACACTCAGTATGACATACACACACACACTCCGTATGACATACACAGTCAGTATGACATACACACATGCCGACACAAACAGTAATTGAATATAGACTCAAAAACACGTCCTCATACATATCAGAATCTCATGAATATATATTATCTAGTATATCATTCTTAAACACACACACACACACACAAACTAGACAAATCATTCTCACCTCTTTTGCTGGCTCTCCTTGGACTCACAAAGACAAACACACACACACACACACACACAGACAGTCAGACAGACAGACAGACTCACACACACACACTCTCGCAAACACAGAAAATCGAAATCATAAATCGGCTTAACTCTCCCCGACACATCTGTGAATTAAGCCCTTCCGTTACTCTCCGTTTCCCATTATAAAAGCATTGTCAGCCGCTGAATCGGTTACAGGTATCCTTAGCTCTGTCCTGTCTCTCCCTCAATCCATCTTCTTCACCTTTTTCTGTCTCCCAATATCCATCTAACTCCCCCACTCCTCTATCCCCCATCTCTCTCTCTCTGTCTATCCCTCTCCCTTATCTCCCAATCTCTCTCTCTGCTGTCACCCGCTTTTCCATTACCCTCTTCCACCCTCCTCTCTCCAGCCCGCCTTCCCTTCTTTTTTGCTGAGATGAAACTCCGGGAGGGATTGGGCCTTACATGCGTGCAGAGGGGGGGAGTGGAGAGATGGGCAAGAGAGAGAAAGACAGGCGAGAGAGAGGCAGGAGAGAGAGAGAAAAATAGGAGAGAGATAAAGAGAAAACAAAAGAGACAGGGAAAACAAAAGAGAGAGAAAATGAAAGTGAGGGAAGAGAGAGAGAGTGATGGGAGAGAGGAAGCGAGAAAGAGAGAGAGGGGGAGAAAGAGAGCGGCCTGCCACACAGCAGCAGTGTTCTGAACGCCAGGGAGGAGACAGCCTCAGCGATTCTGACAGGCCATGTCTGCTCAGTTTGTTCTCCAATCGTCCCACACAGTCACCAGCAGGGTGTGCACACACACACACACACACACACAGGAAGACAGACACAGTAGACAAATTAGCGAGGGAAAAGCGAGTAAAAGAGGAAAGAGTCGGAGCCCAGGAAAAAGGCTTTGTTTCTGAATGCCTCACTCCAGAGGTTTGGCTGGTAGAGAGAAGCGAGAAGCAACTCGCTTCGTGACGAGGCGATGAAAGAGCAGCCATGAATTCTTCACATTCCCTCTTGTTCCATCCAGAGCGCTTTATGAAAAAGAACACGTTACCGCTACTGATCCGCCTGTTAGGGCTACACGTGTCGCAATAGCATGAGGGGAAGAGATGTGTGCCGACCACAGACAATCAATGAACCAGTCGCGTACAGCACATCGGCAACATCAACAGGTATAACAGCGGGTATTGTTTCTCTGATGCTCTGCTGCGCCAACGCTCAACAACCCATTGATGTATAAATTGCCACTTTGTTCTCCGCCCACCGATTGGCACTATTGCCTTAACATGCCCTCTACCCCCCCCCCCCCTTTCCCCCTCTCCCCTCCCTCAGGGTGCAGTGATCACCCCAGCCATGGACCACACCATGTCCATGCAGCCTGCCAACATGATGGGCCCGCTCTCCCAGCAGATGAACCATCTGTCCCTGGGCACTACAGGAAGTGTGAGTACTGTACCATCCATGGACCCCTCCATACTGGGTCTACTTGAGCTAAATCATATCACTTTGAGAATGCACCGTTGTATGTCCTATTCACGTCCAATAATATCACTCCGAGACGGCAGCTATCTTTCCTACCATGCCTCCTGTATCTAATATATAAATAGCAGATGATTTCATCCAAGGCGTCCTTACGGTCACGCGTGCATAGATTGTTTTCGTATGGGTGGCCCCAGCAGAAGTCGAACCCGCGAACCCCCTTTGGTGTTGTAAGAGTCGTGCTCTACCGACCGAGTCACATAGGACCGTATCTACTAATATTCTCTGGAGAAACAGGAAAAGGTCTCTTTAATTGTGGATGAGGTTTCGGTCAGTCGACCTTCCTCAGATCATTTTTCTTGTTTCTCCAGTTTTGCCTTCTGCCTCCAACACCTTCACCAATCAGCTCTGGGTGTGCGGTACATTCTGCCTGAAATCATATTTCTCTGAAAGCCTGCATCTCTACTCAAGGAAAACACTACCTTTCACGGACTGTAATCAGGGGCATAGCTTATATCTTTACATCGACTCAAGCCACATACGGTAGTCTCACTCTCAACTCTGTACTTGAACAGTATCGGCGGCAGATTTGGTTCCACCGTAGCTTCACCGTAGTGTTCATGTCCTTACCTAATAGTACAGGATTCTACGGTCAGTGCCGTATCTACAGCAGCAATATCTATGTCTAAGGGTCAGACAATGGCACCGGTGAATTAAATTCTTTCTGCGTTTACCTAAATGAAATGTGTGGATATATCTCTGAAAGTGTCTCCATGTCCAACATGGAAAATCCGTCACTTGGTGTGTGTGAACAGCAAGATGTTTGACAAGCGTATCTCCTTTAATATCCCAAAGTTGAACAGATTTCCCATTGACTAGAACAACGAGCCTCACTGTGAACGCCAGGCGATATGATGACTCCTCTAACCCGCTGAATCACACATCAACCATATCACTCCAACCAGCTTCCTGCTTTCCCCCTTTTAGAAAGGGACCCCCCCCCCCCTCCCTCCCCCCTTGTGTCAGGAGATTTAGAGGTGTCACACACTATCCAGTCTTCCACTTCCTGCTCTAACCCTATGTCTCCAGGGGCAGAGGGGGCTTAGTTTACTCCAGCACTGGGTCTTGAGTGTAATCGCGTGATTGAAACAGTGCTGCATTGTACAGTTACCGCCGGCGCCATGTGTTTCCAGGTGAGTTGTCAGCAACTGCGACGCCATGTTGGCTCTGGGATGAAAGAATGACCCTAATCTCTCCCAGCTGTGCTAACAGGCAGGATTGGAGCGAGTGAATCTACGTTGATGGGTTTTGATGTGTGATGAATATAAATGAAAAGCTCCTTTCTACCCGACTACAGCCCCGAGGCACTACACTGTATGTAGACTATTATGTGTGCTGCATATAGCATGCAATGCCCTGATAATCTATTGGGAAGAAGCCATGTGTCTTCTTATCATGCGGTTCGGAGCCAGATGGGAAAGCCCCTTTATGGTTGCCTCATAGGAAGAACCTGTGGAAACAGGTTATGACTAGGTATATTCGTATGATTTTAACATGGAGTGTTTACATATGGTGAGCTGTTTTACGTCATGTCATTCATGCTGCTCTGTCCTAGGAAAGCCTCAGTCAGCACCTGTCTGTCCTCACAGTCAACAACCAAAATGGCCGCCACACCTCAGAATACTTTTGGCTGTTCTCAAAGTCCCTGTGGTGACATGGCTGTGGCTTTTTTCTTTTCTCCCAAAGGAAATAACTAAGTGTTCCCATTCTGCCCCAGGAGCGGTGACCGTAGGTTTCCGAGAATACAGACGTATTTTTACGGTAAAGAATGAGTATAGGAATGTCGGCACCCGTTAAACGGTGGTGAGGAAAGTTCCTCGTTACGAAACGGCTTTGAAGGTCAACACAGTTCTACTCCGCTATCAAAATGTGGCGGTAACCTCAACTCACTTTGACAACGTTATTGTCTTGTTCTTGTTTTCAGTTGGCATTCCTAGATATTGTTTCAAATGCTTGATGTTGCTACTTTTCATGTATATTATGCCAATGGCCCTCACCCGTTTGTTAGATTCTGCCCTTCGTATTTAAATCCGACAGTGCCTTCAGCACAGTGACACAGTTGGGACATGACAAGAGGTGACCTTCCTTCCCCCTAAGCTATCCTTCACATCCAGCTCTGGTCGTCATGGCGACAGTGGCTGACAGACAGGTTGTTGGTCAACTCAGTGGACTCGTCCCCAGTAAAGAGGGATTAGCGCACCACGCTGTCCCTTTTTATCCTCCCTGGGAGCAGCGATGTCCCTCCGGGCGACGGGTTCTTAGGCTCACCCTCCTACAGGTTAACACTGGATCAGACTGGAGAACCAGACAGGCTGCTGCTAGAACCCATCCTCCACACAGCTTTTCTTACTAGCACTGACTTTCCTAATAGGACTGAGGATGTGGTTGTTTCACCTAGCTATCTTAAGGTGAATGCACTAACTGGAAGTCGTTCTGGATAAATGGAAACAAGCGAAGAAATGGATTCCCGGTCTAGTAATTCTATGTCTATGTGGATAACAGTGATGAAGCAAGGCTAGTCTGAGCCCTCATCCCTCATAGACGTTGTATGAGCATGGATACGAGTGGGCATCCTGTTGTACAGTGTGACTGTAATAGTAATGGATCGAGTTTGTATGGTATATATTTTTTTCCGCCTGGTCTCATAGGGCCTTGCATGGTGTGACAGGAGTACTGCGTCATTGCCCAGCAAGACATTTCCATAGCATATGTCCTCCTTTATTCTTCAGTTAAACATCCATCTCTGTATGGATGACCACAAGTGTCACTCTCTCTGCATACAAATGCAGAGAGAGTATCTGTTGTATTAGGCCCAGGCGTATACGTGAAGTGAAATAGAATGGTGAATGCCGCAAGCCGGCTGGTTCCATCAGGCTAGTAATGCCCCGCAGGGAAGATGCAAATCTTATGAATATCTCTAAAGTGGAACTCATCAGTATCCATTCTGATGCTGTGCCACCATTAATTACCTACAGCGAGTTGCTGCCGGAACCCGGTATGTACTGTAGACGGACAGATAGAGAGGGAGTTGTCTTCCCTGCACCCCACTGGTGCTCTTGGCTGTGTGGATAGTGCAGTGAGAGGGATCCTTACGGAGTCCACTCACGCCACCCTCGTTAAGAACACAGGCCGAGGCCACCTCGCGCTCATCAAACATGCCATCTGCTCGAGGCTTTTTGTGTGTGTGTGTGTGTGTGTGTGTGTGTGTGTGCGCGCGTGCACACTCGTTATCTCGTGTGTGTACTATCTACTATCTATACTACTATCTATACTACAATTAGAGGACCTTCATTTGGCCTAGACATGACCCCCGCGAGCGGTAATGCCAAAATGAACTGGCCAAAATGATCTTGCTCGTTTCAGCCAATTATTCCACCAACTTTACACGCGCTGTCAGCTCTCCCTGTCAACCCCTGACATGTCAGGGCGCTGGGGACTGTAAAGTCAGGGTCATGTAAATGGGTTAGCGGAAAGGTCAGGGAGGCTGAAGACGTTCCTTTGTTAAGCCCCCTTATCAAGCTACAGAGAGATATACCATTTCAAAAGCCTGTCTCTGCTTGACACATCGGTTTTGATATCGCTAATTAAGTTCCGCTTCCCTCCATTTGCTTTCATGCCAGTCTTCACAGGTGAGTTAGTGGAATAACTAATGGATTACGGGGAGGGACAAAAGGCCCTGAGGAATTGGTATGCAACGGGGTGCCATTCGCCAGAGCAGAGAAGGTCACACAGGGAATGTGATAGCCCTCTTCTAGCGGATTCTGGACTGAAAGAGAAGGACAGAGAGAATGAGGGAAAGAGTGAGAGGGAGGGAGAGAGAGAGGGGACAACCAAGAGAGAGTCTTACAGAGTCAGGAAGTCAGACGTGCCACCTCACCCCCTCCACCTCCCTCCCCCTACCATCTCCCCCTCCCTCCCACTACCATCTCCCCCTCCCTCCCACTACCATCTTCCCGTCCCTCCCACTACCATCTCACCCTCCCTCCCACTACCATCTTCCCCTCCCTCCCACTACCATCTCCCCATCACCTTCCACCTCCCTCCCCCTACCATCTTCCCCTCCCTTCCCCTATCATCTCCCCCTCACCTTCCCCATCCCTCCCCCTTCCTCCCCTTACCATCTTCCTCTCCCTCCGCACCCGTCCTCCCAGGGTGTCGGTGGCCCTGTGCAGCAGGGAGAGGAGAGGGGTAAGTTAATCACCCGTGTCCGTGGCCTTTAACTCCTCTCATTAGCGCTGCGCAGCGGAGCCGTACCCGATCCATTAGCGTCGCTGCCGGTAATGACACTCCACCGGCGCCGGGCCACGGCCACGCGTTTCATCACTGGGAGGGAGGCAAAGGAACGAGGGAAAGGAGGGAGAAAGAGAAAGGAATTGTCCTTCCTTTTCCTGTGAAAAACAGAAACAGGAAGAGGCGAGGCAACCCGGCTGGGTTTTTATTATGAGGGATTTTCAGGCGTTATTGCTAAAAGCCTCTCTCTCTCTCACACGAACACACATGTACTGTACACTGGAGAGGGGAGAGATTAGATTGATCTGCATATTGTGTAGACATCCTACACACAAGCATGTGATGATTAAAAAGCATAGACTGTCAAATCAAACACACACACACACACATACACACACACAAAGGCCCACTAGCCTCCATTTATTTTGCATGAGAAAGCCATGTGGCTGTCATCCAACCCAGCATGTAGGACGTCTGTAAAATGGCCATCCTGCAGCTCTGTTAAAAGGTCTGGTATGGAATATAGGCCATGGGGTGCACACACATGCACGTACACACATACACACATACACAGTTCGTGCGCACGCACACCAAAACACACGTGTAGCGCGCACTCAGGGTGATCTGAGTGCTCTGTTTTTCTCTCCTCTGGTTTCTGCTCTCTCTCCCACTTAGGAGGGGGCATTTGCCTGCCTGTGAAGTCCAGGATCAGCAGGGTGTCTCTGCTTTCTCCTCTCGGTTCCCTTCTCACTAGCCTTCCATAGTCAGACAGCTCTGGTAAAAACACATATGTATGTCTCACAGCGCCCTCCTAAGGATGGAAAGGGAATTACAATGACATTATATATATATACTGAGTATACCAAACATTAGGAGCACCTTCCTAATATTGAGTTGCAACCCCCCTTTGCCCTCAGAACAGCCTCAATTCATCGGGGCATGGACAAGGTGTCGAAAGCATTCCACAGGGAAACTGGCCCATTTTGACTCCAATGCTTCCCACAGTTGTGTCAAGTTGGTTGTATTTTCTTTGGATGGTGGACCATTCTTGATACACTCTGGAAACGGTTGAGTGTGGAAAAACCCAGCAGCGTTGCAGTTCTTGACACAATCCGGTGTGCCTGGCACCTACTTCAAGGCTGTCTCACCACCGGCCGTGATTGGGAGTCCCATAAGGCGACGCACAATTGGCTCAGCGTCGTCTGGGTTAGAGTTTGCGCGGGGTAGGCCGTCATTGTAAATAAGAATTTGTTCTTAACTGACTTGCCCAGTTAAATTAAATATAAATACAATAAATAAATACCATACCCCATTCAAAGCCACTTAAATCTTTTGTCTTGCCCATTCACCCTCTGAGTGGCACACAATCCATTTCTCAATTGTCTCAAGGCTTCAAAATGATTCTTTAACCCATAGCGTGTCATCCATAACGTTCAGTCACTTGGATCGCGACAGTCTGGCATGATTGTTAATAAACCGAACCCGCATCGATGATTGTTTCTGTTCCCTGTGATCAATTGATTGTTGTTGAAGTTAGGACAAGGACAAGACATGACAGGTTGTTGATGTGTGTGTGTTCCAGTACATGACTGCTGCGGCTGCCGGGGCGCCTATGCAAGGGACCTACATTCCTCAGTACACTCCTGTGCCTCAGACAGCCGTCCCCGTTGAAGTAAGTGAGCCACAGTCTGTTTTAACATCCTCGTGGGGACCAAACAATTGATTCCCATTCGAGATCCTATTTTCCCTAACATTAAACCTAACCCCTAAGCCTAAAATGGCCTTTTTATCCTTGTTGGGGACTGGCGAAATGTCCCCACTTGTCCGATTTTTCCCTTGTTTTACTATCCTTGTGAAGACTTCTGGTACCCACAAGGATAATGAAACCAACAAAAAAAAAACAGACGCAGAGATACATGGATACACACACACGGATACACACACACACACATATACATAGATCTACACATAGATTGCATGTACATACTCACACTGGATGCACACACACATACACTCCTAAGGGCAGGAATGCATACACACTCTCACACACACACACACAGATAGACACGCACAAACACACACACTGACACGGCAACATCCGCTCGATTTAAAAACTTCCACGCACACGTTGCCACGGCTACTGTTGAGTGTGCCGAGCGTGCAGTTCAGAGCGGGCGGGCACACGTTGAGAAATGACGAGTGTGGAGGGCTGACAGGTCCGGCCCATTCAAATGGAGTATCAGTCGTGTGTCAGATGGCAGGCGCTGAAGTGAGACACACTGCCGGCGGTGCTGTCCCTCTCCCGGATGGCCCGTGTGCTCATCACACACATTCCTCAGCCCCAGGCCTCTGGTTAGCGAGTGGCTGCCCAGCCGACAACGCCCTGACACCACCATCCATCTCCCCCAGCTCCAGACAGGAGAAGATAATCAGGAGATAGCTGCCCTTCATAAAGTCACGAGAGAGAGAGAGAGAGAGAGAGAGAGAGAGAGAGAGAGAGAGAGAGAGAGAGCCCAAGCCCAGGGGTTCTCTTGCTGCCTCTCGACCTATTCCATCCTCAATGCCGCCATCATATATCTGTACTGTTGAGATGAGCTGCAGACAAGGAGTATCTCGGAGGGTGATGTATTAACATGGTGTTGGGAGCATCCTTGGAGTCTTGTTAACGTGATGGAGATGAGACCGTGATGGCCGACGATCAGTAAGGTTAAAGTACATACGGAATTGAAGCCCATATCCTTTCACATGTAGTCTTGTGACTTTAAAAGAGTTTTTCTTTTTTTCTCTCTCTCTCAAGGTTACTGTAGTATTACTCAGGAAATCGTTCACGAAGATCCATATGTTTAGGTTTATTTAAACAGCTTGGTACATAATTACGCAGAGACATACACTACCGTTCAAAAGTTTAAAGCTATTTTTTTTGGTCCATTAAAATAACATCAAATTTATCAGAAATACAGTGTAGACATTGTTAATGTTGTAAATGACTATTGTAGCTGGAAACGGCAGATTTTTTATGGAATTTCTACATAGGCGTACAGAGACCCATTATCAGCAACCATCACTCCTGTGTTCCAATGGCACGTTCTGTTAGCTAATCCAAGTTTATCATTTTCAAAGGCTAATTGATCATTAGAAAACCCTTTTGCAATTATGTTAGCACAGCTGAAAACTGTTGTCCTGATTTAAAGAATCAATAAAACTGGCCTTTAGACTGGTTGAGTATCTGGAGCGTCAGCATTTGTGGGTTCTATAACTTGATAAGCTAACACAACGTGCCATTGGAACGTTGCTGATAATGGGCTTCTGTACGCCTATGTAGATATTCCATTAAAAATCAGCCGTTTCCAACTACAATAGTCTATGTTTACAACATTAACAATGTCTACACTGCATTTCTGATCAATTTGATGTCATTTTAATTTCTCATTGACCCCAAACTTTTGAACGCTAGCGTACGTAAAATGTGATGTCATACAAAATATATTACAAAAAAAAGGTTACATTGAGTTACACGGAAGATGTCACTTCCTGTTGTCTCACACCCACTTCTTGTCCCCATAGGGAGTGGTCACGGATGCTTCTCCTCAGTCGGTGGCCCCCTCATCGCAGGATGTGAGTGTGCAGCAGCAGCAGATCCAGGTGGATGGCTCCAGTGACCTTGTTACTGCTTACTCATACCAGTCCAAGTGAGTACTGCTGACATCATGACTAATAGCTGTCATGTATTATGCTGTCATTGTCTGCTATTTTGCCATATTATAGCTGACTAATTGCTGCTTTGTTCTTTTACATTGAGTTTTTATAGCTGTTGACTCCTTTAAAAGGGATAGTTTTCCCAAATTACAAATTATATATTAGTTTCCTTACTCGCTAAGCAGTCTATGGACAGGGTACAATCTGTGCTTTGGTTTAGTTTACCTGGACACTGGTTCAAATGCTGTCATACCGTGTCCATAGACTGTTTATTCTACACGGTAATTCAATATGTCATTTTTAATTAATAATTCAATTTGGGTGAATTGTCCCTTTATTCTCTCTCGTTGTGGTTCTTCTCTTCCTCATTAGATAGCGACCGGCGCAGAGAATATTCCTGTGACAGCGTTGCCTTGAAACAGAGGGGTTGGCTGCACTGAGAATGCGGAGAGAAGAGGGATTGCTTCCAGATTGCCCAGGCACCAAAAAATAGACACTTTTTTTCCATTTCATACCTGGAAGAGAGGAGGGGTGGGGGTGGAGTCGCTGGGCACAGTGCAAAGTGGTGAAAATGTTTAGTCTGAGAACATGCCTGGTGGACTGGGCTTGAGCTTGAGTTGTTTCTTCAAGAAATTTCTCAACTGAAAAAAAAGTACAAAAAAATACAAAAACGAATTGAAATGTTGAACGCGCAGGTAGGTGATGAGGTTTATTTTGTAATTAGAAAAAGGGGAGTCAAAGTTTGAGATACACAGAGATTGTCTTCCTCAGATATTAAGCTACGATTTCTTTTCACTCTTTTTTTTGGGATTTCTCGTGTAAAATTTTAGTTTTCTAGATATATTCAAAACAACTGCTTTTCTTTCTTGAATCTTCATGGCCTTAATTTTAAGGGTGTCAGAGGACTTTTTACAGAGAGTTAAGTCTGGCGTCTCGTTGAAAATAAAAAGCAAACTAAATCAGTCTCTTGGACCACTGTGATGGTACAAGACACTGCCGGAGTTGAGCTAGAGACATAAAAAAAGAAGAAGATCTATCACATAAACTGTACAGATTTAATAGAGAAGAGTTTTTTTCTTTTCTTCATTAGAAGAAAACTTTGATAAATAATTATGTCAGAGGTAACTGAGTGTTAGAGAAAAAACGAAATGTCTGCAGAGGAAAAGAGGGGGAGAAGATAAAGCTTTGAAGAGATTATTCAGAATTAGGAGGGGAAAAAAGACACTGCATTGTAGAAAAGGCAGTCTGTTGCAAATGCTGAACTTGTTTTTTATGATCATAATTATATAATTTTATGGCAAGATTGCCGTTGATGACGTTAGCGCTTTTTATCTGCAACCTTTGACCTTTTTTTATGAGCTTTCAGATGTTTTTAGCCCGCTTTGCTTGTCACACTGCAACAACAAAAAAAGAATTAAGAAGAAAAAAAGTCTAAAACAAACACACAAAAAAAACTGTGGAAAAAATGCTTGCAGTGATTATACTTCGTAGATAGCCTACAGCAGGAGCTTACGGTTTAAACCAATCAGAGCAGAAGCAATAGAAGAAATTGTTGACAATTTCTGTAGTCTTTCCTAGTTGTGGATCAAATGCAGCCCAAGGATGGCCATTTTTATACCAAAGATGAAGAGACACTCTGATCCAGAGTTTTTTAGTTTTTCAGTTTGATTTTGTTGTTGATGTTTGTTATTGTTGTTGTTGTTGTTGCTGTTGTCATGGTTGTTTTTAATTTGACCTTGATGGCCGGACCAGTCTTTACTTTTCCTTCCGTTTCCGATTATTATTTTTTTTGTTGGTTTAAGCTAACTTCCACGGTTGTCGAAACTATCACGCTGACGTCAAACAGTATTTGGACGTGTGATGCAACTAGTGGCAGTCCGACCTAATGTCCCTCTCCACCACTTCAATTGTCTTTCCGTCTCTCAACTGTCGTGCTCCACAACACTTTCGCCAGCCATGCGGGCATTCCACTCGTCAACAATAGACAAAACACTATAGGAAGAATTGTGGAATGTTGCAGCCTGCTCCTACTTGGTCATTGATGCGACGCCTCTGTTTTTTTTGGGCTCACTGATTTCTGCCTCTGCGTTGTCTCTTTATCTCATTGAATCAATGATAACGGAATGAAACTGATTTTAAAAAATGTATTCCCTCCCAGGGAGTCTCATCAATGTTGCCCTACATCCCCCTCCTGTTATACAAACAACAAACACCAAAACTGTATGTGTTGACGTAAAACATGTCCTGCTCCCCTAGGCGCTATGTCCTAAGTAGTGCTGAGCAATTAACTGAAATGTAGATACATGTTTCGTTTTTAAACAACTAATTGGTAAAATGATTTGTGAGCTCAATGCGCACATTTATCTGGAGATAAATCGGATCTAGCCTGAACTGTGCGATGAAATAGGGATTGGAATTTCCAACAGACCAATATTCTACATAGTTAAGCGCATAAAATGTGGTAGTTAACTACAATGACCATAATCCATTGCACATCTACTATTCCAGTCTGTTTCTTTTACGCCTGCTAGGGAAGAGAGATGAATGTGCAATCGTGAGGTGATATAGAGAGCAGCTGTTGCTTCGTGAGGTATCTCTACCTGAAAATACATGATCTAAGTGATTGATAGTTGATATTCAGCACTCGTAAAAAATGATGCCATATTTACTTTGAGGAACTACAAAATTGTGTTTTTGTCAAACAGTATAGGCAGCAGCTCTATAGAGACGAGATGATGACTTGAAATGAAACAATAAAGTCATCAAATAAAACAAATGTAATATACACAACTGAAATATTGTATTATACTAAAGTAATGTGAATAAATGATGGTTTGATTCATTAGGATCCTCATTAGCCGACGCAAATGGCGACAGCTAGTCTTAGTGAGGTCGCGACACATAACGAAAAATACATTACAGACACAAAAAAAAGACTTTCCAATTTACATGTCAGTACATACACACAAGTAGGTCACATGGGTTAATTAAGCAATAAGACACGAGGAGGTGTGGTGTATGGCCAATATACCATGGCTAAGGGCTGTTCTTAATCACGATGCAACGCGGAGTGCCTGGATACAGCCCTTAGCTGTGGTACAGTGCGTTCGGGAAAATATTCAGACCCCTTGACTTTTAGCAAATTTTGTTACGTTTTTGCCTTATTCTAAAATGGATGAAATAAAACATCATCAATCTACACACAATAACCCATAATGACAAAGTGAAAACAGGTTTTTAGACATTTTTGCAAATGTATTAAAAAAACTAAAAAAACAGCGATAGCTTATTTACATAAGTATTCAGACCTTTTGCTATGAGACTCGAAATTAGGCTCAGGTGCATCCTTCTTCCATTGATCATCCTTGAGATGTTTCTACAACTTGGAGTCCACCTGTGGTAAATTCAATTGATTTGACATGATTTGGAAAGGCACACACTTGCCTATATAAGGTCCCACAGCTGACAGTGCATGTCAGAGCAAAAACCAAGCCATGAGGTTGAAGGAATTGTCCGTTGAGTCCCGAGACAGGATTGTGTCGAGGCACAGATCTGGGCAAAGGTACCAAAACATTTCTGCAGCATTGAAGGTCCCCAAGAACACATTTGCCTCCGTCATTCTTTCATGGAAAAAGTTTGGAACCACCAAGACTCTTCTAGAGCTGTCTGCCTGGCCAAACTGAGTAATCGGGGGAGAAGGGCCTTGGTCAGGAAGGTGACCATGAACCCAATGGTCACCCTGACAGAGTTCTAGAGTTCCTCTGCTGAGATGGGAGAACCTTCCAGAAGGACAACCATCTCTGCAGCACTCCACCAATCAGGCCGTTATGATACAGTGGCCAGACGGAAGCCACTCCTCAGTAAAAAGGCACATGACAGCACACTTGGAGTTTGCCAAAAGGCACCTAAAGGAATCTCAGACCATGAGAAACAAGATTCTCTGGTCTGATTAAACCAAGATTGAACTCTTTGTCCTGAATGCCAAGCGTCACGTCTGGAGGAAACTAGGCACCATCCCTATGGTGAAGCAATGGTGGTGGCAGCATCATGCTGTGGGTATGTTTTTCAGCAGCAGGGACTGGGAGACTAGCCAGGATAGAGGGAAAGATGAACGGAGCAACGCACAGAGAGATCCTTGATGAAAACCTGCTCCAGAGCGCTCAGAACCTCTGACAGGGGCGAAGGTTCACCTTCCAACAGGACAACGACCCTAAGCACACAGCCAAAACAACCCAGGAATGGCTTCAGGACAAGTCTCTGAATGTCCTTGAGTGGCCCAGTCAGAGCCCGGACTTGAACTCAATTGAACGTCTGTTGAGAGACCCTTAAAATATATGTGTAGAGATGCTCCCCATCCAACCTGACAGAGCTTGAAAGGATCTGCAGAAAAGAATGGAAGAAACTCCCCAAATACAGATGTGCAAAGCTTGTAGCATCATACCCAAGAAGACTCGAGGCTGTAATCGCTGCCAAAGGTGCTTCAACAAAATACTGAGTAAAGGGTCCGAATACTTATGTATATGTGATATTTCAGTTTGTTGTATTTTTATTCATTGGCTAACATTTCTAAAAACCTGTTTTTGCTTTGTCATTATGGGGTAATGTGTGAAGATTGATGAGGGGGGAAAACAATTTAATCCATTTTAGAATAAGGCTGTAACGTAACACAATGTGGAAAAGGTCAAGGGGTCTGAATACTTCCTGAATGCACAGTACATTGGCGATTTTCCAAAACAAACCCGAGGTGCCTTTTTGCTATTATAAACTGGTAACCAACATAATTAGAGCAGTAAAAATAAATGTTTTGTCATACCCGTGATTTACGGTCTGATATACCACAGCTGTCAGCCAATCAGCATTCAGGGGTTGAACCACCCAGTTTATAATAAGTGATAAGCAGTAATTGGTAGTCATTACCATCATTGGACTTTTAATAATTGTATTATTCTGTGTTGTTACAGCATTCAACCCACATAATTCAGAGTGCATTTAATCAACAAAAAATATATAGAGAAATTGTACACTGTGATTTTAGTCCTTTTTATAATCGACCCAAAACCAAACCAATCTCAAAAAGCACTAATCGCTCAGCACTATTAGGACAGGAACTAAATTCCCGACTAGCGTTGACACGTTAGCATCTGGTGTGCTTCTTTGTTTAACATCTGAATGTTGAACATACCGAACCAACATATGGAAGCATAGTGTTATCGGCTTTAGCAAACGTTATCTCTCTTCAAGATCCATCTGATAATGAACCCTATTAGATTCCATTTTTACGGGCTGGGTAAACACTACTGTACTCTGACCTAATGGGTTCTTTTCTAGCCAGAATAGTACACTACAACATGTTGACGGTAACCTTTCAACCAAGCCTAAAAAGCCTCTGTTGTCAGCCTTTTGTCCCCAATTAGCCTCTTTAGCCTGTAAACGTCTCCGCCTCACCCCTTTCAGCCTCCCATCAATACCATATCCATTGCCATTAGAGATTTTTTTCGATGACTTCATCTCCGAAGATTGTCCCATAATAAATGGGCTTGTGTCTGTGGGATGGCAGGCGCGCTATTTCCATTAAAGTGCCCTGTTCTGGAGCACTGTGTGTCTCTGTCCCCATTACGGTACCCTGTTGGAGTGGCTGAGTGTCTGGCTGTGTCTGAAATGGCATCCTATTCCATATATAGTGCACTACATTTGACCAGGTCGTAAGGGCTCTGGTCAAAAGTAGTGCACTATATAAGGAATAGGGTGCCATTCCTGACGCAAGCCTCTGTGTCCCTGTATGCCTGCCCGCTGTGGTGTTAGAGCCCTAAAAAGCCTCTTGTTTTTCAGTGCTCTTTGTGTACCTCTGGCACCACTAATGTGACTAGGCTTCACTCTCTCCTCTCTCTCCCTGTGAGGTGTTCCCTCTTTATTGGACAGCGCAGGACATGAACCACAAACCAATTTTAGTCACATTCTCAATGAGTCTTGACGGGGCCCAATTTGTCTCCCCTTAGGGCATTGGGATCCACTCCAGTGTCTCTGAAAGCCCCTTTCGAGAAAAGAAATTGCGCATATTGAGATCCAGCAGTTCGTGTGACTCAAAGGCAGGCTGTGCATTGCATTCTGGGAAAGACTGCAGTGACGTCATAGGTCGCGCTATGACATCACACATAGCAATGTCTGTAACAATGTCATTGTTTATCGAGTGCCTTTTAACAAAGCTTCCAAATGATTCCAATATCTACAGGATAGAAAAAAAGCACATGGAAAAGCTATCTTATATAAGGGAACCGTTGATTTTTTTAACAGGTTGTGCTAATGAAAATACTAGAAATGTACAACCTACTCTAAGGTGCTGCAGTGGAAGCTGTCTTGGGCATGTTGCCTGCTTTTGTGTCCATTGGACTGTGATGCACTGGCCATTCTTGATCATTTGATCAACATGAGTTTACTACAATTGCTCTTCCCTATTGGGTTGTGCTTTTTAAAACCAAGTGAAAACAGGCACATAGTGAACTACATCGTCCACATAGTGAGCTGGCATCACGGCCGCCATATTGTTCTTGTCAGAAACACAGGCAATAAAACCAGAGAAAATATAACCATTCAACCTTTTTGTTGTCCCATAAAACGTTCACCCCTCATGTCTTCCATCCAATGACCGGTCAGTGATCAAATGTTACTGTGCCAATCTACCAACACCGGAGCTACTCAGCTGCTCACTGTCCCACACATCTCTTCCTTTCCTCTTTACACTCATCCTGTCACTTCCCCTCATCCTCTGCTTTCCGATTACAGAGAACTTTTGATTACAAGATAATCGTTAACTCTGGAGTGTAGGCTATATACGCGCCAAAATCACCCACTTTTTAATTGCGACAGACCAACAAATCCGAAACGGCTCGACCTTTTCACACCACTGACAACAACCGTCCACATTTCTTGCACATCGCTCTTGGGTAATAACATTGTTTTCGCTGTGTTGTTTTTTCCCTCTCCTGCCACGCGTGAGCAGGCTAGCTGCTACAGTATTGAGGTGTCCAGAACTTAAGCTAGACCTTCGGTCGAGGTTGCTGTTTGCTCCTCACCCTCTATGGTGTTCAATCTGTAACCGCAGCCAGGTTCTCTGCATCATAAACCACTCTTACAGCTGCTACTTTAAGAGACAGAATAAAAGAGGAAACCTTTGATTAACTGTAGGAATCTGACCGCAATCACCTTTGATTGCAAAGCTCAGTGCTCTTACAAATATTGTTACCTTCTACGATTCAATGGTAAATGACTTAAAAGGAAATTGGTTTACAAATAGAGCTCACAAAGAATCGCACAACCGCACCGCGTGGGCTCCGAATTGCTGCTTGAGATTCAAGAAAGACAAAACGTTGAAGTGACTAGAGGTTTTCCTCGATTGGGTAAGATAAATATCCTTGTGAATCTTTCATCGCCCATCAATGAGGTCATTACATAATTGAAATGGCATTATCATGGCTGACTCGACTTCTGTCTCATTCTACACTAGTTGTAGCACAATGGCAAACTTGGCCTGGTAAAATGCCACTACGTTTTGGCGTGCTACAGTTAAGGAATCTATTTTGATGGAGGATAGCTCTGATAGCTAGCTAGCCTATGTCTCAGCACAAGCCACAGCCAGATAGGGTCATTAGCTCCTGTTGCCAGGCAGAAGTTGTCAAAGCGCAGAGTGTTGAGCAGCTCCACCTCATGCAGCACTGTGAGAGAGACTCAGTTCAGTCCGTCTGTCCATCCATTGCAGGTCTGTAACCAGCTGGACCTCACGCTCGCACTGAGGGGAGAAAGTTACTGATTGGAAGCATGCTCTACCACAACCACAGACAGACACACACACACACACACACAGAGTGTGTTAGTCTTCTCATCATCTGTTCATCAGAGTAAGGTTATCACTGAGAGACGAAACCTCTGTTCTCCATTGCTTACTATCATAGAGTCTCACTTAATCTAGGTAGGCTCTAAGGGGTCAATCCTAACTTCCACTTCAGTAAAATGTTCACTTAGTCTCCCGTTGACATCAACTAACTAAAACACTGACTCTTAGTGGAAGTCGGGATTCGCCCCGATGTCTTCGGTATCAGAACAGTAGTGTTCCGTTTCAGTCTACTGTATCCATCCAAGTTGGGCTACAGAGGTGCTTCAGTTCACTGCCTGTTTTTAACGCCGTCCACTTCTCCAATCGGTCCCACGTCTGTCTCACTGCCTCCGTCCAGATATCAAGCCAGTCGGTCATATCTATCTACCATATTTCTAGTACTAGGAACATATTCACCACAATGGCGTTCCAAGTGGTTCAATGTCCATACCCCATTGTCATGGGCTTCTTGTGAATTCCCCCCATTGTGACAAGACAGTGGTTTAGAAAAGACGGGTCTGTGTCCGAAATGGCACCCTATTCTTGTATAGGGGATATTGTGTCCTATTTTGGCACCCTATTCCCCATACAGTGCACCACTGCACTGTGTGAAGACAAACAGTGTCTCAGAGTTAGGCCTCACCTCGACATAACGTCTCCCACAGTGAAGTGTGACAGGAGCGCTCCGGGCTCGATATAACTCAACGCTCTTTCAGCTCTTACCACCACGTAATTCAGTGGGGAAATTGCTCAAACGCCCACTCACACAAAAAAATGTGGCCCACGCTTTTTTAATTGATGCTCCGGTTCACCTTTGATGGGAGCCATCGATTGGCCACACTTCCCCAGGAGCTCAGCTAACCGAACACACACCTTTCCCGGAATGAAATGGCTCCCAGAGACATCAAACACTATTGAGTAACAATCATTAGAAATGGCCAACCAAATTTGCTAGAGAAACCTACAGAACTTGCATTAGGCGTCAGGAGTATTATTAAAGATAAAATAAAAAAAGGAATATTTATTTGGACAGTAGAGCGGTTCTTTGATGTTTTTGTTTAGTTCTGTTTTTTGTTTTTGTTTTCTATTTGGGAGGGGGGTAAAGCGCAAAGGAGGACGTGGTCATGCCTCACTCACGCCACTCAGTGTGTGTGTGATCCTTGAGAAATATCTGTACATCTGTGGATGTTAAGATTAAACTTCAATTTTAATGAGTTGTTTTTTTTCTCTGATGAAGCTTTCAATAAAAAAATGTGTAAAAAAATAATTTGCCTTATTATTTTACACTGTTTCAATCCCTGTAACTGCCAAACATGCTTTTTTTATGTACTCTTTTTAGTGCTTTTGGTAGACACCATCTTGGCAACTACTAACTTTATCAAAACACCTCCCCTCCCATACTCATACACCAGACTCCTGGCCTCTATACAGTATTCTGCACAGTGCATTCGGAAAGTATTCAGACCCCTTGACTTTTTCCAAATTTTGTTACGTTACAGCCTTATCAACCCACACACAATACCCCATAATGACACAGTGAAAACAGGTTTTTAGAGTTTTTTGCAAATGTATTACAAATAAAACACTGAAATACCATATTTACACAAGTATTCAGACCCCTTATGAGACTCAAAATTGAGCTCAGGTGCATCCAATCATCGTTGAGATGTTTCTACAACTTGATTGGAGTCTACGTTGTGGTAAATTCAATTGATTGGACATGATTTGGAAAGGCACACACCTGTCTATATAAGGTCCCACATTCGATAGTGCAAGTCAAAGCAAAAACTATGCCGTGAGGTATAAGAAATTGTCCATAGAGCTCGCAGACAGGATTGTGTCAAGGCAAAATTCTGCAACATTGAAGGTCCTGAAGAACACAGTGGCCTTCACCATTCCTAAATGGAAGAAGTTTGGAACCACCAAGATTCTTCCTAGAGCTGGCCGCCCTTCCTAGGAGGGCCTTGGTCAGGGAGGTGACCAAGAACCCGATGGTCACTCTGACAGAGCTACAGAGTTCCTCTGTGGAGATAGAACATTCCAGAAGGAAAACCATTTCTGCAGCACTCCATCAATCAGGCCTTTATGGTAGACGGAAGCCACTCCTCAGTAAAAAGTTTGTCAAAAGGCACCTAATGGACTCTCAGACCATGAGAGACAACATTCTCTGGGACTGGGAGACTAGTCTGGATCGAGGCAAAGATGAACGGAGCAAAGTACAGACTGATCCTTGATGAAAACCTGCTCCAGAGCGCTCAGGACCTCAGACTGGGTCGAAGGTTCACCTTCCAACAGGACAACGACCCTAAGCAAACAGCCAAGCCAATGCAGGAGTGGCTTCGGGACAAGACATTGAATGTCCTTGAGTGGCCCAGCCAGAGCCTGGACTTGAACCTGATCAAACATCTCTGGAGAGACCTGAAAATAGCTGTGCAGCGACGCTCCCCATCCAACCCGACAGAGCTTGAAAGGATTGGCAGATAGAATGGAAGAAACTCCCCAAATACAGGTGTGCAAAGCTTGTAGCGTCATTCCCAAGAAGACTCGAGGCTGTAATCGCTGCCAAAGGTGCTTCAACAAAGTACTGAGTAAAGGGTCCGAATACTTATGTAAATGTGATATTTCATTTTTTTTTTTATACATTTGCAAACATTACTGAAGAACTGACTTCACTTTGCCATTATGGGGTATTGTGTGTAGAAAACAATGTAATCAATTTTAGAATAAGACTGTAATGTATCTAAATGTGGACAAAGTCAAGGGGTCTGAATACTTTCCGAATGCACTGTATGTAATTGGGTGCAATGCGGTGGGGTCCAATTGAAATATGAAATACTTACCTCTAAATTACTTCCATCTAATCTGCCACCTGCCATTGAAGTGACCTCCAGCCAATACATCCTCCCATTATAGGTCTCAGAAATGGAGTTAACACCCATTAATGGGATTCCCCATAAAAAAGAGCAGCTGCCTGATTGGGCGTAAAGTGGTCATAATCAAAGGCAGAGAAGCCGGCTTCAGGGAAAGGAATCAATGCGGGTCAATCAGGCTCTTCACTCTCATTTAGGCCAATCGATGGCTCTCCTTGTCAACTCCTAGGGACATTCACTGCCAATGATAGAAGAGCGTTGTAGCCTGGTTTCCTTTTTTTTATTGAGTTTTGAGCCAAGACATCTAGTAGCTCAAGGCCCCTCAAGACAAAGGATGTCTTCATAGAGAATAATTGGCTGGTGTGTGTATGTTAGAGAACAGTGAAAAGAGAATGGGAGTGTGCCGCCCTCCTTTGGACCTGCATTCACATAGGTTCTGATCTGCTTTGTTTATGTGTACACTCAATGTGGAAGGCGAGAGGCTAACTGTTGACTGTCCATTTTAATCTCTGTATTAGTCTGCATTTCTTAGATAACGGCTGTGTTTACACAGGCAGCCCAATCCTGATCTTGGCAAAAGATCAGATCTGATTTGGTGGTAAGACCAATCGCGATAAAAAGATCCGAATTGGGCTGCCTGTTTAAACTCGGCTCCACAGTCCACTCTTATCTGGTGTAATGAAGGGACGTTCCTTCCAGCCGAGCACCACAAGGGTGCAGCAGACGAACACAGATGTTATCTGACTGAGGAGGATACATCAGGGGAGGGACTCCCTGGAATCAAATGAAAGGACATCGCCACTGAGAGAGAATTATGCAGCTTACTGTTATGGTGATCTTCTGAATGTATAGAGATGATATAGAGGTACGTGTAAATACATTCGGGTTGGATCAAGGGAGAGAGGATCTATCATACTGTGAAACTGTTAGATTACCTTGGACATGTTTTTTTTTTTTTGGACTGCCTTGATGTGTGACAAGCGTGCCACGGTTTGTGAGGCAAATCGAAAAGAAACGCAACAAGCACTCCTGGCTGATAGGTTTACGTTTGTGTTTATAGGACCATAATGAATATAGAAGTGGGCGTGCAGAACAGGGCTTTCTGCTGTACAACGTAGTAACTACTGCACTTTCAACTGGGCTTCAAATAGCCTCCCAGCCCTTTATTCTAGCAAGCTTGGCAATCTGTCTGTTCCTTGCCTATGGTCTTCTGTTCAATGGGGAATGGGCCTAGGTAAGGGGGATAGGGGAGTCTTGCTTTGCTGTTTTGTGTTGAGGCTAGTTGAGCACAATTGATTTACACACAGCTTAATGGAATAAGGGAAGCTGGACAATTGGGTTGGACCAGACGGGAATCTAATGACCCTAGTCTTCCAGGTGCACATCAGTGGAAATCCAATCAATAATCTGTAAAACTCAGCACGCAGCTGATTTGCACCTGGTGCTCCCAAATAAACTGGCATCCCAGTAAGAAAGCTAATTCGGAGGGAATCTAACGCTGAGCTACAACCAAAACCAACAGACTATCCCAAAAGACACAAGCTGACATGGGGTTTGGCGCTCATTATGTTAGCAGCCATTTTTTTGTGTGTGTCAAGGAGTGGGTGAAGCTTAGCCAACCAAGCTTGCATGCACAGCACTATGCTAATTTCAGTTCAATGGATTTTTCATTCTTTCATGTTATCCACACAGGGTAATGAAACTCACACAGTATTGCGTAACTAACCTAGTCCAGACGCGCTCCGAGCTAACACGGAAACGTTGAATTATGACAGTAGTGCTCGACTTGACCACCCATTGTCCTGCCCACAGAATGAGCCTTACCAAAGGCTCTAATTGATAAACAAGGTGCGAAACGAACGCTGCATCTGAGACAGGAGGACAAATAACACGCTGTCATACCCACGTCGACAATGAAAATATGAGCCCCAACTTTGACAGTTCCAAATAACTCATACTGCCCCGTGGCCTTAAAGCAGACAGATCGCTCCGTTTCAATATTCCCACGAAGAATTGTGACCATTGTATCGCAGGAATTGGGAGCATAGCCAGCCACATTGAAGTTCACAATGACATTAGAGGAACAATTGAATCTTGTGGGAGTCACGCCGAACACAGGCCTTTCTAGTCCCAAGGTGGTACTGTGTGCCAAGGGCCCTTAGCTGCTATCAACACAGATGACAATGGGTGATTATTGAGGATGGGAATAAAAGCATTGCCAATGCCGTCTATGGTTTTTACATGAATGTCCCCGTATGGTGTTGTCCTTAGCAAAGACTAGTTGCCTCCGCTGGTGCAGAGATATGAGGCAGGAATTACTATAGTTCACCTTTACCTGAGGGGTTGATAACAAGCGTTTGAATCTGCACAAGAAGAAGCTCAAACTGTTGATTCATCATTTTGCCCATTCAATATCAATTCATAGACTCCGGGAACAAACCCATCGTCTTCCTCGTCGAGGGCGTGCACATCACTGGATTAGTTGATCACGTTGGATGTCTGAAGGGAGGTCTTAAAGTGAACCACAGTAGTGATGCGCTCGCCAGTCTACAGTTCTTATTGGCCATTGACCTCTACCGTATTCTTCCAAGCCATAGCCCTTGTTAAGAGCACAGTTATCTGCTCCGTTACGCTCAGATGTTCTGGTCTCAGTTGTGGAACTTTGGACTTCCTCATCACTCCCAGTCCCATAGCAGAGGAGTTCTGACTGCCAACATCAACTGGCTGGCTGGCTGGCTGGCTGGCTGGCTGGCTGGCTGGCTGGCTGGCTGCCAGCAGGCAGGCAGGCAGGCAGGCAGGCTCGGGCCAACTAGTCACCCAATGGACATCCAACAGCTCTTCTCACACTTGACTGACTCAACTTGAAGTGATTGTCCATCTTTTTTGTACACTTAGGCTACAATATAACCTTGTTCCCAGGCTCAATTGCTCCCGTTGCGTGAGATTAGTTACAGTAGTCCTTAATGATGTAATATATTGCAGGCACAGCGAGCCTATAATTCATAGGTTCTATATGTAAGTCCGAAACCATGTTCGATGTCTTTGTATTGTGTTTGATTAGCCTCGATGGGCTCTAACATCTACATCGAAACCGTGTATTTGTTGTGACTGTCAAATCAAATCGACTATACTACCAGTATACTGACAGCATGAAATTGGAAAATGACCCACTGAAACCAGTAATTTAGCTGGCAGAATCACCCGTCTCCGGGGATATACGCACCAGGATCCTTTAGTTGGCAGCAGGAACAAACACATCTATTTTTTTTGTTGCGGTATAACAACCCTTAGATCCTCTTATCCACTCTCTTCCTAGCAGCATGTAAACCATCCTCATCCCACGCGAGCCCCCGCGATAAAGAGAGAAAGGGAGAAGAAAGGGTGGAGAAGAAAGAGGGGGAGGACAGCGTTTATGGCCAAACAAGCAGTTTACCCAGAGAGATACAGCTTAGGCCAAGCCAAGAGAGAGCGAGAGATTTAGGAATTCACCCTCCGTCTTTTTTGAAACATTAGGACTTCAGATGTAGACATGAGCTACACAGATCACAGCGATGTAGCTAGGTTAAACCCAGATCTGAGAACGGACAGAGGACCACACAGGCTGGGGTTGCCAACGTGTGGCCCCTGAAGATTTGTGGGATTGTTATTTGAGCGTGCGTGAGCGGCGTGTGGCCATAACACACAGCTCCCTGAAGACTTCAGGTGAGGCTCTTCGCACCAAGCTGCCTTGATGGTTTCCTACAGTTTGAGCGAAGGGAGAGCAGAATAATTAACTTTGCACAACTTTGCACACATTGTATGTCTCAGAGGCATTTAAAACATTTTCAATTTTGAAAAAATTCAATTAGGTATAGTCTGCAATCAGTCTTTTCCCGGTTAAGTAAAATATTGTTGATGCCATCGAAGAATGCTCTGAGAGACGACAAAACAAATCAACTCAGGAGATGTGTTGCGTTGTTGAGGGTCACTTTGTGTTACACTGTAGCTACAACACCTGCACTGGCTTCGCCTCCTATTTCGTAGCTCCAAGTTCTAAATCGCAGGAATCGTAGCCTCTGTTTTCCACCTCATCTTCTCCCAGTTCTAACCACGTGCCCTCATAAAGACTTGTGTTATGGGAACGTACTGAAAGAGTGCTGCACATACGGTAAATGTCATGCCCTCTCCAATAACAGTAACAATGGACGGTGGATGGGGACTGGGCATGTGGGGAAATGCCATGCAGAAAAAAATACTGTGGAACCGCTCTGGTAGTGCCTTTGAAAGGTCTGCAGTGGCTGAGTGAGATCCCTGGCCCTATGAATTAAGAGGCCCCAGGGGGAACTGACTCTGTGGGCCAGAGGGCAGAGGAGAATGACTTGCTTATCCTGGGTCAACGGTGGCCACTGCCGGAGAAGACTGAGATGTACACAAACACATATTATAGTCTGGACCATTTTGATATTTTGCCTCCTTGAATTCAGTCAAGCAGCATTTTCCTCTCTTTTTACTTTCTCCCCAGTGTCACCGGTACATTGCACATGTTATGGCTACGGTAGGCTAACCCGTGGTTGAACTACAAAGGAATCCGGCAGACATAGGTGATTGGGGCCTGGGTCTGCCTGCTGGAGGGGAGCTGGAGGGGGGCCTGGGGCTTAAACGCTCCCACATGTGGAGGTAGTGCCAGGGAAACCGCGGCTCTGCGTGGCTATGGGCGACGACACAACACCGCGAAACGACCATCAGGAGGAGATAAGCCTGGAGATGCTGCAGCACGTCACAGGACCCTCTCACAAACTGACCTGGGATCTGGAGTACACTACATTCACAGACTCACAATCCAGGCCTGTTTTTTGTGCTTTCCACATGGTGAGGCTAAGGCTCTTATCTGGGGTTGACAAAGGGGCACATACCTACCACAGGGATGTGTGGGTTATGCTATGTTGTATTGGTGAGGGCCTGGTGACACATTTTGACTTAGGACAAGCTAAGGGAGAGCCATCTAAACCCAGCCTTGACGCATTCCCTCTGCCGCCCATCCCAGGGACAGAGACCGAGCCGGACACATCTCTTCAGCACTATTTACAACGGCTATGCGTTGCTGTGACTAATGAGCTGTGTTTTTCATTGCGCAACAGTGAATGAAATGTACTGTATTTCATTAATAAATAAAGTCTATGTCAGATTGAGCTAATTCTGCCTTCCATCAACTATCCGTTGTGGCTCAAAGTAAAGAGCTAATGATGGGCTACGAGGCTTTGCCTTAACTCCGGCACAGCAGGAGATGAACAAGCCAAGATCAACAGCACGTTATTGTAACGGCTTGCCCACTATCCATCAACGTTGGCTCCAGTATTTCACTTCCCTGGACTACTTTCGATTGGCTTCCTGGCCTGGCGTTTTAACACTCATTGCTTTTCCCCCTGTCTGACTGTCTCCAGATACCAGAGGCCTGCGAATTGGGGCCCGGTTGCCATGGCGACTCGTTCGACAACAAGTGTACACAGTGGTAAAGATTAAGACGTACAGCAGGTGAGGGCCAACGCGGCGGGAGGGAAGGGAGCTGCGGTGGCAAACGGCGCTGTCCTGCTTCGCCAGGACATTCCGCACATCCATTCAATCCAGCCGTGGAGGAATGACTGGGAGAGGAGGCTGAATATACTGTAGATAGTGGGGATACTGCAGCTGTGACTGCACTGGGGACTGGATTGGGGTTGTTCCTATTTCAAATCAAACTCTCATTTGTATTTGTGATATGTGTGTCCTTAGGCAGTGGTACTTTGGTCTAGAATAGGATATTTAGCGGCTTGGGGAAAGGACCCAAGTTATTTGTCCTTTTTAACGGCTGTCGTATATACTGGAATGGGATTCTCATATAAAGCTGTAGACTACCCTTTCTCTACAGTAAGTACAGGAACCCCATTGGCATATACATGTACAGCATTACCAATCTGTCGGGACCTTTTTTCCCAGTTCCTATTCTAATCGGACATTCTTTGAAATAAGTGAGATATTTCTGCGTTCTTAGCTCTGCGTGCGTAGGTTGGTCTTTAAGGTTTAGTTGTCCTTCCTTCCCCCCCCCCCCCCCCCCCCCCCCCCAGTACCAGCTCAATGTGCAGGGGTACGAGATATTTGAGGTAGATGTGTACATAAAGGCAGGGTAAAGTGACCAGGCATCCGGGTCGACAATAAGAGCAAAATAAAAAAACAGAGTAGCTCTGCTCTCTCTACCAATGATAGAACAATAAACTACTGTTTCAACAGTTTCTTTCTGTTATCCAGTAGCAAAAATAGTGTGGATTTATCTATATGTTATTGTCAATCCATTTTGGTTTGCTCTATTCATTTACTTTAGGCCTACTTTCCTTTGCATCAATTTCACCCCTTATTTGCTTAAGACTTTCCTTGTAGTCCGTCTTTCGTAAAGTCAAACGGCAATTAGACTGCTTTCCTAAAAATGTACTTTTGTTGAACCAAAATGTAACTTTTAGATGGGCTTGTAGCACAGACCACTGTTAATATATCTATTCAGCATGTTTATTCTGGCTGGCCCATTGTGTGTTCCACTAAAAAAGCTATTTTTTAACACAGCAGTCCATTTTTATGTCCACCGCCCAAGAGAGGCCATGTCCTGAACATCACCACAGGAAATGGACAACAATGCATCTATTTCCAGGAGCTCTGGCATAGCCCTATAGTCCAGTCTCCTTAAAGCCCATTTCCATTATGGCTCAATCTCCGGCTCTCCACCAGCCCCAGTTGCAGCCCAGGTCCTTTGTTTTTAGTGCATCTGGTGGATCAGATGAATTTCCTCTCCTCCAGGGCAGCAGTGAGTGACCTCCGTGCAGGAGTATTGTTTGAGGTTGAACGGGGTGAACGTCTTATATCTGATAAGATGGATTCGAGTGTGAGTAAGTGTTGGCTCATCTAGGCTTATCCTGCTGAGATTTTCCTACTGAACTGATTCGAGCCATGTGATTCGGCCACTGGGCACAATGAACCAATGACTTCTATTTTTGTATATTTGTGTCACTATTTTTCTTTTTACTATTATTATTAGTTAACTAAGCAAGCATTCCCAGGTAAATTCTACATTTGATTTGAGGCCTACATCATTTCAATGAAAGGGAAAAGGCGACACATCACTCACAATATTACCATTGCTCCCCCAGCAGTTGACAACAAATGATGCCCGTTTGTTAGCATGTGATGAACAGTGTTTCTCCCTCCCATCCCTCATTCCTTATCCCTCATATCTTGTCCTTCGTCCATATAAGGGCGAGTGCAATCACATTCAGAAGGACTTGGACACATTGAGAGGAAATGGAGTTTGAAATGGTGAGTACTGGTAGTTAGTTACCTGACAGGTAAGTTTCTCTGTTTCATTCCAGCCTGGCTATGTCTGCTTGGCTATCTATCTGTTTCAGTTTACTGTAAATCTTATTCTTATACTTGTTGCAAAAAAATGGGAAATACCAGTACTATGTGGGTCCAGTCAATTCTTCGTGTTGTTTTGTTGAAATCTCACTAAGGTGGGAAAACACACAGCAAACGGTTCATTTGTCCAAGCGTTCAACCAAATGATTATAGCTCACTTGAGACAAACCATAATTCAGGTTTTGAACTTGAGATATAACTAAAACAAAACTGGTGCTGCACCTTAGTCTCCATGGCAATCGAGCTGAGCTGGACCGTGCTGCCTAAGTCTGATTTCCTAATACATCTAAATCATCTCCCTGTCCAGGGAAAGAGGGAGGAGGTGGGAGTATTCTGTGTCAGGAAATACCTCACAGCGAGAAAGTTGGCAGGCCATCTGTTTGGATAAAGCCGTCGAAATCTCTGAAGAGCACCGACTCCTGAGGCATATTGAATTCAGCCTTCATTAGAATCGATGATTAATGTAAAATGTATGACCTTGTCCAACTGAAAACATTATTTCAGGAAGTAGTGTGGTTCGCGAGCTGAGGGCAGAGTAAAACATTTGGCCGTGAGTTTTCATCATTTGAGGCATTAAACCCTTTAGACTGTTACATGCTGTTTTCTACCAAGATACCTTTTTCAGGTTTCAATTATTGTATTAACAAATTCACCTTTCAATGTTCGATAGCGGTAATCAGTCTGGTAATTACGAGGCTAATTTATAGACCCTCTCTTGCATAAGGGGAAATTAAAGAGAACCTGTCCTGGTTTTCCCTTCATGATCAAAGTAATTGCACGGACTTCAGCTGAAAGAGTGGACACGCATGTTCACGTTCACTGTAAATTTGCCAAGCAGCGAGGGGAAATCACTCCTCCCCTTGAGGAAAACCCATTGATGTCACAGATATTAGCCCTTTTAACCACATCTGCTCTTGACATCTGCTCTTGACATCTGCTCTTGACATAGTTTCCACTAAGTCAAGAGAAAATGTCAGATTTGCTGGCTGACCTTATAGGTAGTTTTACTGACATTGATCAAGACTTGTACACACTCACACCCAATAACATGTGGTCCATTCTTGTACAAACACACAGTGATAAAAGCATGCTTCCACACACTCTGAAGATAGTGGCACACATATACACATGCATGCATGACCGAACGCACGCAGACACACACAAAAGGACCACAGGAACTCAAACGCACCCTGTATTCCTGCTCAAACAGAAACGGTATTCTTATTTCCTGCTCACACAAACGTGCATTGTGTTCCTACTCAATAGATACTGTTCACACATTACTCTCTCTTTTATTTTTCTCCCTCTGTGTGTGTCACACACATGCATGCACACACACAAAAACACACACGGTGTGTGGTTTCTCTCCTTTGTTTGGTATTGTTTTCCACGTGGCTGTCCCTCAGCTCCTTGGTCTTATCAGCGGTGGGTTGCCGTGGTATTTCCTGCCCGCACCAAGAGCAGAAGGTGGCACAGGATGAGTGCTGCTTCCTGCCTCGGCTGGAACACCCAAAACATAGCACCACCACCCAACCTCTTTTTGCTGTACGCAGCCTCTCTCTCACACCCTGGTGCATCCACACATCCACACAGACCACGCTCCACTGGAGGTAGAGGACACATTTAGACGTCGCACACTGTTTTTCTTTCAGCTATAGATCCAATGGTGGCTTCGGAAAGAAAGGGAAGGGAAGGGGAGACTGGAGGAGACGGGAGGAGACGAGACGAGACTAAAGGGAACTTTGTTCACAAATTTGTTTACATCCCTGTTAGTGAGAATTTCTTCTTGGCCAAGCTAATCCATCCACCTGACAGGTGTGGCATATCAAGAAGTTGATAAAACAGTACGATCATTACACAGGTGCACCTTGTGCTGGGGGACAATAAAAGGCCACTCTAAAATGCCACAATGCCACAGATGTCTCAAGTTTTGAGGAAAGCGTGCAATTGGCATGCAGACTGCAGGAATGTCCAACAGAGCTGTTGCCAGATATTTTTTTACGTAGTTTTAGAGAATTTGGCAGTACGTCCAACTGCAGACCACGTGTATCCACGCCAGCACAGGACCTCCACCTCCGGCCTTTTCACCTGCTGGATCGTTTGAGACCAGCCACCCGGACAGCAGATGAAATTGTGGGTTTGCACAACCACAGAATTTCTACACCAACCGTCATGTGGGCAAACGGTTTGCTGACGTCAAAGTTGTGAACAGAGTGCCCCATGGTGGCGGTGGGATTATGGTACGGGCAGGCATAAGCTACAAACAACGAACACAGTTGCATTTTATCGATGGCAATTTGAGTGCACAGAGATACAGTGAAGAGGTCCTGAGGCCCAGTCATCCGCTACCATCACCTCATGTTTCAGCATGATAAGTTCTTCCATGGCCTGCATACTCACCAGACATGTCACCCAGTGAGCACGTTTGAGATGTTCTGGATCGACGTGTACAACAACTTATTCCAGTTCCCGCCATTATCCAGCAACTTTTCACAGCCATTGAAGAGAAGTGGGACAACATTCCACAGGCCACAAATCCACAGCCCGATCAATGTTATGCAACGGACAGATATGTATGTATATATCTGTATTCCCAGTCATGTGAAATCCATAGATTAGGGCCTAATTTATTTATTTCAATTGCCTTACAGTATATGAACTGTAACTCAGTAAAATCTTAGAAATTGTTGCATTGTTTATATTTTTTGTTCAGTATACATAGAACGTACATTTTGGGCTGCACTTTTATCTTTGCTTTGGTTAACCTCCTCCCAAGTCCCAACATAGCAGGAAGTAGACTCAATCTCAGAGTGTGAGAGGCTAATTTCTGTGTTCCTTTCAAAAACCACATGTGCAGCAGTGAAGAAGGAGGGGGCCATTTTGAAGTTTTCTTTTCCGAATTTGTGTCCCAACCTCACAAAAAGACTGCTTTGATCTTAAAGAAAATATCTCTTCAGTCTACAGTGATTTAATGTACACTCCGGTTCGAAATGAACGACACCCTTGAAAAGGATGAGCAAAAAATAGCATATAAAATAGAATATAAAATACATCATTCAAATACTGAGCTATGTTGTATGTTCAATATAATTCTATCATTTTATTCTAGTACAATTGCTCAGAGAAATATATTTTGTATAACAAGCAATGTTATTTTCTCAAAAAGTTAGGGGTTAAAATGATTGACACCCCCCCAAAAAATATTATAAATAAAATCAAACAATTAAATCTGCATAATTTTTTTCAGTTTAAGGAACTGTATTCTGGTTTATCATGACTTGCTGTTTCATTGGGCTATACACATCCATTCCATTTGTCATCCATCAACATAGGGGATGGCAAAGAACTCACAAAAGAGACAACTGGTTGTTAAACTTCATAAATCAGGAAGTGGATATAAACAAATAGCAAAAAAAACAGAATGTACCAACTGGCACTATTAGGGGAATACATTTTTTTAAAAGTTTAAAACCACTGAAACTGGTCAAATTGCCTGCCAAGAGGACGCAAGTGTATCTTGTCCCCACGCACAGTGAGGAAGATGGTCTTTTTTCAAATAAAATCAAATGTTATTGGTCACGTACACATATTTAGCAGAAGTTATTGCGGGTGTAGCGAAATGCTTGTGTTCCTACTGTAGCTCCAACAGTGCAGTAGTATCTAAACAATTCACAACAATACACACATCTAAAAGTAAAATAATAAATATTAGGATGAGCAATGTCAGAGTGGTATTGACCAAAATACAGTAGAACACAGTATATACATATGAAATGAGTAAAACAGTATGTAAACATTATTATGTCTATGTACTACATAGGGCAGCAGCCTCTAAGGTGCAGGGTTGAGTAACCAGGTGGAAGCTGGGTAGTGATGGCTATTTAACAATCTGATGGCCTTGAGATAGAAGCTGTTTTTCAGTCTCTCGGTCCCAAGTTTGATGTTCTGTTCTGGATGATAGCGAGGTGAACAGGCCGTGGCTCATGTGGTTGATGACATTGATGATCTATTTGGCCTTCCTGTGACATCAGGTGTTATAGGTGTCATGGAGGGCAGGCGGTGTGCCTGTGATGCGTTGGGAAGACCGCACCATCCTCTGGAGAACCTTACAGTTGCGGGCAGTGCAGTTGCAGTACCAGGCGGTGATGCAGCCCGACAGGGTTCTCTCGATTGTGCATCTGTAAAAATGTGTGAGGTTCTTAGGGGCCAAGTTGAATTTCTTCAGCCTCCTGTTCCACCTTGTTCACCACGCTGTCTGTGTGGGAGGGACCATTAGATTGTCAATGTTGTGTTTGCAGAGGAACTTGACATTCAACACCTTCTCCACTACGGTCTAGTCAATCTGTATGGAGGTGTGCTCCCTCTGCTGTTTCCTGAAGTCCACAATCAGCTCCTTCATTTTGTTGATGTTGAGGGAGAGATTATTTTCCTGACACCACTCTGTAGGCTGTCTTGTCATTGTTGGTAATCAGGCCTTCTACTGTTGTGTTTTCTGCAAACTTGATGATTGAGTTGGAGGCATGCTTGGCCATGTAGTCATGGGTGAACAAGGAGTACAGGAGGGGGCTGAGCACGCACCCTTGTGGGACCCCTGTGTTGAGGATCAGCGGAGGGTGTTGTTTCCTACCTTCACCACCAAGCAAAGAAGAATACAAGGGTCACAGTTGGAGAATTACAGGGCATGGGGGTCACATCTTGGGGTCACAAGGGGTTCTATTCAACCTGTATTTTTAAAGCGTTACAGATTGCAAGTCATTTAAAGGTAATTTCCGATAGAGCGACATATGCAGCGTTTACCGTGAATGCAGTCTCCGCTAACGCATGTAGCGCTGAACTTCCGTGATACGGATTGAATAGATCCGAAAGTCTCTAAATCTACAATCAAACAGGCTATTTGGAATTGTTGCCAGAAAAAAATGCCTTTATTGAGAGCAAACAACAAACATAAACTCGTGGAGTTTGCTGAACAGCATTGTCACTTGGATTGGAACCAGGTACAATAGTCAAATGAGACAAAAATGTAGCTCTGTGTGTTTGGCATCGAAAGAAAAAAGCATATGCAGAAAATAACCTCATACCTACTGTGAAATATGGTGGTGAATCTATGATATTATGGGGCTAATTTGCTTCCACTGGTCCTGGGGCCTTTATTAAGGTCAATGGCATCGTGAACTCTACCAAGTATGGGACATTTTAGCCAAAAACCTGTTTGTGTCTGCCAGGGGGCTGAAACTTAGCAGCAAGTTGATCTTCCAGCCAGGCAATGATATCAAAGTGCACAAAGAAATTGTTAATTGAACACAAAATCAACATTTTGGAATGGCCATTTTAGTCTCTGGACTTGAACCCAATTGAAAACATGTGGTCTGAATTGAAGAGGTCTGTCCATAAGCGCAGAACGAAGGATATCAAGGATCTGGAAAGATTCTGCACAAAGGAATGGTTGAAGATACCTCTCAATGTGTTTTCCAATCTCATACAGCATTATAGAAAAAGGCTCAGTGGCGTTATCCTCGCAAGGGGAGGGTGTACAAAGTATTGAAAACAGTCAATAATTATGAGCCTTTAAAAAAAAATGTTTTTAAGGTTTTATTTATAATTAAGGAAAATATATTGCACAAGTTGGAAATTATGATACAGCTCATTTTTTATCAAGGTTGTCAATCATTTTGGACCCGACTGTATGTCCCATTTTTATTCTGGCGAGGAGCCTTATTTGGTCAAAATCTCATTTCATCCATTGCGCCTTGAGTTCTTTCCCATGGGAATTGCAGCAAGGAATCTTTGGTCTCGTCAGAGGGAATCTGCGGATGTGTGTAAATACGCCAGTGGCCCTTGAGGGGACCACGGAGGCTTTCAGACACAACTGATGTTGAGTGTTTATTAGAAGTGGGTTCTTCGGAAGACTGTGATCACAGGGCTGGCCTGAATATATGTGGAGCATGGCATCTTGGATGTCCTGACAGATTTACTTTCAGAGTACACACCCACATACCCACCACATCATCACATCTTGCTCTTACAACGCGTCCTCTGTGGAAATCGATAGGCATGAACCTTTTACCGCAGTGGGCTAAATCAGGGTCACACAGAGGGTTTCTTGATAGTCTTAAACAAATCTGTTTTGAAACAAAAATATACACCTCACACTCGTGGTTATGGGCTTTTAAAAAAAAGACACCTGTACCATGTCAGATATAGAGATGAAATGTTGTTGAGTTTGCATTCCAATATTTCACTTTATACACATCACACAAGACTGAAATATAACAAAACCGTTTGACATACAAACACTGGATTTTAGACAGGTTTTTAAAATAATATTTATTAATTAGGAAAAATATTAATGACACTCATGAGGCCAAAGAGGGCACTTTTGGTCATTGACTGCAGGAATTGTAGAATAACAGTGAAGACATCAAAACTATGAAATAACACATATGGAATCATGTAGTAACCAAATCGAAATATATTTTATATTTGAGATTCTTCAAATAGCCACCCTTTGCCTTGACGACAGCTTTGCACACTCTTGGCATGATTCCATATGTGTTATTTCACTGTTGGCATGATTCCATGTGTGTTATTTCATAGTTTTGATGTCTTCACCGAAAATAAAGAAAAACCCTTGAATGAGTAGGTGTTCAAAAACCGTTGACCGGTAGTGTAGTTGTTTAACCCATGGTCATGTTGGAATATTCCTGTACATATAATTATATTGCCTGCACTAACCATGGATCTGCGCGATGACACAGCAAAGTATTGTGCCATGCTTCAGGCTCAAACTGTTACGGCTTGGCCTGCGCTCCGCTCCATATGATTGAAAATGCCTACATGTCTTTTTTTAATTATCAACTGTTACTAATGGTTCTCAGCAACAACCACATGGCCGTGACGGCGTTTATAGAGGAAGCTAATGAAGGTAAACGAAAGCAATGTCATTAAATGGAATGATAATGTAGACTATACCAACTGAATGGAACTAACAGTAAATTGGCAGTTGGATATGTGTTGTTATTAGGCCTATCGACTGTTGATGCTGATAGTGACTAATATTTAACATGAAAGAAATAGGAAACAGAGAAAGTCGGGGTAGCCTATAATTAAAAGATTTGATAGTTCCCATCCCTGCAAGTTCAAAGGCAGTACAATTTATACTGAATTAAAAAATATAAACGGAACATGCAACAATTTCAATTATTTTACGGAGTTATAGTTCATATAAGGGAATCAGTCAATTGAGATAAATACATTTTGTCCTAATCTATGGATTTCACATGACTGGGCAGGGGCGCAGTCATTGGTGGGCGTGGGAGGGCATATGCCCACCCATTTGGGAGCCAGGCCAACCTACTGGGGAGCCAGGCTCAGCCGATCAGAATGAATTTTTCCCCACAAAAGGGCTTTATTTTAGACAGAAATACTCTTCCGATTCATCAGCTGTCCGGGTGGCTGGTCTCAGATGATTCGCGCAGGTGAAGAAGCCGAATGTGGAGGGCCTGGGCTGGCAGGGTTACTTGTGGTCTGCAGTTGTGGGGCCGGTTAGACGTACTGCCAAATTCTCTAAAACGACATAGTAGAGAAATTATGGTAGGAGAATAATTCTGTCAACAGCTCTGGTGGACATTCCTGCAATGAGCATGCCATTGCACGCTCCATCAAAACTTGGGACATCTGTGGCATTGTGTTGTGTGGAAAAACTGCAGATTTTAGAGTGGCCTTTTATTGTCCCCAGCACAAGGTGCGCATGTGTAATGATCATGCTATTTAATCAGATTCTTGATATGCTACACCTGTCAGGTGGATGGATTATCTTGGCCAAGAAGAAATGCTCACTAACAGGGATGTAAACCAATTTGTGCCAAAAATTGGAGAGAAATATGTTTTTTGTGCATGTGGAAAATGTCTGGGATCTGTTATTTCAGCTCATGAAACATGGAACCAACACTGTACATGTTGCGTTTATATTTCATTCAGTATAAATTTAGCTTAATGTCACAGCATTTCATCAACTTTGTGGGAAAGTTCATTTGTTGAAATGCTTCAGTTTGCTGCCATATGACTGGTTTCACATTTGTCTCAATTATAAGGTAAAAATAGATCTAAAAATAGATCTAAAACAAGTGTCATTTATATTTACAATCCCCTCCGCATTTACAATGCTGTTATTTCTACCTGAAAAAAGAAAGTAGATGCTGTTTCCATTCGGGAACTGGCAGGTTTGCTCAACTGTATTCATAGTTTCCTCTCACATAAGGGTGGTGGAATTAAGAATGAATTAAGTCAAGGTCAGAATACGGCGTATCACACCTCCGTCACACCTTCCTTTCTTTGGTCTCCACCCCAAACGAATAGCAGGTGAATAGCATGCTATTCTCATGCTTAAGTTCAAGGTCAGAATACGCATAGAGAGATGTGTCATTAAAGGGGCATAACGTTCCACTTACGCACGCTTAACTCGGGTCGGAATCGGGGCCTAAGTGTTTTCTATGGACCTGATAGAGGAAGTGGTCCTATTTTGTACTATTAAATCCAGATCCAGATTCCTGGTTACTTCTTAATTGCAACATTCATATGAGTAATACCACTCTATGTTACAGTGCGGTTACTTATGCTGCTTGCGATCCTTCCTTTACTCTCATTGCCACGGAAGAAACGCATGTTCTCATCAAACAAGCATCAAATGATGACAACCAGCTTGAATGAAGATCTGATCATTATGTGTCTTAAAGCAAATGATCTTCTTCATATCCCCATAGATTTTTTTTTTCAGTTTACTATAGAATACTACAGTACTTACTATAGAATTCTGCAGTAAAGTGTAGTATACTGTTTATATTACATTACACACTGTAGTAACCCATCGATCTTGTGTAATACTTACTATAGAATGTTATAGTATACTGTAGAATACTATAGTATATACTACAGTATTATCCACAAATAAACACTGTAGTAAATTCTACAGTAATGTCCGCAAAAACACTACAGTTGTAACGGTTTTCTAGGTGTGAAGGAGAGTCGGACCAAAATGCAGCGTGTAGATTGCGATCCATGTTTATTCAAACAAACAAAACACGAATCTAAATACAAACACTACAAAACAATAAACGTAACGAAAACCGAAACAGCCTATACTAGTGTAAACTAACACCGAATAAGGACATCAAGACACTAAGGACAATCACCCACGACAAACTCAAAGAATATGGCTGCCTAAATATGGTTCCCAATCAGAGACAACGATAAACACCTGCCTCTGATTGAGAACCACTTCAGACAGCCATAGACTTAACTAGAACACCCCACTAGCTACAATCCCCATACATACACACCACATACAAAAACCCATGCCACACCCTGGCCTGACCAAATAAATAAAGATAAACACAAAATACTTCGACCAGGGCGTGACAACAGTCCGTAAAAACACTATGCTTTTTTAACAATAGTAAATATTACAGTATTTCATTTGAGTATACCCTGCAGATTCCCATCCCCCATATCCCAGTTTGTACCACCCATTAGTGAGAAACCTACATGCCAAGTATATACCCTATTGTGCTCCACACAGGTTAGAGAAAAGGGCAGAAGCTGAAGCTGAACTATCCGTTCAGACCCCAGTCCAACAGGTTTTGGCAAATGTTATTTTTATTAATTCTCCAGTAGGTTTCCTCAAGGAGAAAGCATCCACTTCTGTGTCAAAGACAATAAAACAAAAAACAGTAAATACTACAGTAATGTCCGCAAAAACACTACAGTAAATAGTACAGTATATTACAATCGGCAAAAACACCACAGTAAATACTACAGTATACTACAATTTGCGAAGAACACTACAGTAAATACTACAGTATACTACAGACTGCAAAAGCACAACAGTAAATAATACAGGATACTACAATATATATACTACAGTTAACTGTAAATACTACAGTAAATACTACAGTATTGTCAGCAAAAACACTCAAATGAATACTATAGTATTTTTGAATGTGGTTGTGTTATGCATATTGAATTGTTTTCATCCAGAGAAAAAGAGAGGGCTCTCTCCACCTTTCTGGCTGTGGCAGTTCCAGATAGTCTGGGCTTGGAGAGTGGTATGACCACCCTCTACTCTCCTCTCCCCACAGACATCAAATAATGACAGGCTGGGCGGAAATAACAGGACTGGGTCCAACCAAACTTTACATGCACACAGAGATAATCCTCTTGAAGCAATTAGGCCCGACCAGATAATTCTTCTATAATCCACATTTCTCGTAAACCACCCTCGTTTGCTTGAGGATATAAGAAGAGGTGGTTATTGGCCTTTGTGGGTCTCTGGGATGCTGGAAGATGAATGATGATGTGGGTTCTTGTGAAATTATCAAATTGATGTTCAAATTTTGAAACTACACCCTAAAAATGATGAGTTCAAAAAGGTTTTTTCTAAGATCCTCAAAATTCTACGAAGAACCTTAAAGTTCTTGGCACTGAACATTTCTCCCAAACGGTTCTTCCAAGAACCTATAGGAGGTGGGTTCATTGACCTCCTCAGTTGGTGGGGGTTCTTGCAGGAATCTAAATGCCCAATTGAAATATTTGCATGTTCATTTGAAAGGACAGCAGGTGCAGGAACTTAACTAAAAAATATAAAGGTCTCCATTTAGGGTAAGGTTTGTCCCTTGTATGATCTAAATGGATTTTGTTGTATGACGACACCATCTATCTTTTCAAGTTTGTGCAAATCTTTCTAAAACAGAACATTTACAAAATTCTATGGATACCAATCGACAAAGAGGTTAGAGTATGTAGGCTATAAGAATACGCTAAAGGCTAGCTGTATTGGGTGCAGATGACTGAACTGCTCACTTTTGTGTCTGTGTCTGCAGGTATACAGACGAGGAGGCACACAAAGGTACGTCAATTGGTATTGGTGTGTTATGCACATCACATTCCCCATTCTGCTCCCTTACCTCTTATCAACCGTTTTTTTTTTTCATTCACATTTACCACAAGAACCAAGGTATGAATACTTTTAATCATCTGTATAATGAACATATTTTGGATTCACAGACTTCACTCTCTCTACACCTCTGATGAATATAACAGGAAACCTGTTCAATTACCACGCACCTCAAAAATCATTCTGGCTATGGAGAACATTCTGGCTATGGAGAACATCAACAAGTGATCATCAACATGCCAGAGGACGTACTCATTGGACTTGGGGCTCTGCTGGGAGTTTACCTCATATTTGGATGTTGTAATTCTGCTTTGCCACTAAAATCATAATAAACACTGGCAACTAAAATATGGTGTTAGTGTTGTTATTGTTATGCAAATGATTAGTATTCATTCATAATAATAGGGGAGAGGGGGTATTTCAAAAATGAACCCCGACAGGTTCTTCAAAGGGTTCTTTGAGGATCCACTAAAAGAACCCCTAAAGGATATTCCAGGGATCTTTTCTTTTTTAGAGTGTAGAAACAAAATATTCAAATAAAATGCTTTCCTGAGTAGAAGGGAATAAACATACTTCAAATTCTTTCATTTTTGTGTTCTGTTTTTTTTTTTTTTTTCACTATTGCTCTTATCAATGGCAACATGGCATTGTGATTTACAGTGCCTTGCGAAAGTATTCGGCCCCCTTGAACTTTGCGACCTTTTGCCACATTTCAAGCTTCAAACATAAAGATATAAAACTGTATTTTTTTGTGAAGAATCAACAACAAGTGGGACACAATCATGAAGTGGAACGACATTTATTGAATATTTCAAACTTTTTTAACAAATCAAAAACTGAAAAATTGGGCGTGCAAAATTATTCAGCCCCCTTAAGTTAATACTTTGTAGCGCCACCTTTTGCTGCGATTACAGCTGTAAGTCGCTTGGGGTATGTCTCTATCAGTTTTGCACATCGAGAGACTGACATTTTTTCCCATTCCTCCTTGCAAAACAGCTCAAGCTCAGTGAAGTTGGATGGAGAGCATTTGTGAACAGTAGTTTTCAGTTCTTTCCACAGATTCTCGATTGGATTCAGGTCTGGACTTTGACTTGGCCATTCTAACACCTGGATATGTTTATTTTTGAACCATTCCATTGTAGATTTTGCTTTATGTTTTGGATCATTGTTTTGTTGGAAGACAAATCTCGGTCCCAGTCTCAGGTCTTTTGCAGACTCCATCAGGTTTTTTTCCAGAATGGTCCTGTATTTGGCTCCATCCATCTTCCCATAAATTTTAACCATCTTCCCTGTCCCTGCTGAAGAAAAGCAGGCCCAAACCATGATGCTGCCACCACCATGTTTGACAGTGGGGATGGTGTGTTCAGCTGTGTTGCTTTTACGCCAAACATAACGTTTTGCATTGTTGCCAAAAAGTTCAATTTTGGTTTCATCTACCCAGAGCACCTTCTTCCACATGTTTGGTGTGTCTCCCAGGTGGCTTGTGGCAAACTTTAAACAACACTTTTTATGGATATCTTTAAGAAATGGCTTTCTTCTTGCCACTCTTCCATAAAGGCCAGATTTGTGCAATATACGACTGATTGTTGTCCTATGGACAGAGTCTCCCACCTCGGCTGTAGATCTCTGCAGTTCATCCAGAGTGATCATGGGCCTCTTGGCTGCATCTCTGATCAGTCTTCTCCTTGTAATGAGCTGAAAGTTTAGAGGGACGGCCAGGTCTTGGTAGATTTGCAGTGGTCTGATACTCCTTCCATTTCAATATTATCGCTTGCACAGTGCTCCTTGGGATGTTTAAAGCTTGGGAAATCTTTTTGTATCCAAATCCGGCTTTAAACTTCTTCACAACAGTATCTCGAACCTGCCTGGTGTGTTCCTTGTTCTTCATGATGCTCTCTGCGCTTTTAATGGACCTCTGAGACTATCACAGTGCAGGTGCATTTATACGGAGACTTGATTACACACAGGTGGATTGTATTTATCATCATTAGTCATTTAGGTCAACATTGGATCATTCAGAGATCCTCACTGAACTTCTGGAGAGAGTTTGCTGCACTGAAAGTAAAGGGATTGATTGTGTCCCACTTGTTGTTGATTCTTCACAAAAAAATACAGTTTTATATCTTTATGTTTGAAGCCTGAAATGTGGCAAAAGGTCGCAAAGTTCAAGGGGGCCGAATACTTTCGCAAGGCACTGTAGCTACAGTTTTCAACCGTTTTCAAACATTGACCTGGGTTGCTTTTTAACATCACCCTTGACCGCATTCATGGTGTTTGGATCACTAACCATAAAAACGGAGGCAAATATTTTTGGGGGAGTCATATTTCCAGCGACAGGAGCCTGCTGCCAGGCTCAGCGTTCTCTCCACTAATACATTTCCAGTCAAAAGCTAGGGCTTTTTTGGACATCTCCCAGTTTTCCCCTGAAGAACAATGGCCTAAAGAATGTTGTGATATGGTGGCAGCGTTTTGGAGTGGTCCTGATAAACGGGCCCTTCCTTCGGTGTGATTGATGTCGAGACAAAGCATTTCGGGACAGCAACAGAAGATAGTGAGTGTGTTGTTAGCGTTCACTCTATGGGACTTCCCTTCCTCCATCCTTCCCATTCACAGCAAACCCATGGTGCAATACGTGAGAATACATTTTACTGTTTCAATGTCAGTATGGCACACAAAAACGGTTCTCAGTGATGTATAATGCAGCCAGGATATTGTACATCGTATGTGTGTGTGTGATATCTGCATATGTAAATTGAGCTTGGTATGGTCAAGTTTTCTTGAGGCTGCTACGTCATATCCAAAACGGGGCAGTGGAGAGAGAAAAGCTGGTTTCTGTCTAGATCACACTTGCATTATGGTTTGCTAATTAAAGGTGTGCTTGTCTGGTCAGTGTCATGGACCAGGCGTGATCAAATCCAAATGCATTTGTCACATGCGCAATACAGTGAAATACTAATTTACTGTACAAGCCCTTAACCAACAATGCTTTAAGAAGTTAAGAAAACAATTTCAAAAAATATGTGTTAAGTAAAAAATGGATACATAAAAAATTGGAAAATAGAAAATAAAAGTAACAAATAATTAAACAGCAGCAGTAAAATAACAAGCGAGGCTATATACAGGGGGTACCAGTACAGAGTCAATGTGCAGGGGCACCGGTTAGTCGAGGTAATATGTATATGTAGGTAGAGTTAAAGTGACTATGCATAGATTAATAACAGAGAGTAGCAGCAGCGTAAAAGAGGGGCCTGGGTAGCCATTTGCTGTTCAGGGGTCTTATGGCATGGGGTCAGAAGCTGTTAAGAAGCCTTTTGGACGTCAACTTGGTGCTCCGGTACCGCTTGCCGTGCGGTAGCAGAGAGAACAGTCAATGCCTAGGGTGGCTGGAGTACATGACCATTTTTAGAGCCTTCCTCTGACACCGCCTGGTATAGATGTCCTAGATAACAGAAAGCTTGGCCCCAGTGATGTACTGGGCCGTACGCACTACCCTCTGTAGTGCCTTGCGGTCGGAGGCCGAGCAGTTGCCATACCAGGCAGTGATGCAACCAGTCAGGATGTTCTCGATGGTGCAGCTGTAGAACCTTTTGAGGATCTGAGGACCCATGCCAAATCTTTTCAGTCCTCTGAGGGAATAGGCTTTGTCGTGCCCTCTTCACGAGTGGCGTGAAGAACATACTGTATAGCAATAGGGAATTGTATCATGAACCAATACCCTGTCACATTTCAGTCAACTGTTTGACTGGTTGTACTCTGCAGAGTTTTCTGTCACTGCAAGCAGTGTTCATTGGTGTGACATATATGTAACCAGGCAAGTCAGTTAAGAACAAATGATTATTTACAATGACGGCCTACCCCGGCCAAACCCTAACCCGGACGACGCTGGGCCAATAGTGCGCCACACTATAGGACTCCCAATCACAGCCTGGAATCGAACCAGGGTGTGTAGTGACACCTCTAGTACTGAGATGCAGTGCCTTAGACTGCTGCGCCACTCGGGAGCCGCCCAATGGATGGTAGTGTTTTGGTGAATCACTTTTCCTTTGAGTTGTTACAGGGGTGTTATTACCATCTCATGGTTACACTGTTGCTGTGTGGGCAAGATGAAGTCCTAAGGGAGTTAATGTAAGGGTGTGGGTGCAGTCCCTAGAGCAGATTTAAGACCTAAGAGGTTATGTGAGTGTTATTACCTTGTTACGTCCTCTTCTGGCATTCATAATAATTATCTACTACAAACAGTGAGACAAAATAGGGAGTTCAGGACATTTTCCAAACTTTTACTGTCACGTTTGTAATGTACTTTTCTCCAGAGTTGTCATGTGCTTTAAATATCGATTAAAGCTTCTTATGGGCAGGTGGGACAGTAGTGTCCCACCTGGCCAACATCCGGTGAAATTGCAGAGCGCCAAATTCAAAATACAGAAATACTCATAATAAACATTCATAAAATATACAAGTGTTATACATTGGCTTAAAGATAAACTTCTAGTTGATCCAGCCGCTGTGTCAGATTTCAAAAAGGCTTTACGGCGAAAGCATACCATGCGATTATCTGAAGACAGCGCCCAGCTTACAAAAACATACAAACATTTTGCAGCCAAGTAAAGGAGACACAAAAGTCAGAAATAGCGATAAAATTAATCACTTACCTTTGATGATCTTCATATGGTTGCACTATCAACAATCCCTGTTACACAATACATGTTTGTTTTGTTCGATAAAGTCCCTCTTTTATGTCCCAAAAACTCAGTTTTGTTGGCACGTTTTGTTCAGTAATCCACTGGCTCCAGGGCGAAACATGCAGACAAATAAATCCTAATAGTACCGGTAAAGTTTGTCAAAATATGTCAAACTATGTGTATAATTAATCCTCAGGTTATCTATTGTCTAAATAATCAATAATATTTCAACCGGAGAGTAGCGTTTTCAATAGAAAGGAAAAACAACAAACGGCGTGTTCACGGTCATGCGCCCAATCCAGCACTTCCTTGTCCACTGACCAAAATGTGTTTTTACTCGTCGTTTTTCAAAATACAAGCCTGAAAGCATGTCTAAAGACTATTGACATCTAGTGGAAGCCATAGGAACTGCAATCTGGGCCCTAACCCATAACATAGTCAACAGGCATTCAATGGAAAACAACTCACGTAAAAAAAATCCTACTTCCTGGATGGATTTTCCTTGGGTTTTTGCCTGACATATCAGTTCTGCTATACTCACAGACATTATCTTAACAGTTTTAGAAACTTCAGAGTGTTTTCTATCCAATTGTCACGCCCTGGTCTTAGTATTTTGTGTTTTCTTTATTTATTTGGTCAGGCCAGGGTGTGACATGGGTTTATTTTGTGGTGTGTTTTTGTATTGGGGTTTTAGTAGGTATTGGGATTGTGGCTTAGTAGGGTTGTCTAGAAAAGTCTATGGTTGCCTGAGGCGGTTCTCAATCAGAGGCAGGTGATTATCGTTGTCTCTGATTGGGAACCATATTTAGGCAGCCATATTCTTTGAGTGTTTCGTGGGTGATTGTTCCTGTCTCTGAGGTTTGTTTGCACCAGATAGGCGGTATAGGTTTTCACGTTACGTTTGTTGTTTTTGTATTGTTCGTTTTTTCAGCATCATTAAATATGTATCAAGAATACCACGCTGCATTTTGGTCCGACTCTCCTTCACCGAAAGAAAACCGTAACACCAATACTACCATGCATATGCATATCCTAGCTTCTGGGCTTGAGTAACAGGCAGTTTATTTTGGGCATGTTTGTCATCCAAAGGTAAAAATACTGGCCGCTACCCAAGAGAGGTTTACATACAAAATGTGGAGGTTCATACTGTTGATTCATCTTGACGGTAGGAGGAGCAGCAATGCATGTTACACTAACTAATTATATGTATGTCAGCTCCCCTTGGCCTGAGAGGTTGGTTGTCTAAAGAGTTCCTTAATGTTCCTGTAATCTATATGGCATAATTCCAGTGAATGCCATGCGGTCGAGGGAACATACAGTGCCTTCAGAAATTATTCATATCCCTCGACTTATTTCATATTTTGTTGTGATACAGCCAGAATTCAAAATGGATTAAATAATTTAGAATTAGAAAATTTAGCAAATTTACAGAAGGTGAAAGTCAGAAATATCTCATTTACATAAGTATTCACACCCTTGAGTCAATACTTTGTAAGCAGCTTTGGCTCTCACAGACCTGTAACTTCATCTTTAAGAGGCTCCTCTGTCCTCCACTCGTTACCTGTATTAATGGCACCTGTTTGAACTTGTTATCAGTATAAACTCAACTCGTCGTGTTTGGAGGACAAAGAATGCTGAGTTGCATCCAAAGAACACCATACCTACTGTGAAGCATGGGGGTGGAAACATCATGCTTTGGGGCTGTTTTTCTGCAAAGGGACCAGGACGACTGATCCGTGTAAAGGAAAGAATGAATGGGGCCATGTATCGTGAGATTTTGAGTGAAAACCTCCTTCCATCAGCAAGGGCATTGAAGATGAAACGTGGCTGGGTCTTTCAGCATGACAATGATCCCAAACACACCGCCCGGGCAACGAAGGAGTGGCTTCGTAAGAAGCATTTCAAGGTCCTGGAGTGGCCTAGCCAGTCTCCAGATCTCAACCCCATAGAACATCTTTGGAGGGAGTTGAAAGTCCATGTTGCCCAGCAACAGCCCCAAAACATCACTGCTCTAGAGGAGATCTGCATGGAGGAATGGGCCAAAATACCAGCAACAGTGTGTGAAAACCTTGTGAAGACTTACAGAAAACATTTGACCTCTGTCATTGCCAACAAAGGGTATGTAACAAAGTATTGAGATAAACTTTTGTTATTGACCAAATACTTATTTTCCACCATCATTTGCAAATAAATTAATAAAAAAATCCTACAATGTGATTTTCTGGATTGTTTTTTCTCATTTTGTCTGTCATAGTTTAAGTGTACCTATGATGAAAATTACAGGCCTCTCTCATCTTTTTAAGTGGGAGAACTTGCACAATTGGTGACTGACTAAATACTTTTTTGCCCCACTGTATACAAAAACCCTAGACAGGCGAAAAATCCTAGACAATACAAAAACTAAACCAACCACCCCTAACCAAAATAATAAAGAAAACAAAGATAACTAAGGTCAGGGTGTGACAGTCCCCCCCCCCCCCCCAAAGGTGCGGACTCCCGGCCGCAAACCTAAACCTATATGGGAGGGTCTGGGTGGGCATCTAACCTCGGTTCTCTGGTTCTCAAGGGTCAGTGTAAAGAAAGGGGGCGGCTCTGGTCTTGGGTCATCGTCGGAGGCTCTGGACTGCGGATCCTCGCTGTAGGTCCCGGGCTGAGGACCCTCACTGTGTGGATCATTGCCGGATGTTCTGGACTGGGGACCGTCGCTGGAGGCCCAGGGCTGGGGACCGTCGTTGGAGGCCCCGGACTGTGGCCCGTCGTTGGAGGCTCTGTGGCCCGTCGTTGGAGGTTCCGGACTGTGGCCCGTCGTTGAGGCCCCGGACTGGGGACCGTCGCTGGAGACCCAGGGCTGGGGACCGTCGTTGGAGGCCCAGGGCTGGGGACCGTCGTTGGAGGCCCCGGACTGTGGCCCGTCGTTGGAGGTTCCGGACTGTGGCCCGTCGTTGGAGGTTCCGGACTGTGGCCCGTCGTTGGAGGTTCCGGTCTGTGAACTGTCGCCGGAAGCTCTGGACTGGGTACTGTCGCCGGAGGCTCTGGACTGGGTACTGTCGCCTGACGCTCTGGACTGGGTACTGTCGCCGGACGCTCTGGACTGGGTACTGCCGCCGGATGCTCTGGACTGGGTACTGTCGCTGGATGTTCTGGACTGCCGAGGCGCACTGTAGGCCTGGTGTGTTGTGCCGGCACTTGTGGTACCGGGCTGGGGACACGCACCTCAGAGCGAGTGTGAGGAGCAGGAACAGGGCGTACTGGACTGCCGAAGCGCACTATAGGCCTGGTGAGTGGTGCCGGCACTGGTGTTACCGGGCTGGGTACATGCACCTCAAGGCGAGTGCGAGGAGCAGGAACAGGGCGCACTTGACCCTGGAGGCGCACTGGAGGCCTGGTGCTTGGTGCCGGCACTGGTGATACTGGGCTGGTGACATGCACCTCAGGGCGAGTGCGGGGAGGAGGCACAGGATACTGTGGAGACGCATTGGAGATCCAGTACATAGAGCTGGCTCAATACGTCCTGGCTGAATGCCCATTCTAGCCCGGCAAAGGAGCTGGAGCTGGAATAGAGCGCACCGGGCTAGAATAGTGCACTGGAGACACCGTGCGCATAACACGGTGCCTGACCAGTTACACGCTCCCCGCGGTAAGCACGAGGAGTTGGCTCAGGTCTCCTACCTGACTCAGCCAATCTCCTTGTGTGCTCCCCCTAACCCCCAAAAAATCTTGGGGCTGCCTCTCGGGCTTCCGTACTAGCCGTGTACCTTCATATCTTCGATGTTCCTCTATTCTCCTGTATTTCTCCAGTAGTATCGCCATTCCACTTTCGGTGCCTCTAACTCCTCCTTAGGACGGTGATACTCCCCCGGCTGTGTCCAGGGTCCTGCTCCATCTAATATCTCCTCCCAGGTCCATCTCCCCATTAAGCGCTGTTCCTCCTTTTCATGCTGCTTGGTCCTTGTTTGGTGGGTTATTCTGTCACGTTCGTCATAACGAGGAGACCAAGGCGCAGCGTGATATGAATACATTCTTCTTTAATAACCAAAGAACACTAAACAAACAAAAAAAATAACAAAACGAACGTGAAGCTAATACAACAAGTGCTGATATGCAACTACACATAGACAATAACCCACAAAACCAAAATGGAAAATGGCAACCTAAATAGGACCCCCAATCAGAGACAACGATAAACAGCTGTCTCTGATTGGGAACCAATTCAGGCCACCATAGACCTACATATACATACTAAAACCCCATAGATATACAAAAACCCTTGACAGGAGAAAAACACCTAGACAATACAAAAACTAAACTAACCACCCTTGTCACACCCTGACCTAACCAAAATAATAAAGAAAACAAAGATAACTAAGGTCAGGGCGTGTTATGCGGAGACTGGACATTAGCGAGTAATATACTCGGAAGCTGTGGGTTGTGTACGCGCCGCTGAAGTCTGACAAGAAGACCGCTCCGTCTGCCTCTTCTATGGCGGCGTTGTTCTGGCTGACTCTGAAATCAGTTCAAATCCCCTGGGTGGTTTGGAAAAAGGATCCGCTTCGGGAACGTCGTATTCCTGGTCATAGTGATGGTAAGTTGACGTCGCTCTGATATCCAATAGTTCTTCCCGGCTGTATGCAATAACACTTAATATTTTATGGGCTAACAATATAAGAAATAACACTTAGGAAACTTTGCAGTATTTTGTTTTTTAAGGACTAGAAGCGAGGCAGCCCCCTCTGTCGGCACCATTACATTCATATTCAGACCCTTTGCTATGGGACTCAAATTTGAGCTCAGGTGGATCCTGTTTCCATTGATCAATCTTGAGATGTTTCTACAACTTGGTTGGAGTCCACCTGTGGTAAATTCAATTGATTGGAAATTATTTGTAAAGGCACACCTGTCTAAATAGCACAGATGACAGTGCATGTCAGACCAAAAACCAAACCATGAGGTCAAATGAATTGTCCATAGAGCTCAGAGACAGGATTGTGTCGAGGCAAGCGTACCAAAAATTGTCTGCAGCATTGAAATTCCTCAAGAACACAGTAGCCTCATAATTCTTAAATGGAAGAAGTATGGAACCACCAAGACTCTTCCTAGACCTGGCCACCCAGCCAAACTTAGCAATCAAGTCGAGAAGGGCCTTGGTCAGGAAAGTGACCAAGAACCCGATGGTCTCTCTGATAGAGCCATGGAGTTCCTCTGTGGAGATGGGAGAACCTTCCAGAAGGACAACCATCACTGCAGCACTCCACCAATCAGGCCTTCTTGGTAGAGTGGCCAGATGGAAGCCAATTCTCAATAAAAGGCATATGACGGCCCTCTTGGACTTTGCCAAAAGGCAGCTAAAGGACTCTCAGACAATGAGAAACAAGATTCTCTGGTCTGATGAAACCAAGATTGAACTCTTTGGCCTGAATACCAAGCATCACATCTGGAGGAAACCTGGCGCCCTCCCTACGGTGAAGCATGGTGGTGGCAGTATCATGCTGTGGGGATGTTTTTCATCAGCAGAGACTGGGAGACTAGTCAGGATCAAGGCAAAGATGACCGGAGCAAAGTACAGAGAGATCCTTGATGAAAACCTGCTCCTGAGCACTCAGGACCTCAGACTGGGGCGAAGGATCACCTTCCAACAGGACAATAAACCCTAAGCACACAGCCAAGACAATGCAGGAGTGGCTTCGGGACAAGTCTCTGAATGTCCTTGAGTGGCCCAGCCAGAGCCCGCTCCCCATCCAACATGACAGAGCTTGAGAGGATATGCAGAGAAATATAGGTGTACCAAGCTTGCAGCGTCGTACCCAAGAAAACGCCCCTTCTGTAATCAAAGTCAAAGGTGCTTCAACAAAGTACTGAGTAAAGGGTCTGAATACTTATGTAAATGTGACCTTTCAGTTTTGTGTTTTTAACTCATTTTCAAACATTTCTAAAAACTAGTTTTTGCTTCGGCATTATGGGGTATTGTGTGTAGATTGATGTGGGGAAAAAGCAATTTAATCCATTTTAGAATAAGGCTGTAATGTAACAAAATGTGGAAAAAGTGAAGGGTTCTGAATACTTCATGAATACACTATCAACTCCCGAGATGAGGCTGGTGCAACCGAAGTGAAATGGCTTGCTAGTTAGCGCGCACTAATAGCGTTTCAAACTTCACTCGCTCTGAGCCTTGGGGTGGTTGTTTCCCTTGCTCTGCATGGGTAACGCTGCTTGTTGTCGATGTGTTCCTGGTTTGAGCCCAGGGAGGAGCGAGGAGAGGGACGAAAGCTAAACTGTTACACTGGCAATACTAAAGTGCCTATAAGAACACCCAATAGTCAAAGGTATATAAAATACAAATGGTATAGAGAGAAATAGTCCTATAATTCCTATAATAACTACAACCTAAAACCTCTTACTTTGGAATATTGAAGTCTCATGTTAAAAGGAACCACCAACTTTCATATGTTCTCATGTTCTGAGCAAGGAACTTAAATGTTAGCTTTTTTACATGGCACATATTGCACTTTCACTTTCTTCTCCATTCTCCATGTGATGACGACTATTTTATCAAATCAATAACTATGTTTAATTATTACGCAATTAAATTAATCGTGTAACAATGAACCTTTCTGGGAACGGGGTTCTACTAGTGGAACCCCGTTCTGCTAGCGGAACCCCTCGCCAACAGCCAATGAAATTGCAGGGAGCCAAATACATATCTTCATCAGATGACACTCATAGGACTTCATGTTATACAATACATGTATGTTTTGTTCGGTAAAGTTCATATTTATTTCAAAAAATCTAATTTTACATTGGCGTGTCATGTTCAGTAGTTCCAAAACATGCAGTGATTTTGCAGAGAGCCATATCAATTTACAGAAATACTCATTATAAATGTTGATGACAAGGAAATATAGATAAACTTCTCCTTAATGCAACCGCTTTAGAGCCCAAAACAGCCAAAATAAATATCTGCCATGTTGCGCAGTCAACATTAGTCAGAAATAGCATTATACATATTCACTTACCTTTGTTGATCTTCATCAGAATGCACTCCCAGGAATCCCAGTTCCACAATAAATGTTTGATTTGTTCGATAAAGTTAATCATTTATGTCCAAATAGCTTCTTTTGTTAGCGCGTTTGGTAAACAAATCCAAACGCGCATTCAGGTCCAACCGAACGTCTGACAAAAAGTTCAAAAAGTTATATTACAGGTCGTAGAAACTTGTCAAACTAAGTATAGAATCAATCTTTAGAATGTTTTTATCATAAATGTTCAATAAGGTTCCAAACGGAGAATTCCATTGTCTGTAGAAAAGCAATGGAACGAGAGCTAAATCTCATGTGAATGCGCGTGACTGAGATCGAGGCTGCTGCCAGACCTCTAACTCAATCAGCTCTCATTCGGCCCCCTTCACAGTAGAAGCCTGAAACAACGTTCTAAACATGGTTGACATCTAGTGGAAGCCTTAGGAAGTGCACAATGACCCATATCCCACTGTGTATTCGATAGGGGCTGAGTTAAAAAACGACTAACCTCAGATTTCCCACTTCCTGTTTGGATTTTTTCTCAGGTTTTTGCCTGCCATATGAGTTCTGTTGTACTCACAGCCATCATTCAAACAGTTTTAGAAACTTTGTTTTCTATCCAATATTAATAATAAAATGCATTTATTAGCATCTGGGACTGAGTAGGAGGCAGTTTACTCTGGGCATGCTTTTCATCCAAAAGTGAAAATGCTGCCCCCTATCCCAAAGAAGTTATTAACTTATTAGTAACTTGGGGCAGCAGGGAAAAGGTTTGTTAAATGAGTTACCACTTCCTGAATTAACTTAACAATATATCAGAATATATCGTTATCATACCAGTCATCCATTAATTATTATTACCTCATCAGTCTCATTCTGAACATCGCAAAATTCTTGGATATCTGCATGAAACCCTAGTCAAATGATGATTCAGCGATACACAAATTGGCTTAGTTATTTATTTTCTAACTAACTAAATACTCACACAGAATTACATAAACACACACACAATATAGATTATTGATTACTAACATAATGCAATGAAAAGTCCCTAGTGGACTAATCCGATATGACGGCTTGTTACACAATGAAAAGGGGTGGAGAAAGCAAGAGCGGGAGAGGGAGAGACAAAGGAATTCAACTATTGTACAAACAGTTGAATAATACGCTCACCATAAATATGGATATTTAGCATCCTAACAACCACTCATTCGGATTTTGAAATGCAACATATTTTTACGCTTAGTTGTTTTGTCTGTTGTCTCTCTGTTGAAACCACTTGCTCCGTCTGTGACGAATAGTTTGACAGAAAGTCTTTGGTTGTCCACCAGAGGTTACGATGTCCTTTTAAGCTGTAGGCTTTCTTTTTTCTGGAAGTGTTCGTTAGATGGATACATCAGAAATGTACCACAGTGGTGATGATAGCGAAATCTTCTTCTTTTGTCTTCAGTCGAGTTTCCTAGACTATTTTACATATATAGCTGCAGACTGTGACTGTCTAGTCTTCACCTTCACTCGTCAGGAGTTTGAGGGTCTTACCATTTTCTGGTCTCAATTTAAATTGCACCCATTTCAAAGTATTCAGCTCATAGCACATGTCTACTGGTCTTGAATTTTAAACCATTTCAACGTGTAGCCACCGCTCCACGCTTTCTGATCTAATGTACATTTCGTTAGCAGTCCTTTTATGCTCTCTGGAAAAAGGGGTGTTCCATCCTAATGGCATAATGCATGTGCTCGTAGGCGTGGTTACTGACTGGGTAAACTTTATACAACAACAATTATCTCATTTAGAAGGCTAAAATCACATTTCATCTTCTCACAAATAGTTTCGTATTTAATCATATAAGTTTTACAACAGTTAGATGTAAATCTGATAAATGGGATGTATACATTTGTAGAGTTACAGTTATTTAGTTATACCTTTCTTAATGAGATCACAAAACAAACTTTTGACAGGATTTATTGTTTGGATCCCCATCAACCATTACAGATGTTTGGATTTGAAAACTAATGTTCCAATATCCAATCTTTTGATGTTTGAAGTTTTGGCAAGAGATTCTCTCTCTACACACATCAGATTCCTTTGTTCAACACTGCAGGTCCAGAGAGAGTATACGACCGGTCATTAAAGTCATAAGACCGGCCCACTTCCCACACTTCCTCTCTGGTGGGAGAGGGGGGGGGGGGGGGGCTCTCTTTGATCTTCTGTATTACTACAGTTATACAGTATGCAAGATAAACATGTGCAAACCTGGTCAAGAACTACAAGAAACGTATGATCTCTGTAATTGCAAACAAAGGATTCTGTACCAAATATTAAGTTCTGCTTTTCTGATGTATCAAATACTTATGTCATGCAATAAAATAAAAATTAATTACTTAAAAATCATACAATGTGATTTTCTGGATTTTTGTTTTAGATTCCGTCTCTCACAGTTGAAGTGTACCTATGATACAAATTACAGACCTCTCCATGCATTGCCTACTAATTGTCTATTAATTGGTTGAAGATGTCATTGGAGACACTTATCTTCCTCTATATTTTTCACTACAAAACATAGAAACATGCCATTTTCACATATATGACTCACCACCTGGATTCGGTCTAATGTAGCAAAATTTGAAATGATGTTTTTTACATTGGATAAAATTAGAGACTCAGAGCTACAAAATGGTATATCATACACTGCATTTGAGGAACAATGGGAAAGTAATTCTGCTTTAAAATTTGATAAACTCGTAAACGCACTTTTGAGAAAATGGCCTTTGAATGTTTTGGTATCTAGTGAAGAGCTCTTCTTTGTTTATACCCATTCAGCATCATTCACACCCTCTTAAGCTTTAGCCCCACCCATCTCGTTTCGCTCTCGGAGCATTCAGAACGAACAGTTGATGCTCTGGCTGATGATTTGTTTACCTCTGGATAACATGAAAACAGCCTAACCAGTTCTGCTGGCAACAATTTCATTACGCTTTTTTGCAGATATTTATTGACACTGGCCATATTCAATGGGTGTTGTACACACGTCACATAACGTTGGCTAATGAGCCAGCCAGCTAACCTTAGCCAGTTAAACAACAATGAACACAGTGCCAACAATGCCACAGTGCTGGAACTTACCAACCAGGTTCAACGTTAGCTAACTCTAACTAGATAAGCAAACGGCCCTGGGATACGAATAATAATGTCAGCTAGGGAGCCAGCCAACTAACGTTAGCTAGCAAGCTAACAGTACACTTTAGCTTAAGACATGTAGCTAGCTAGCTACGTAAACAATAAACCTAGCTAGGTAAGTGTAAGACCACACATGTCACGTAATGTTCGCTAATAGCCAGCCAGCTAACGTTAGCTAGCTGGCTACACTTTATCTTGAAATTAAACCACTTTCTGTCAAAATTAGAAATGTATAATATTGGAAAATGTCGCTAGCTAACGCTAGACTATCTTACCTGTATACAACATGCATGATGGATGCGTCTCCCTGTCATGAATGCCATGCCACGGTTGCCTTTAGTTTGAAGATGTAATCCTGAGACAGATGTTTTCTCCATTTCTTTAGCTATCATACTCTAATTCCACTGATTTCAAAACTTGATCCTCAAGAACGTGGAGAGCAACACTTATGCAGCTCCACTACAAAATACATTAGCTGCGTTCGACAGGATTACCAACACAGACTGACTTGCTCAAATAGACCCACTCATTATCTGCACTGCAATGAAAGGCACCCATACCTTATTGTGTAGAGAGGTAGAGACGACATCTGTGGAGAGTTCATAAGGTCAGGTCTGAAGCCTGACATCATGGCTTGAGTATTCCAAGCGAAAACATATGCTGGCGAAGCCCAGTAATAAACCAGTAATTTATAGTGTTAATAGTGGACTTAACCCCTGAGTACCACCCATCAAACCAACACAGGGGAACATCAAGGAGCACTCACCCAGGCCACTCACCACCTCTAACTGTCCCCCCTCTGATGAATAATAGCTTTCCTCAGGAAGAGAGATATGCAGGAGGGGGACAATGTATCAGGGGTCCATGTGAAAAAGTGCTAGTAAAGCAAGTAAAGAAGTTATGTAATGTTGTCATTCATTTGCTGACAGACACAGCTGTATTTTGGCTGATCAATCGTTTGTGTGTTATGGTAAATGGCACAGTGAAGTGTGTAAAAACGTCAAGAATGTTGCAGAATTGTAAGTAGAGAGGTGTTAAATTCTTATGTTTTGTTTGGATGTGTACTTATCCTAACTTCTTTTGAAGTCATTGCCATCTATTTTGGAGCGTGTCATTTCAAGTTTTGCCTTGCTATATAGGTTTTGTGGCCATAATAACATGTTTCAAGACCAGTGAGCCACAAGCCCAGAAGTTCAGAAGTAGCCCAGAGAAGAAGAAAAAAACAGTCCTGCCCTTTCTGAAGATTTCCTGTTTCATGAAAAGTGCATACATACTGTCTGACTCATATACGGCAAGTTCTGCCTGCACTATTTACTTTTCAAACCGGACGCTGCTTGAGACACGTGAGAACAACAAGCAGACCCGAAGAAACCCCACGAAGAACGTCTCAAATTAAAGTCTGGATATTTACTGTTATCAAGGCTTTAGTAAATGAAAAGAAGAGGAGTTTATAGTCCGTTTTTAAATGGAGCTACTTCGCTTTTCCGCTTTCTGGTGGGGAACGATAATGTTTGGTAGTATTCTGTTATAACAGAAAAGTGAGTTATATGTTTATTTAAAGTAACCTATGAATGTTGGTGGTTGGTTAGTGTTATCGAGGTAATCAAGTCATTATTGAAACATTTATGAGGTTGTTGTAATGAACGTTGACACGCGCTTCTTCAAAATTGTCATTCAGTACAGTCTTGCACTATTCCTACCGAGTGCAACATGAGTGTCACGCCCTGACCTTAGTATTCGTTGTTTTCTTTATTATTTTGTTTAGGTCAGGGTGTGACAAGGGTGATTTATGTGTTTTTGTCTTGTCTAGGGATTTGGCATGTTGATGGGGGTGTTATGTACAGTGGGGAGAACAAGTATTTGATACACTGCCGATTTTGCAGGTTTTCCTACTTACAAAGCATGTAGAGGTCTGTAATTTTTTATCATAGGTACATTTCAAGAATTTCAGGAAAACTAACAGGTCTGTTAGAGACGGAATTCTTACTGGTTGGTAGGTATTCAAATACTTATGTCATGCAATAAATTACTTAAAAATCATACAATGTGATTTCTGGATTTTTGTTTTAGATTCCATCTCTCACAGTTGAAATGTACCTATGATAAAAAATTACAGACCTCTACATGCTTTGTAAGTAGGAAAACCTGCAAAATCGGCAGTGTATCAAATACTTGTTCTCCCCACTGTACATAACACCTAGACTATTAAACACTACCAAACCCCTAGACAAGACAAAAACACATAAATCACCCTTGTCACACCCTGACCTAACCAAAATAATAAAGAAAACAAAGAATACTAAGGTCCGTGCGTGACACTCATGTTGCACACGGTAGTAGTGGTGCAGGACCGTACTGAACGCCATTGTCAGATTTCTAAAACAAATCTCAAAGAGAATAAGAATGCAGTTTAAACCATTTCCATCCGAAATTGGGCCTATCATCTTGGCGATCTCACTACAAAGTTACAGGGTCAGGGAGGCCAATCCTTAGGGAGACATCCTGACCCTACAGCACACCCAATCTGATGAGATTTGTTATGGAAGCAAGACAACAACAAACAAACAACATCAATGCACTTCTTCCTTTTATAGCCAGACATGTGAAGAAACACATTAGCATATTTACCAAAGGCCCCAGGGGACCGGTAATTAAAAAACAAAATCGAAAAATAAACAAAAATAAACAAAAAAAATAACAAATCAAATTAGAATTACAACTCTTTATAACTCCATAAAGAAATAATTGTATCCCATAAGGTAATGGTAAATAGACTAGAGACAGGTGTCCCTCATTCAGGGACAGTGCTCTCTCGCTCTCCTTCTCATGGTCACACATAGGACTATTGCGAAAATATACATTTCTTACTAATTATTAGTGTTTACATAACCCATTTAAATCTCACCCAATGTGATCAGGCCTCACCAGGAAGCCAGAACAGAGGTTATAGGTCAGTCAGCCTTATTAAGTATTTTCTTTCTCTTTTCTTTCCCTGGTCTTAAAAAACCAAATTAAAACATTTCAAATACTGCCATCATTCCACTTACCTGGTTTACAACCAAATTAAAAAAGACCCCACACAATACATCAAACTCGGTATTAACACCACTAACAAATATTCATAACCGGTGGGTTGTGTGTGTGTGTGTGTGTGTGTGTGTGTGTGTGTGTGTGTGTGTGTGTGTGTGTGTGTGTGTGTGTGTGTGTGTGCGTGTGCGTGTGTGCTGGTAATATGTAGGGCAAAACAAACAAACCAATAGCCAGGCCTTACTTATTTGGGAGCTACCTCTAAGGCCGTATCTGATATTTTTATAAAAATGTAGTATTTCACTAACTACTCTCCCAAGGCAACAACCTCGGAAACATTTTAACATTTCCTTAGTTTTCATTTTGCTAAATCTTAATCAGTACCAAACAATTCAAATTAGAAATTCTTACTTTCCAATTAACTTGCCATTTCCTTTGTTTCCTTCAATCAATCAATCAAATGTACATGTATTTATAAAGCCCTTCTTACATCAGATGATGTCACAAAGTGCTGTACAGAAACCGAGCCTAAAACCCCAAACAGCAAGCAATGCAGGTGTAGAAGCACGATGGCTAGGAAAAAGTCCCTAGAAAGGCCAAAACCTAGAGAGGAACCAGGCTATGGGGGGTGGGGGCAGAACTCTTCTGGCTGTGCCGGGTGGAGATTACAACAGAACATGGCCAAGATGCTCAAATGTTCATAGATGACCAGCAGGGTCAGATATTAATAATCACAGTTGTTGTAGAGGGTGCAACAGATCAGCACCTCAGGAGTAAATGTCAGTTGGCTTTTCATAGATCATTCATAGTATCTCTACCCCACCGGCTGTTTCCAGAGAGTTGAAAACAGTAGGTCTGGCACAAGGAAGCACGTCCAGTGAACAGGTCAGGGCAGGCAGAACAGTTGAAACTGGAGCAGCAGCACGACCAGGTGGACTGGGGACAGCCCGGAGTCATCTGGCCAGGTAGTCCTGAAGCATGATCCTAGGGCTCAGGTCCCCCGGGATTTGTTTTGGTTCTAGTCAAGATTCTAGCAGCCATGTTTAGCACAAACTAAAGTTTATTTAGTGCTAGCCCACATACGCTGCTGTTACTGTTAATTATCTATCTGTCACTTTATCCATACCTATATGTACCCCAATTTGCCTCAATTACCTCGTGCCCCTGCACATTTCCTCAGTACTGGTATCCTGTGTATATAGCCAAATTATTGTTACCCATTGTGTATTTATTCCTTGTGTTATTATTTTACTATTTATTTTTAAACTTCTCTACTATTTCTCTTTTTTGTCAGGCCAGGTAGTCCTGAGTAGAGGTTGACCGATAATCATTTTTCAACGGCGATATCAATACCGATTATTGGAGGACCAAAAAAACCCGATACCGATTTTTATACAAATATATATATTTGTAATAATGACAATTACAACAATACTGAATGAACAATGAACACTTTTATTTTAACTTAATATAACACATAAATAAAATCTATTTAGTCTCAAATAAATAAATAATGAAACATGTTCAATTTGGTTTAAGTAATGCAAAAACACAGTGCTGGAGAAGAAAGTAAAAGTGCAATATGTGCCATATAAAAAAGCTAACATTTATATTCCTTGGTCAGAACATGATAACATATGAAAGCTGGTGGTTCAATATTCCCAGTTCTTCAAAATTTCCAGTTAAGAAGTTTTAGGAATTGTGACGTGTCGACTATTTCTCTCTATACCATTTGAATTTCATATACAGTTGAAGTCGGAAGTTTAAATACACTTAGGTTGGAGTCATTAAAACTTGTTTTTCAACCACTCCACAAATTTCTTGTTAACAAACTATAGTTATGGCAAGTTGGTTAGAACATCTACTTTGTGCATGTGTAACGGATGTGAAATAGCTAGCTAGTTAGCGGTGGTGCGCGCTAAATAGCGTTTCAATCGGTGACGTCACTTGCTCTGAGACCTTGAAGTAGTTGTTCCCCTTGCTCTGCAAGGGCCGCGGCTTTTGTGGAGCGATGGGTAACGATGCTTCGTGGGTGACTGTTGTTGATGTGTGCAGAGGGTCCCTGGTTCGCGCCCGGGTATGGGCGAGGGGACGGTCTAAAGTTATACTGTTACACATGACACAAGTATTTTTCCAACAATTGTTTACAGACAGATTATTTTACTTATTATTCACTATATCACAATTCCAGTGGGTCAGAAGTTTACATACACTAAGTTGACTGTGCCTTTAAACAGCTTGGAACGTTCCTGAAAATTATGTCATGGCTTTAGAAGCTTCTGATAGGCTAATTGACATGATTTGAGTCAATTGGAGGTGTACCTGTGGATGTATTTCAAACTCAGTGCCTCTTTGCTTGACATCATGGGACAATCAAAAGAAATCAGCCAAGCCCTCAGAAGACAAATTGTAGACCTCCACAAGTCTGCTTCATCTTTGGGAGCAATTTCCAAACACCTGAAGGTACCACATTCATCTGTATAAACAATAGTACGCAAGTATAAACACCAAGGAACCATGCAGCTGTCCGCTGTCAGGAAGGACATGTGCTCTGTCTCCTAGGGATGAACGTACTTTGGTGCGAAAGGTGCAAATCAATCCCAGAACAACAGTAAAGGACCTTGTGAAGATGCTGGAGGAAACAGGTGAAAAGTATATATATCCACAGTAAAACGAGTCCTATATCGACATAACCTGAAAGGCCGTTCAGCAAGGAAGAAGCCGCTGCTCCAAAACCGCCATAAAAAAAGCCAGACTATGGTTTGCATCTGCACGTGGGGACAAAGATTTAAATTTTGGGAAAAATGTCCTCTGGTCTGACGAAACAAAAATAGAACTATTTGGCCATAATGACCATCATTATGTTTTTAGGAAAAAGGGGGATGCTAACATGTCGAAGAACACCATCCCAACCGTGAAGCATGGGGGTGGCAGCATCATGTTGTGGAGGTGCTTTGCTGCAGGAGGGACAGGTGAACTTCACAAAATAGATGGCATCATGAGGGATATATTGAAGCAACATCTCGAAGCCTTCTGTCATGAAGTTAATGCTTGGTCACAAATGGATCTTCCAAATGGACAATGACCCCAAGCATACTTCCAAAGTTGTGGCAAAATGGCTTCAGGACAACACATTCAAGGTATTGGAGTGGCCATCACAAAGCCCTGACCTCAATCCCATAGACAATTTGTGGGCATAACTGAAAAAGCATGTGCGATCAAGGAGGTCTACAAACCTGACTCAGTTACACCAGCTCTGTCAGGAGGAATGGGCCAAAATTCACCCAACTTATTGTGGGAATCTTGTGGAAGGCTACCCGAGACGTTTGACCCAAGTTAAACAATTTAAAGGCAATGCCACCAAAGACTAATTGAGTGTATGTAAACTTCTGACCCACTGGGAATGTGATTAAATAAATAAATCATTCTCTCTACTATTATTCTGACATTTCACATTCTTAAAATAAAGTGGTGATCCTAACTGACCTAAGACATGGAATTTTTACTAGGATTAAATGTCAGGAATTATGAAAATCTGAGTTTAAATATATTTGGCAAAGGTGTATGTAAACTTCTGACTTCAACTGTACCTATTGGATGTTCTTATAGGCACTTTTGTATTGCCAGTCTAATCCCGGGAGTTGGTAGGCTTGAAGTCATAAACAGCGATGTGCTTCAAGCGTTGCTAAGAGCTGCTGGCAAAACGTGTAACGGCATTCCTCCTCCTCTTCTGAGGAGGAGAAGCGAGAAGGATCGGAGGACCAAAGCATAGCGTGGTAAGTGTTCATGATGTATTATTTAATGAAACGAACTGAACACTGAAATACAAAACAATAAAGTGAACGAACGAAAACCGAAACAGTACCGTGTGGACCAAACACTCACATGGAAAACAAACAGCCACAACTCAAAAGTGAAACCCAGGCTACCTAAGTATGATTCTCAATCAGAGACAACTAACGACACCTGCCTCTGATTGAGAACCATACTAGGCCGAAACAGAAACCAAACATAGAAAAACAAACATAGACTGCCCACCCCAACTCACGCCCTGACCATACTAAATAAAGACAAAACAAATTAAATAAAGGTCAGAACGTGACAGTACCCCCCCAAAGGTGCAGACTCCGGCCGCACAACCTGAACCTATAGGGGAGGGTCTGGGTGGGCGTCTGTCCTCGGTGGCGGCTGTGGCGTGGGACGTGGACCCCACTTCACCACAGTTTTTGTCTGCCTCCTCAACCACCCCCGTGGCCTCTTATAAGTAGCGATCCTCGCCCCCGACCTCCGACTGGGGACCCTAGCCATGGGTCCCGAATGGACGGGAGATTCCGGCAGCGCCGGACGGACGGGAGACTCCGGCAGCGCTGGACAGGCGGGAGACTCAGGCAGCTCCGGAGTGAAGGGCGATTCTGGCATCTCCTGGCAGACTGACGGCTCTGGCGGCTCTGCCGGCTCTGGCGGCTCAGGATAGACGGGAGACTCTGGCGGCTCAGGACAGATGGGAGACTCTGGCGGCTCAGGACAGACGAGAGACTCTGGCGACTCAGGACAGACGGGAGACTCTGGCATCGCAGGACAGGAGAAAGGCTCTAGCAGCGCTGGACAGGCGGGAACACCTGTAGGCAGAAGACGGAGAAACAGCGTGGTGCGGGGGGCTGCCACCGGAGGGCTGGTGCGTGGAGGTGGCACCGGATAGACCGGACCGTGCAGGCGCACTGGAGCTCTTGAGCACCGATCCTGCCCAACCTTACCTGGTTGAATGCTCCCTGTAGCCAGGCCAGTGTGGCGAGGTGGAATAGCCCACACTGGGCTGTGCTGGCGAACCGGGGACACCATGCGTAAGGCTGGTGCCATGTACGCCGGCCCAAGGAGACGCACTGGAGACCAGATGCGTAGAGCCGGCTTCATGGCACCTGGCTCGATGCCCACTCTAGCCCGGCCGATACGAGGAGCTGGAATGTACCGCACCGGGCTATGCACACGCATCGGGGACACTGTGCGCTCCACCGCATAACACGGTGCCTGCCCCGGTCCCTCTCACTCTCCGGTAAGCACGGGAAGTTGCCGCAGGTCTACTACCTGAACTCGCCACACTCCCCGTGTGCCACCCCCAAGACATTTTTGGGGCTGCCTCTCAGGCTTCCAACCGCGCTGCCATGCTAGCTCCTCATAATGCCGCCTCTCTGCTTTCGCTGCCTCCAGCTCTGCTTTGGGGCGGCGATATTCCCCTGGCTGTTTCCAGGGTCCTTTACCGTCCAGAATCTCCTCCCAAGTCCAGTTCTCCAGGTATCGCTGCCTCTCCTGCTGCTGCTTGGTCCTTTGTTGGTGGGTGTTTCTGTAAAGGAATTCCTCCTCCTATTCTGAGGAGGAGAAGCGAGAAGGATCGGAGGACCAAAGCGTGACTGAACACTGAAATACAAAACAATCAAGTGAACGAACGAAAACCGAAACAGTACCGTGAGGACCAAACACTCACACGGAAAACAAACAGCCACAACTCAAAAGTGAAACCCAGGCTACCTAAGTATGATTCTCAATCAGAGACAACTAACGACACCTGCCTCTGATTGAGAACCATACTAGGCCGAAACAGAAACCAAACATAGAAAAACAAACATAGACTGCCCGCCCCAACTCACGCCCTGACCATACTAAATAAAGACAAAACAAAGGAAATAAAGGTCAGAACGTGACAAAACGCAGTAAAGAGCTGTTTGAATGAATGCTTACGAGTCTGCTGCTGCCTACCTCCGCTCAGTCAGACTGCTCTATCAAATATCAAATCATTGACTTAATTCTAATACAATAAACACAGAAAAACGAGCCTTTGGTCATTAATTAATATGGTCAAATCCGGAAACCATAATTTCGATAACAAAAAGTTTATTCTTTCAGTGAAATATGGAACCGTTCTGTAATTTCTCGAACGGGTGGCAACCCTAAGTCTAAATATTGCTCTTACATTGCACAACCTTCAATGTTATAATTATATAAAATTCTGGCAAATTAGTTCATAGTTCGCAATGAGCCAGGCGGCCCAAACTGTTGCATATACCCTGACTCTGCTTGCACTGAACGCAAGAGAAGTGCCAAATTCCCCTAGTTAATATTGCCTGCTAACATGAATTTCTTTTAACAAAATATTTTTAAGAAAGGCATTGATGTTTATGGTTAGATACATTTTTTGCAAATGCACTTTTGTGAAATCATCACCTGTTTGGCAAAGTTGAAGTAGGCTGTGATTTGATGATGAATTAACAGGCACCGCATTGACTATATGTAATGTAGGACAAGCCAGTTAACCTAGTAATATCATCAACCATGTGTAATTAACTAGTGATTATGTTAAGATTGATTGTTTTTTAAAAGATAAGTTTAATGCTAGCTAGCAACTTACCTTGGCTCCTTGCAGCCACAAGATCCTTTTGACACTGCACCCGCACAACAGGTGGTCAGCCTGCCACGCAGTTTCCGCGTGGATTGCATTGTAATCGGCTTCCAAAAAGGCTGATTACCGATTGTTATGAAAACTTGAAATCGGCCCTGCCGATTAATCGTTTGATCGCTAGTCCTGACGTATGGTCCTAGGGCTCAAATCCTCACAGAGAGAGAGAGAGAGAGAGAGAGAGAGAGAGAGAGAGAGTACTTAAATTAACACTGGACATCGGACAGGACAGGAGAAATACTCCAGATATAACAGACTGACCTTAGCCCTCCAACACATAAACTATTGCAGCATAAGTAGTGGTGGCTGAGAGATGAGGAGTTGGGTTCTGTTTACTTTAACTCAGAAGCCCTCATAATCTCTACTATACCTCTGTCTTTCCGACCAACGTTTACTTTACCAGGTGAACAAAAAGTTTTAAATTACAGTCAAACAAACATGATAACTTCTGTCCACAGGGAGACCACATTAATTACTCGTGACCCCTCGTCCCTTTCGTCAATTGTATAAATCTATTTTAGAAGAAGACGGAATAAAGTGTCTCACAAGATTAAAACCCCTAGGGTTTTCTCAAGTCTACAAGGACTGTTTGGTTTTGCCAAAGAACGTATTGTTCCCACTCGATCACGTGTAATGTGATTCGGGCCTTCAGAAATACAAACCCCCAAATATGTTATCTCTTGTTTTATGCTGCCTTGTGACCCTGCTCTACCAAATAGTTTACTAATGTGGTGATGTCTGGCATATGAGTTTCTTTATCTTTTCATGCTAATAATCAGTAACATGGGTAGTAGTCATATCGCTTTCGATTCTTCCTGTGTCCCCAATAAATATAATACTTTCCTGTTATACATTTTGCCAATATTGCCCCTACACTCACTTTTCCTTATTTTTCCGCTACCCCCTCAATATCCATTTTGATAGCAGGTTTAAAACCTGCAATCAAAACATACATACACATTTTATCAATATCCTCACATACCCAAGCTGTGTACAAATATCCATACTAATATACTATATAACACATACTCAATGAGTATATACTTCATAATATATACTATTAGTTCATTTTAGTATACTGTAAACAAACGGTAACCTTTCAGCTGAGCTTTGCATGTCTACCCGGAAGTTGATGCTGTTGCTATGCAGCCTCTTGCTAGCTTGTTAACAAATTACTTTTTGAAAATTCAGACGGTTCAGAGTGTACACTGGCCACTCTGGCCGAGGAGCAGGGTTGATCTGAGAATGACGTGAATAATCAAGTCAATAAATGTTGGGTAGTTAGATTGCATAGAGTTAATATACAGGCAAGTTTGATGTATTAGTAGCCAACTAATGTTAGGTAGCTAGCTAACATATAATACCAGTAAATACTGCTATAATGATATGCTATGCGGTTCATAAGGTTAGTGTAACTAACAAATTGTCATAATTATTTGAAACAATGAATTTGTATCGGCTCTCGTATATTTCCCGTCAGCGGGGAAATGCTGCCAAATTTATCCATGATTGGATTTTTTCATATTTGAGCCGAATTGATAGAAGACTTGTGCACTTCTTTTAGTGCATCTATGGCTTTGCTACAGTTGACCTCTTCCTGACCGTGGTCAGAGTGTTTAGATTTACTCACTCACGGCTCTAATATATGCCAATTTAACAATTTTCCAAGCTAGTGATACCCACTTCCCCAGAGAGTAGTTGTGGTATTTGAGCCTTTTAATTGGTAAAGGTTTTGATACCTTGTATTAGAACCAATGCTGGAATGTCTGCCAATTTACTACTGGAGAATATGTGTTCCTTTATTCAATCACACAGTGCAGCCAGTCAGGCCGATAGGGTCCATCGTCCGTCCATAATTTAAATCTCTCGTTAATACACACACTCAGAAAACAAAAACAAACACACAAAATGAACAGTATATGGTTAGGAACGTCATTCCTTTCTTATAATTTGAAAAGAGTAAATTCTTCTCCATCAGAATACTTTTGAATTAATCTATGTCATTTTAAATGTTGTACCCATATGGTAGTTCCTCCAATGCACGTTTCCGTGTAGGGTTTACATTTATATCTAGTTTCCCAATCATAACCAACTGTTTAGCAGTACAATACATTTTCTTGTAGAATGTTTTTTTAAATTTCACATATATATATCAAATCTGCAGGAATATTTATGTTTGTCTATCTCAGGATTGTGCCATGGAATCATTTGACTCGTAGTTGTATCATATCATCCATGGCCGCTTCTCTGCTTCAACAGAGTATCACAACCCCTGTCTCTATCCAGGATACTTCTGGAAAGATCCCAATCAGAGATGTCCCCTGCTCCTACAGAGTCACGCTGCTTCAAAATGATGTTTGCCCTATAATTACTTCTAGGACATCCCCTATTCAGAAATAACTCTACAACAATAACATTTCTAACTAGGGGTGTTTTTGCTACAAAAAAAAACTGTTCTTAGAACAGGATTTTCTATCATGTTTAAAAGAAAATCAGTTTCATCCGTATGTCACGCCCTGGCCATAGAGAGCTTTTTATTCTCTATTTTGGTTAGGCCAGGGTGTGACTAGGGTGGGCATTCTATGTTCATTTTCAATGTTTTGGATTTCTGTGTTTGGCCTGGGTGTCACGACTCCTACCGAAGCTGGCTCCCCTTCCTGTTCGGGTGGCGCTTGGCGGTCGTCGTCACCGGCCTATTAGCTGCCACTGATCCCATTTGTTCCCCTTTTTCTGTTTATTTAGCAATTTAGCAATTCTATAGGAAGAGGGAGACTGCAGATTCTTTCAAACCAACATTTTTAAAGATTTTTGAAAATGAAGCAACCAACCTTCACCAAGAATGTTTCAGAGTTGAAACCTTCACAAACATAGTCAGATCTCTGATTTTATAGAAAAATACATCCTTTTTTATACATGGCAGTCAGCAGACAGCATATAAAAGGCAATTAGTTGTCTGTGCAGATTTAAGATAGCACGAGGCCAGTTTGTATCAGGTTAGAAAAAACACTAGCATATAACAAGAGACAATTCTTTAAACAGTAAAACACAGGATAGCATGACTATTGTGTAATTTTTCACGACAATACCGAAGGGAACATTCCTTTTGTCTGTTTCACACATGCTTTTCAAAGTGAAATTGTCAAGTCTCTCACTAATGATAAATTCCTTCACGTAGTCTGGACTGAGACGTGAGGTTAATGTTTCACTGTACTCACTGATGTTCAACAGGCCATACTCTTCCAGTGTAGGAAATGTTCATATTAATATGTAATATATTAGATGAGAGAGTTCGCCTTTCTGATGTTTGTTGGCCTTTTGTTTGTCTGTGTATTTGGAGGGAACTGTCAGTTTCCTAAGTCAAGCAAAGTTATCATCTTCTCTAGGTCAATACAGTTTAGGCCCATTTAAGAAAGCAAATAATGACTGGGGTTCAAGCCAAAACATTTAAAGGTAATGCAGCGTTTACCTCGAATGCGATCGCCACGAACACGGTAACATTGCTGTATTCGAGCGCAATCAAATGAACAACTTAGCATGCCATGTACCATCATCTGAATATAAAGACTCAGGTCAGATGCATTCGCATGATGGATGACTGGTGGATTGCGTTGAGCCGTGGAGTGAAATTTTGTACACGTTTTGTATGTGCTACTGCTAACATTGGCAGTCGCTGCCTGTATTGTTTTTCCATGAATGTGAAATATAATGCCATATTTCCATTCATTTGGAAGACTACTAATATAATAAATACTGTACCTCACAGATCTTGGAACTGTCTTACTTTGTAGATATAGAAAATGCGAAAGACCTGTAAACGTTTTGTTGTCATTTGATCAGTTGCAAAGAAAAGAGAAAGCATTTCAAGCTTCAAATCATGTCTTGAAAAAGTCGTTTTGTCCTCAATAATTATTATCCTGGACAAATGTATTAAATAGTATTTTCACAAAACGATATTTTCACTTGTTCTTTGTTTGAGCATTATACTGAGCATTGGACCTATTGGAATTACCAATGAGGAGTTAATCAGTAATTACAGTATTTGGAAACTCTAGAAGAAGGGATCTAATTCTGCACTAGACAAGACTCGAAACACCATCATCGTGTTTAGGAACTTTAGAGAGTGTAAACAACACTAAAATATAATATATTTAATTCTGCACTAGACAAGACTCGAAACACCATCATCGTGTTTAGGAGCTTTAGAGAGTGTAAACAACACTAAAAGAGAAGATATTTAATTCTGCACTACACAGGACTCAAAACACCATAATAGTGTTTTCAACCTTTTCTGGGTTAGTGCTCCAAGTCTCTGGCAAGGTGTTGCACAACACTTGATTAAGTGGCGTTACAACATACCACGTCATGTTTCAGAACACCTCAGGATGAATGTTTCAGTACACCATAAAGAGAAATTGTAAAAAAAATGTCAATGTCATATTCATCATCTCCAGCACCACCCAAACATCAACATGTGTGAAAATTGTGTTTGTGTGTTTTGTAGTAAAAAAGATAGAGGAAGATGAGTGTTTCCAAGACATCATCAGTAAGCATCATGTTATTTTAACCAAATAGGAGTAGGCCTTGCCTACTAATTGCCTCCTAATTGTCTATTAATTGGTTGATGATGTCATTGGAAACACTTATCTTCCTCTATATTTTTCACTACAAAACATGGAAACATTTTCACATATGTTGATGTTGGGGTGGTGCTGGAGATTATGAAAATGTTGAAATGTCCCTTTAAATCTGTCCCAATACCCTCACACCCATGTGTTTCAATACAGCAAAGTTAAGGTTCTGTCTCCTTTAAGGTGGTGGCAGCTCAGTTGCCACTAGTTTTAGTATTTCAAAGCACTTAATTTTAACAGTGTTGTTTGTCTAAGGGGCAAACCTCCTGGGTGTTAGTTATTCTCACTAAGATATCATATTAACATTGCCTAAGTTGTTACAAAATGTATACATTTGCAGGAAATTTGCTTTAAAAGTGTAAACATTTCTCTCCACCCAATGGCATAATGGGTATAATTGTAGGAAATGTGCTGTAAAACTGCACATTTCTTCTCTGTGCCCATTGCAAAATGAGTAAAATTGCAGGAAATGTGTTATGAAATTGCAAAGTTTTCTCTCCGTCATTGGCAAAATGTGTAGAAATGTAGAAAACTTTCTTTAAAACTACAACATTTTCTCTACGCCCCATGGCAAAATGTATAGAATTTCAGGAAATTAACATAAAAAAATGATTTTTTTTTTTCTCTCCTCCGTCAAGAGGTGGCCACTGAAATGTTTTGCAGATCTTGCTTAGGGCACCCAAAAGGCTAAAGCCGGCCTTGTGCAAGCGAGTGCTGCGTGCATGTGTGGTGTATGTGTAAGTGTGTGTGTGTATGTCATATTTTTAACACAGTATACACGCTCATACACATGCACACATATGCATGCACGTGTAACGACGCGGCCTACGCACCTGCCCATAGGTGCCCTATGGCCCCTACTATATCCAGCCCTCAGAGAGTTGTAGATACTCGCGCAGTTTACCCGTGCTTCATTGATCTATTTTGTTTGACGGCCCTCCGATCTACATTTGTTAGTTGGCCCTCCAACCTGCAACCGTTTTTTTTACGTTACATAATTGGCCCAGCGTCATCGGGTTTGGCCGGGGTAGGCTGTCATTGTAAATAAGAATTTGTTCTTAACTGACTTGCCTAGTTAAAGAAAGTTTCAATTAAAAATTTAAATAAATAAAAATTCATGCATGTTCACACACACACAAATGCACACAGACAAAAACAGACACTCGCCACAAAACGTAAAGGTTTGCACACTATAAACAAATCATATTTTATACAGAAAATCTCGTCAATGGGATAAACACAGAAAAATAACTATTATGAGTATATTATGTGACTTTTATAGCACTGCAATGAAAGGCAGCCATACCCTATCGTGTAGAGAGGTAGAGACGACATCTGTAGAGAGTTCATAAGGTCAGGTCTGAAGCCTGACATCATGGCTTGAGTATTCCAAGCGAAAACATATGCTGGCGAAGCCCAGTAATAAACCAGTAATTTATGGGTGTTAACAGTGGACTTAACCCCTGAGTACCACCCATCAAACCAACACAGGGGAACATCAAGGAGCACTCACCCAGGCCACTCACCACCTCTAACTGTCCCCCCTCTGATGAATAATAGCTTTCCTCAGGAAGAGAGATATGCAGGAGGGGGACAATGTATCAGGGGTCCATGTGAAAAAGTGCTAGTAAAGCAAGTAAAGAAGTTATGTAATGTTGTCATTCATTTGCTGATAGACACAGCTGTATTTTGGCTGATCAATCGTTTGTGTGTTATGGTAAATGGCACAGTGAAGTGTGTAAAAACGTCAAGAATGTTGCAGAATTGTAAGTAGAGAGGTGTTAAATTCTTATGTTTTGTTTGGATGTGTACTTATCCTAACTTCTTTTGAAGTCATTGCCAACTATTTTGGAGCGTGTCATTTCAAGTTTTGCCTTGCTATAGGTTTTGTGGCCATAATAACATGTTTCAAGACCAGTGAGCCACAAGCCCAGAAGTTCAGAAGTAGCCCAGAGAAGAAGAAAAAAACAGTCCTGCCCTTTCTGAAGATTTCCTGTTTCATGAAAAGTGCATACATACTGTCTGACTCATATACGGCAAGTTCTGCCTGCACTATTTACTTTTCTAACCGGACGCTGCTTGAGAGACGCATGAGAGCAACAGGCAGACCCGAAGAAACCCCACGAAGAACGTCTCGAATTAAAGTCTGGATATTTACTTTTATCAAGGCTTTAGTAAATGAAAAGAAGAGGAGTTTATAGTCCGTTTCTAAATGGAGCTACTTCGTTTTTCCGCTTTCTGGTGGGGAACGATAATGTTTGGTAGTATTCAGCTAGAACAGAAAAGTGAGTTTTACGTTTATTTATTTAAAGTAACCTATGAATGTTGGTGGTTGGTTAGTGTTATCGAGGTCAAGTAATTATTGAAACATTTATGAGGTTGTTGTAACGAACGTTGACACTAGTTTCTTCAAAATTGTCATTCAGTTTTTTTTGTAGCAGGTGGTCAAACATAATCCAGCCATAAAACTATACATTTTAGTGGAAGGCGACATTTTCAGCTCATTTGAGCTAAAACTCGCAAATATATTAGCTGGTGTTACTGCAATTTGTATGCATAGAAGTATTTAATGTATACAAACTACGCAGTCAGTGTTGTTCAATATCAGGAATTCAGGAACGGTGGTACGTTTATACCCAAATCCTCATTTTTGTACTAAAGTGGGGTTGGAATGTATGAACATAATGTCTATGTTCAATGATTCAAGTGAGCACTAGTATTTTCCAAGAGGAACTCACATCAGAAAAGCATTTGAGTGTGTAGAATGATGTTTTTGTAAAGAGGAAGTAGGTACAGTATATGTTGTGTGTTGAAGGGGTTGCTTAACACAGTGGGAGGAGGTTTAGCTACACCACCTGTTGCAGGAGAAAACATGCATGGTCGTCCGACCAATGGGACTTTTCATTCTGATGTGCGTTGTTGACACTGGATGTTGGAATTATATTTGGTCTATCATTTGCAAGGTAGACATATCATAAATTGTCATCTATTGCCTCTGTCTCCAACTCCAAACATGTCCCAATGGTACCAAACAGCTTTGACTTCTTATAATCCTCTCTCCCCCACATCTGCAATTATATTTTGCCCTGGGTGACAATTACCAGCATTCATCCACACCATAGCCCGCCTCCTTGGGCTTAAATAACATACACTTTGAGAGGAGTTTTTCTAATGATATAATTACTCCTAACTCTACCACCTCTCACTCTACTACCAGCTCTCAGCCCAAGTTAATTCTTAGCTGTTCTGTTATAACTCTATAACACACTACAAACCACTTCAGGCCAAATTCAAAATTGTACTCCTCTGCAGAACTTAACTGTAATGCCTTTATTTGTTTGCTTAAGATTTAGCAAGTCAGACATGTCAGGCACCCTAGAAATAGCAATAACAGAATATAGCCTAGTATCCCTCTGCAATATCCTGACACCATGTTTACTTCACTGGCTGTACTGCCTTATGAATGTTGCCAGCTGCAGTGGATGTGGCTTCCCTAGATCTGCTCCAGTTACCCTGGTTTTCAGACTTGCAGGTTGTATAATCTGCTCCAGTTACTCTGGTTTTCAGACTTGCAGGTTGAATGATCTGCTCCAGTTACCCTGGTTTTCAGACTTGCAGGTTGAATGATCTGCTCCAGTTACCCTGGTTTTCAGACTTGCAGGTTGTATGATCTGCTCCAGTTACCCTGGTTTTCAGACTTGCAGGTTGAATGATCTGCTCCAGTTACCCTGGTTTTCAGACTTGCAGGTTGAATGATCTGCTCCAGTTACCCTGGTTTTCAGACTTGCAGGTTGTATGATCTGCTCCAGTTACCCTGGTTTTCAGACTTGCAGGTTGAATGATCTGCTCCAGTTACCCTGGTTTTCAGACTTGCAGGTTGAATGATCTGCTCCAGTTACCCTGGTTTTCAGACTTGCAGGTTGAATGATCTGCTCCAGTTACCCTGGTTTTCAGACTTGCAGGTTGAATGATCTGCTCCAGTTACCCTGGTTTTCAGACTTGCAGGTTGAATGATCTGCTCCAGTTACTCTGGTTTTCAGACTTGCAGGTTGTATGATCTGCTCCAGTTACCCTGGTTTTCAGACTTGCAGGTTGAATGATCTGCTCCAGTTACTCTGGTTTTCAGACTTGCAGGTTGAATGATCTGCTCCAGTTACCCTGGTTTTCAGACTTGCAGGTTGTATGATCTGCTCCAGTTACCCTGGTTTTCAGACTTGCAGGTTGTATGATCTGCTCCAGTTACCCTGGTTTTCAGACTTGCAGGTTGTATGATCTGCTCCAGTTACCCTGGTTTTCAGACTTGCAGGTTGTATGATCTGATCCAGTTACCCTGGTTTTCAGACTTGCAGGTTGTATGATCTGCTCCAGTTACCCTGGTTTTCAGACTTGCAGGTTGAATGATCTGCTCCAGTTACCCTGGTTTTCAGACTTGCAGGTTGAATGATCTGCTCCAGTTACCCTGGTTTTCAGACTTGCAGGTTGAATGATCTGCTCCAGTTACCCTGGTTTTCAGACTTGCAGGTTGAATGATCTGCTCCAGTTACCCTGGTTTTCAGACTTGCAGGTTGTATGATCTGCTCCATTTACCCTGGTTTTCAGACTTGCAGGTTGTATTTCTGTTGCATTAAGCCACAGCTCTACTCCACCCTGCAGATTGGGAACAGCTACAGTAGGTGTTTTGTCCTGGTACAGGAGTACAACATTCTCTCCTAAGTCAGTAGCCTTGATATTCTCTGGCATAGAGTAATACAGTATACTACTGCACTGTGAGGAAGTTGGAGGGAAGAGAACCGTATTTGCTCTCTCTCCTCTACTGAGGAGAGAGAGAGAGAAGGTTGATTATTTTAACATGGTTGGTCACGTGACCTGACAAAGTGGCTCTATCAGGTTCACCCCCTGCCAGCCGGTCAAACACAGCGGAGACCCAAGTGCGGTCAAATGGTGCCCTATTCTCTATATAGCAAACTACTTTTGACCATTGCCTGCTCAAAATTAGTGCTTTATATGGGTAATAAGCTGTCGTTTTGAACACAGACCCAATCCTCACCCATTTCGCTTGGCTGAACTTAGCTCTCGGCGACTGGAATTCTTCAAGAGGAAATCCCCGAGCTGCACATGCAGACAGGCCTAGATGACGGTCAATAATGCATTTTCACTATCGGTTGTGTCACGAGGACGCTGCTGATGCAAGTAAAAGGTTGAGCTTTCTCTTCCTATTTGTGCAGTCTATCATACTTAGACTTGTGGTTATGTGGTAGTGACGTCATTCAGTGTGTAAGATCTCTCCCTCCGTCTCTTTTCACTTCATTTCACCTCATCTCTGTTTTAACAATTAGGAGCATCTGATTTTGGTCCGTTTCTGGTTTTATACATGCTAAAGACACTCCATAAAGGTCTGGAAGGAGAGCAAATGGAGGGAAAAAAAGGGAGTGATCTGGCAGTTGGGTGCAACATCTTTCTCTTCCTCTTGCGTTTTCTTTCTCTCTTGCTCTCACTTTCCAACCCCTCGGTGAGAAAGTCCTGAAGATTGTTGGATCCTTCCTACCTTACCAAAGTGGACTGTTTTGGGGCTATAGTTGATTTTATGTTCAAAATGTGCTGTCCACATGTTATTGCGACAATTAAGTAACTACAGAGAAACATTGATGTAAGGTAATCAACCGTTCACTGGAGCCCTCCAAAGCAAAACTCTCTGAATTATGATTAGCTTTTGTAACAGGTGGACAAACATAACCCAGCAATAGTAAATTACACATTTTTGCTGGAAGGGACCATGTTCCTCTCACCAACGATACAGTATGGCTATTCACTAAAGAGAACGGAAGCGTGTCCAAAATGGCACCATGTACACCCTTTATAGTGCACTACTTTTGACCAGAACCCTATGGGCCCTGGTCAAAAGTAGTGTACTATATAGTGAATAGGATGCCATTTCACACGCAGACAGTGTGTAAAGTTGGACCAAGTCTTCATATGATAACACGACCCCTGTGGGGTTGGGACTGAATAATGCTTGCACACATAGATAAAGTCGAAGAGAGATTTTTTAATTTAACTAGACAAGTCAGTTAATAACACATTCTTATTTACAATCACATCCTACCCCAGCCAAACCGGACCAATTTTGCGCCGTCCCACGGGACTCCCGATCACAGCCGGATGTGATACAGCCTGGAATCGAACCAGGGACTGTAATGACACCTCTTGCACTGAGATGCAGTGCCTTAGACCGCTGCACCACTCGGGAGCCCTAGAGATAGAGATGTCCTCTCCCCATCTCGCAGCCAAAAGATCCCTGTTCCCACATACTTCACTATGGTGATTGCAGTGAAAACATAATTCCCTCATACTCATTGCGATTGGAAGAGTTAGATTCCAGTTGTTGCCATGTGTCTGAGATTTGTATTCTCTTACATCAGCCAAACAGTAGCATACAGTCTAATGGTTATCAGGAGCAGCACACGCAGTGCAAGGACAGGTAGATAACCAATATAATTTATTTGGGAGTAAAACATGAGCACGCACACACACACACGCAAATCAAATCAAACTTTATTTGTCACATGCGCCGAATACAACAAGTGTAGACTTTACCGTGAAAGGCTTCTCTTACAAGCCCTTAACCAACAGTGCAGTTCAAGAAGAGTTGAGAAAATATTTACCAAGTAGACTAAAATAAAAAGTAATAATAAAAACAAACACAATAAGAATAACAATAATGAGGCTATATACAGGGGGCACCGGGTACAGATTCAGTGTGCAGGGATACAGGCTAATTGAGGTAATCTGTACATGTTGTTGGGGGTGAAGTAACTATGCATAGATAACAAACAGTGAGTAGCAGCAGTTTACAAAAGGGAGGGGGGTGGGGGGGGGTCTATGACTTGGGTCACTGGAGTCTCTGACAATTTTATAGGCTTTCCTCTGACACCGCCTATTATATAGGTCCTGGATGGCAGAAAGCTTGGCCCCAGTGATGTACTGGACTGTTCGCACTACCTTCTGTAGAATCTTACGGTCAGATGCCGAGCAGTTGCCATACCAGGTGGTGATGCAACCAGTCAGGGTGCTCTCGATGGTGCAGCTGGAGAAGCTTTTGAGGATCTGGGGACCCATGCCAAATTTTGTCGTGCCCTCTTCACGACTGTCTTGGTATGTTTGGACCATGATAGTTCGTTGGTGATGTGGACATCAAGGAACTTGAAACTGTCAACCCGCTTCACTACAGCCCCGTTGATGTTAATAGGGGCCTGTTCGGCCCGCCTTTTCCTGTAGTCCACGATCAGCTCCTTCCGTCTCATCGTTGTTGGTGATCACTGTTGTGTCGTCAGCAAACTTAATGATGGTGTTGAAGTCGTGTTTGGCCACGCAGTCGTGGATGAACAGGGAATACAGGAGGGGACTAAGTACACAACCCAGAGGGGCCTCCGTGTTAAGGATCAGCGTGGCAGACGTGTTGTTGCCTACCCTTACCACCTGGCGGCAGCTACCGACTTCATGGCTACCGATGTGAGTGCCACGGGGCGGTAGTCATCGAGGCGGGTTACATTTGTTTCCTCGGGCGCAGGGACTATGGTGGTCTGCTTGAAAGATGTAGGTATTACAGACTCGGTCAGGGAGAGGTTGAAAATGTCAGTGAAGACTCTTGACAGTTGGTCTGCGCATGTTTTGAGTACATGTTCTGGTAATCCGTCTGGCCCAGCTGCTTGGTGAATGTTGACCGGTTTTGTTCACTTCGGCTACCGAGAGCGTTATCACACAGTCATGCAGAACAGCTGGTGTTCTCGTGCATGCTTCAGTGTTGCTTGCCTCGAAGCATGCATAAAATACATTTAGCTCGTCTGGTAGGCTCTCGTCACTGGACAGCTCACGTCTGGGTTTCCCTTTGTAGTCCGTAATACTTTTCAAGCCCTGCCACATCCCACAAGCGTAAGAGCCGGAGTAGTAGGTTTCAATCTTAATCCTGTATTGACGCTTTGCTTGTTTGATGGTTTGTCTGAGGGTATAGCGGGATTTCTTATAAACATCTGGATTAGTGTCCCGCTCCTTGAAAGCGGCATCTCTAGCCTTTAACTCAATGTGGATGTTGCCTATAGTCCATGTCTTCTGGTTGGGATATGTATGTACAGTCACTGTGGGGACGACGTCGTCAATACACTTATTGATGAAGCCGATGACTGAAGAGGTGTACTCCTCAATGCCATTGGATGAACATATTCCAGTCTGTGCTAGCAAAACAATTCTGTAGTGTAGCATCCGCGTTATCTGACCACTTCCGTATTGAGCGAGTCACTGGTACTTCCTGCTTTAGTTTTTGCTTGTAAACAGGAATCAGGAGGACAGAATTATGGTCAGATTTGCCAAATGAGGGCAGTGGAGAGCTTTGTATGCATCTCTGTGTGTGGAGTAAAGGTGGTCTAGGATTAGTTTTTGTCTGGTTGCACATGTGACGTGCTGGTAAAAATTTGGTAAAACTGATTTAAGTTTGACTGCATTAAAGTTATCTGCCGCTAGGAGCGCTCCTAGACTTTAAACACACACATGCGCACACACACATTTATACACCCTATTAGTTATCTCTTTCGCTGTTTCTCTCACTCACAAACACACACTCTGACATTATCTCCTGCTTTTTGATGTTCACAAAGTGAATTGGCAAGACGGCAACTAATCAAATTTGCAAATTAGAGACTACTCGACTGAAAGACATACTGATGTTCAATGTTCCCTTTGCTTGTTTTTTTTGTTGTCTGTCTAGTGGTTGTCTCAGTAGAGATGACTATCAAGCACACACAGGCACTCATCACACCACTGAGTCTGAGTCAAGTCTGAACACGACCATAGTAGATAGATGGCACTGCAGAATGTGCTGATTGTTCACCTGGTAGAATTTGCGCTTGAGGGAAATAGTTTACATATGGTTGAAAAATGGATGTACATGTTACACTGTAATGAATGAATTGGAGAAGAACACATGCACACAAATGTATCACTTGCTTTGAAAACTGTCTTTTGGAATAGTTATACTTAGAGACCTAGTACCGAAGGGAACATTCCTTTTGTCTGTTTCACACATTCTTTCCAAAGGGAAATTGTCAAGTCTCTCACTAATGATAAATTCCTTCACGTAGTCTGGACTGAGACGTGAGGTTAATGTTTCACTGTACTCACTGATGTTCAACAGGCCATACTCTTCCAGTGTAGGAAAGGTTCATATTAATATTGAATACATTAGATGAGAGAGTTCGCCTTTCTGATGTTTGCAGCCTTTTGTTTGTCTGTGTAATTGGAGGGAAATGTCAGTTTCCTAAGTTGAGCAAAGTTATCATCTTCGTTGGGTCAATACAGTTTAGGCCCGTATATGAAAGCGAACAATGGCCCGAGGTTCAATCCAAAACATTTAAAGGTAATTTCCATTTGAGCCAACATCTGCGGCGTTTACCTCGAATCCCGGTCAAATGTCTTATCTTGTGTTTTAGACCGTCAAAGTGACCTGTATTCATTTGGAATAGGGAAGTAAAGAGCTGCAGTGAAGATTGAACATATTTGACGACACATGACTAACCTAAATGGACAAACTATTGACTGCTGTACGTAACCATATACCTTTATAAACGTTCAATCTAATGTCTTTCCCCGTATCTCTTTGTGTCTCCACCTCAGTGGCCTCATCAATGACTATGCTGAAGCTGAAGCTTCTGTGTAAGTTCTGTGACGTTGAGTCTACCAGCTGTACGGGCACAGGGAACTGTATGGCCGACTGTAGCATCACATCCATCTGCCCCCATCCAGAGGACGTGTGTGTCAGCATCTGGTGAGTGACTACAGCGCTCCTCATCCTCTCTCGTTGGGAGTTGGAATGACCTTTAAACTTGACTTTAGGAGAGCATGCTGGGTAGTGGGTACAGTGACACACTAGGAGCATGTTAATGTGTGACAGAGCATAAATTAATCATCTTTCTTTGTCATTTAAAAACTAAATTTGCTGTGAACAAGGTTTATTTAAGTAGCTAAACCCAAAAGTGCCCCACCAACAAACCCCACCAAATATCGTGTGAAATTTGCCTTGTGAATGTAAAAAAAAGGGGAGAACTAGATTTGGCCTCCTGTTCGAAGCTGAAGGCAGTGCCACATTATCTCATTACATTTATAGCATTCGGAGCTGAAGTCAGCTGAACTCCTAATGCCATGTTCACAGCAACACCTCTTAAAAAGGCTTTCACGACATACGCTCCACACCACCCAGCAGGAGACCTGAGTATCCCATTTGTAGGTCCATTTTTGCACCTTCAGGATTATTCACTGCACGTGTACGGTGGTATTTTGTAACTGGGGGATACATTCTGTACAACCTAACCTGACCCCTGTATCAAATCATTACCATAATGCTTAGACTGTGGTTTGTTAGTTTTTAAAAGTTATTTTCCCAGTTATTACTGTATTTATCACTAGCTTAAATTTAGTCTCTGTTTAATAAAAATGAATTGGAGTGGAACTAATTGCTCCTGTTGTCTTGTTTCCAGGAGGAAGAAAGACGACAACGTCACCATAGACACGATATGCCACAACCCAGCCCATAAGCTACATGGTCTGGTGCTGGAGGACTATAACAACAGCAAGTGTGAGATGAGGGAGAGGAATAACATGGGCTCCCAGTTCTTCATCTGCTCCTGCTCCGAGGACGAGTGCAACGACCACCTCTTCTTCACCCCCTGTGAGTCCCTATGTAGGGTTATGTCACCTGTTGTGCAGTGCTATGTCACCTGTTATGTCATGCCTTTTGTTGGCATTATGATTGGTCAAACGAGTGCAACAAACGTGTCTTCTTCACCTTCTGTGAGTCCCTATGTGATGCTATGCCACCTGTTATGTCATGGCTGATTGTGTTATGTAGGCTAGCTATTACAATTGATCATATAGTTTACCAGCACTTTTGACGTAACTCACACATGTTCTTCTACCATATGTTGTAATAAACGCTTATGCAATTCCTTATTAGGTTGTCATGTAAGGTGTCACACATGAGTGCTGACATGTGTGTACTGTTGTACACCCACCAAATACAAGATTGCAAACAGGTTTTGCATCGCCGAGGCCTTTTGGCTGTAGTCTTTCGTTACAATTTTGGAATCAAATGTATTTTGACTACAGCATCCAAGCAGTAATAACACAGAGATACATTTTCCAGACTTTACTTTCCGGAGCCCAAAGTTAAAAGCATCCCGCACACCGGGAACATCGATGTCATGGAAATACATTTCCCCTCACTGCGGAAGATGGATAGCTCTGCTGCACACGGTCTAACTTCATGTTCACCACATAACAATGAATGGTGAAAAACAGCTCGTGCATGTATTAATACAATTGATATTCTCAAACCTGGCCCTAAGTGGGGTTAGTAACTAGGTAGCTTTCCTTTGTGGGCCCGTATCTACTGAGAGATGGCTGCGGCACAGGGACAGGTTTGTTGTGACGGATCTCCTCTCTCTCGCTCTTCGAAAAAGAAAACAAACTCCGCTGAGGCCACGTTGGAAGATTTCAGACATGTGGTTTCCTGTCTGAAACAAAAAGGAGCGAGTGAGTGAGGGCTTGACGGGTACTTGCTGTTCTGTATGCACAGAAACATTCGTAGACATACAAACACACACAAATGCACGCGCACACACAAACGCGCGCACACACACACACAATCCTCCACTGCCAAACATGTTCCTAATATCTCTGTCTGTATTTATAGAACCCCAGCAGCACTTGTCACAGTCTGCCTGTTCAGACAACGTGTTAAGGACTCATTTACGACCCTTTAAATCCTAACTGATCTGGGATCTGGAATTGCTCTTGACATGTTGTGTTTTATTATGTTTTTACGAGACTTCTGCCATCCCCAGAAATAGGATCATAAACATAGCATAAACATAAACGTTCACCAGATTACTCTGTCTAGCAGACACCGACATCACTCCTTAAAAGTATAAGAATCAGACATAGACTAGGTCTATAAAGGGAACACAATATGTGGTTGACTGGGGCATGGTTCAGCCTATTTGTGTGTTTAACAGACCAGCAAGCTAACTTCAGCTTCGTAGCTTCGAGATGCTTACTGACATTCCTCATGGAAATGTTAGGTTCCTCTGCTTTGCTGGGAAGGGGCAGGCTACGTTGCGCGTAGCAAGATGCTCTGAGACGATATAGCTACTTGGCTACTTCCTATTGATTTCCTAGTGCTAAAGGAGTTGGAGTGTAATGTACAGTATGACGTTCAAGTGCAACTGAAATGTCAAACGTCAAAGTATAGGCTACTGCACACATCATGTATCCCATATAGTCCTTTGTGGTCATTGTTTTTTATGCAGTGGGCTCTTAAGTTCAATAAACAAACAGACAATTCTTTGATCTTCACCTTCATGGCCAGTCCAGCTACTCATAGTGAGTGAAAAGGTAATTGTGAAAATATGCTCAGGTTTTAGAGTAGATTATGATGGCTGAAGACTTCTAATAATTGTAGAGGTGGAAATTGTAAAAGTATTGTAGAATATACCTAACTAGGGGGTGGGCCTACTGTATGTTACAGAATAGGTATATTCTACAATATTTATACTGAATAGGCAATGTATTGTATAACTAATCTATAACATCTACCTTGTTGTCTCTTTTTCTCTCGTCTTTCCTCTCCACCCTAGACTCCCTAGACTCCCAGGTGGTGTCGGTGATCCTGGTCAGCCTGGTTCCTCTGCTGGTTCTGGCGGTGCTGGTCATCACATCCTTCTATTGGTACCGCATCTACCACCAGCGCCGCGCCGGTGCCAAGCGCAAGAAGACGCCGCTCGACTTCAGTGATGCCCACGCCATCATGATGGACGACGACGGCTCGGACAGCAGCTCCACGCACGCCAACAACCTTAACCACAACACGGAGCTCCTCCCCATCGAGCTGGACGCCCAGGTGGGAAAGGGCCGCTTCGCCGAGGTCTACAAGGCCAAGCTGAAGCAGGGCGCCACGGGGGCTGGCGAACACTTCGAGACCGTCGCCGTCAAAATTTTTGCAGACGAGGAATATGCCTCGTGGAAGAACGAGAAGGACATCTTCTCGGACGCCGACCTGCGCCACGAGAACGTCCTGCACTTCCTGACCGCAGAGGACCACAAGGTGGAGAAACAGTATTGGCTGATCACGGCCTACCACCCCCGGGGCAACCTCCAGGAGTACCTGACGCGCCACGTCATCAGCTGGGACGACCTGTGGGTGCTGGGCGGGTCGCTGGCAAGGGGCGTGGCCCACCTACATAGTGACCACACGTTGTGTGGACGCTACAAGGTGCCCATCGTCCACCGGGACATCAAGAGCTCCAACATCCTGGTGAAGGGGGACCTCACCTGTGTCCTGTGTGACTTCGGACTGGGTCTGCGTCTGGACAACTCGCTGTCCGTGGACGAGCTAGCCAACAGTGGACAGGTACAGGTTCTTCCCTCCTGTCTCTCCTTTCAACTCACGGTGCATCCAAAATGGTACCATATTGCCTATGATTAGTGCACTATATAGGGAATAGGGTGCCATTTCAGACTGGCTTACTTACTCACGGGGGCTCCTCTCCTGGACAACAGATTAGTAATATCCATAGAGCAAGTGCTGCTCAGCCTTTTTGTTTTATTACAGTAACTAGGCAAGCAGGCCTGATGGAGTTCTAATAGAACCATTAGACTGTTGTACAGCAGTAGGACAGGGTCATCGTGAGCTTCTTTAGAGGGTGCCCCTTTGGTGTCTAATGCACCCATTGTCTCTTCATAGTGTCTTATAATACAGTGGGGGAAAGAAACAGGGAAGACATGTATCCAACCAGGCTGTCAGTTAAAATTGCAGTTGAATTGTAGTGGTACATGGTACTGTACAGTACTACCTCTGGAAGCAATCATGCATATTCTACTGTAAATAGCATTAGAATAGAGTAGAATATAACAGAATAGAATACAATAGAACAGAACAAAACAGAGTAGAATAGAAAATAATAGAATAGAACAGAACAGTTTTGATAATGATCCACTGAATAGGCTAACATCTTGTCCTTGTTGGTCTTACCCTACAGGTGGGCACTGCCAGGTACATGGCCCCTGAGGTGCTGGAGTCCAGAATCAACCTGGAAAACATTGAGTCGTTCAAGCAGACAGACGTTTACTCCATGGCCCTGGTACTGTGGGAGATCACCTCCAGGTGCAATGCCATTGGAGGTAAAGTAACACCACATGACGTCTGACCAATCATGTGACTGAGCTGCTTTAAACTGTAGCCAATTGATTTTAATTTGTGACCTTGTGTAAGTGATATAGAGTAGGTGTACTTCTCCGTAAAAGGTGCCCGCAATTGTAGACACACATTCCTGAAAGTCCTTCAGGACCTTGACAAAATGTTTGTAAAAAATACAGGTGTTCACTGTTAAATAATCACAGGTTTGTTTATTTGAAGTTATTCATGGCTAGGGCTGTTACGGTGACCGTATTATCACCACACCGGCAATCACAAGTCAGGGCGGCAGTCAAATTCCACATAACCGTTTTGTCACGGTAATTAGGCTTCTCCAAGCTCTGATGCTGCCGATGGTAGGTTACTAATGACCAAACTTGCTAACTGCCAAGTACCCAGCACTCTATTGTCCCTCTAATCACTCTGACACCAATGAAAATGTAGTCGAAAATCGAATTAATGACGTCCCATGAGCTCATGTTGCGCAACATTTCTATAGGCTATGCAATTGCGTGAGGAAACAGAGGGATGGCCTTCATTAAAAAGAGGAGGATCCCATCAACTTTCAATAGGCTAGGCGTACTATATTTCTTTCTCAACTTTCCTAATATGAAGCACATTGCTTCTCTTTACAACAGGAGTGCAGCCTACCTGGCTGGCATGAAAATAAACTGTGGGAATAGTGTCCTCCATTCACTATTTAAATATACTGTAGGTGCATGATAGAGAAGTACATGATAATGGTCCATTCTAAATCAATTTCCCTCATATATCGTTTAGTATATGTAAAGACAAGATTAAATCAAGAATAGTCTGATGGGTCACAATATTAGCCTGTCACTTGTGGATGATATATTATCCCTTGTGAATGATGTCCAGCTTAAGGCAAGGAACAGCGCATGCCTTTGTTTTGCAACTTTTTCAAATCAAAATCAGTAGAAGTCATATACAGAAACCCAATGCAGATGTAGATGTTTTTCCTCTGGCTAGGAAAAACTCTCTAGAAAGGCAGGAACCTAGGAAGAAAGCTCTAGGCTCTGAGGGGTGGCCAGTCCTCTACATGGCCATTAATTCCAGATTGTTCTTCAAGATGTTCAAACGTTGATAGATTACCAGCAGGGTTAAATAATAATCATAGTGGTTCTAGAGGGTGCAACAGGTCAGCACCTCAGGAGTAAATGTCAGTTAGCTTTTCATAGCCGAGCATTCAGAGGTCAAGACAGCAGGTGTGGTAGAGAGAGAGCCGAAAACAACAGGTCCGGGACAAGGTAGCACATCCTGTGAACAGGTCAGTGTTCCGTAGCCGCATTATGAACAGTTGAAACTTGAGCAGCAGCACGGCCAGGTGGACCCGGGGACACCCAGGAGCCATGATCCTAGGGCTCAGGTCCTCTGGGAGGGAGTGAGAGAGGAAGAGAGAGAGAAAGAATTATAGGGAGCATAATTAAGGTCACACAGGAAACCAGATAAGACAGGGGAATTACACTAGATATAACAGACTGACCCTAGCCCTTAGGCACATAGACTATTGCAGCATAGATACTGGAGGCTGAGACAGGGGGGGTCGGGAGAATAGGGCCCCGTCCAACGATACCCCCGGACCGGGCCAATCCGGCAGGATATAAGCCCACCCACTTTGCCAAATCACAGTTCCCACACCACTCGAGGGATATCAACAGACCACCAACTTACTACCCTGAGACAAGGATGAGTATAGCCCACTAATATCTCCCCCACTGCACGAGCCCGAGGGGGTGCAAAACCGGACATGATGATCACGTCAGTGACTCAACCCACTCAAGTGTCACACCCCTCCTAGGGACAGCATGGAAGAGCACTAGTAAGCCAGTGACTCAGCCCCTGTAATAGGGTCAGAGGCAGTGAATCCCAGTGGAGAGAGGGGAGCTGGCCAGGCAGAGAACGCAAGGTGGTTTGTCACTCCAGGGCCTTTCCTTTCACCTTCGTACCCCTGGACCAGACTACACTAGGACCTACTGAAGAGATGAGTCTTCAGTAAAGACTTCTGCGTCTCTCACATGGACAGGCAGACCATTCCATAAAAATTGAGCTCTATAGGAGAAAGCCCTGCCTCCAGCTGTTTGCTTAGAAATTATAGGGAAAATAAAGAGGCCTGTGTCTTGTGATCGTAGCATACGTGTAGGTATGTACGGCAGGAACAAATCGGAGAGATACAGTTGAAGTTGGAAGTTTACATACACTTAGGTTTGCAGTCATTAAAACTCATTTTTCAACCACTCCACAAATTTCTTGTTAACAAACTCTAGTTTTGGCAAGTCGGTTAGGACATCTACTTTGTGCATGACACAAGTAAGTTTTCCAACAATTGTTTACAGACAGATTATTTCACAATTCACCCTATCACAATTCCAGTGTGTCAGAAGTTTACATACACTAAGTTGACTGTGCCTTTAAAACTTCTTATGGCTTAGATCCTGCTAACGGGATCGATATGACAACAGCCAGTGAAAGTGCAGGGCGCCAAATTCAAAACAACAGAAATCTCATAATTAAAATTCCTCAAACATACAAGTATTTTACACCATTTTAAAGATACACTTGTTGTTAATCCCACCACAGTGTCCTATTTCAAAAAGGATTTACGACGAAAGCACATTATGTTAGGTCTGCACCGAGTCACAGAAAAACACAGACATTTTTCCAGCCAAAGAGAGGAGTCACAAAAAGCAGAAATTGAGATAAAATTAATCGCTAACCTTTGATGTTCTTCATCAGATGACACTCATAGGACTTCATGTTACACAATACATGTATGTTTTGTTCGATAAAGTTCATATTTATATTCAAAAATCTCAGTTTACATTGGCGCGTTACGTTCAGTAATGTTTTGCTTCCAAAACATCCGGTGATTTTGCAGAGAGCCACATCAATTTACAGAAATACTCATCATAAATGTTGATGAAAATACAAGTGTTATGCATGGAACTTTAGATAAACTTCTCCTTAATGCAACCGCTGTGTCAGATTTCAAAAAAGCTTTACGGAAAAAGCACACCATGCAATAATCTGAGTACAGCGCTCAGAGACCAAAACAAGCCATACAGATATCCGCCATGTTATGGAGTCAACAGAGGTCAGAAATAGCATTATAAATATTCACTTACCTTTGATGATCTTCATCAGAATGCACTCCCAGGAATCCCAGTTCCACAATAAATGTTTGATTTGTTCAATAAAGTCCATCATTTATGTCCAAATACCTCCTTTTTGTTTGCGCGTTTAGTGCACAATCCAAACTCACGAGGTGCGAGCAAGTCCAGACGAAAGTTCAGACGAAAAGTCATGTTACAGTTCGTAGAAACATGTCAAACGAAGTACAGAATCAATCTTTAGGATGTTGTTATCATAAATCTTCAATAATGTTTCAAACCGGAGAATTCCTTTGTCTGTAGAAATGCAATGGAATGCAGGTCGCTCTCACGTGAGCGCGTGTGATCAGCTCATGGCACTCTGCCAGATCCCTGACTCAATCAGCTCTCATTCCCCCCTCCTTCACACTAGAAGCCTCAAACAACGTTCTAAAGACTGTTGACATCTAGTGGAAGCCTTTGGAAGTGCAATATGACCCCATAGACAGTGTATATTCGACAGGCAATGACTTGAAAAACTACAAACCTCAGGTTTCCCACTTCCTGGTTGGATTTTTTTGTCAGGTTTTTGCCTGCCATATGAGTTCTGTTATACTCACAGACATCATTCAAACAGGTTTAGAAACTTCAGAGTGTTTCCTATCCAAATCTAATACTAATAAGTTGCATATATTAGCAACTGGGCCTGAGAAGCAGGCAGTTTACTCTGGGCACCTTATCCATCCAAGCTACTCAATACTGCCCCCAGCCATAAGAAGTTAAACAGATTGGAAAATTCCAGAAAATTATGTCAAGGCTTTAGAAGCTTCTGATAGGCTAATTGATATCATTTGAGTCAATTGGAGGTGTGCCTGTGGATGTATTTCAAGGCCTACCTTCAAACTCAGTGCCTCTTTGCTTGACATCATGGGACAATCAAAAGAAATCAGCCAAGACCTAAGAAAAAAAACTGTAGACCTGTAGACCTGGTTCATCCTTGGGAGCAATTTCCAAATGCCTGAAGGTACCACGATCATCTGTACAAACAATAGTACACAAGTATAAACACCATGGGACCACGCAGCTGTCATACCGCTCAGGAAGGAGACGCATTCTGTCTCCTAGAGATGAACGTACTTTGGGGCGAAAAGTGCAAATCAATCCCAGAACAACAGCACAGGACCTTGTGAAGATGCTGGTGGAAACTGGTACAAAAGTATCTATATCCACAGTAAAACAAGTCCTATATTGACATAACCTGAAAGGCCGCTCAGCAAGGAAGAAGCCACTGCTCAAAAACCGCCATAAAAAAGCCAGACTATGGTTTGCAACTGCACATGGGGACAAAGATCTTACTTTTTGGAGAAAAGTCCTCTGGTCTGATGAAACACAAATAGAACTGTTTGGCCATAATGACCATCGTTATGTTTGGAGGAAAAAGGGGGATGCTTGCAAGCCAAAGGACACCATCCCAACCGTGAAGCATGGGGGTGGCAGCATCATGTTGTGGGGGTGCTTTGCTGCAGGAGGGACTGGTGCACTTCACAAAATAGATGGCATCATGAGGTAGGAAAATTATGTGGATATATTGAAGCAACATCTCAAGACATCAGTCAGAAATTTAAAGCTTGGTCGCAAATGGGTCTTCCAAATGGACAATGACCCCAAGCATACTTCCAAAGTTGTGGCAAAATGGCTTAAGGACAACAAAGTCAAGGTATTGGAGTGGCCGTCACAAAACCCTGACCTCAATCCCATAGAAAATTTGTGGGCATAACTGAAAAAGCGTGAGCATACTATTGTTTGTACAAATGAACGTGGTACCTTCAGGCATTTGGAAATTGCTCCCAAGGATGAACCAGCTCTGGAGGAATGGGCCAAAATTCCCCCAACTTATTGTGGGAAGCTTGTGGGAGGCTTCCTGAAACGTTTGACCCAAGTTAAACAATTTAAAAGCAATGCTACCTTGAAATCAGCCCAAGCCTCAACAGGAAGCCAGGGTTGAGAGGCTAGCACTGGATTAATATAATCACATTTTGTGGGTTCTAGTCAAGATTCTAGCAGCAGCATTTAGCACTAACTGAAGTTTATTTAGTGTTTTATCCTGAAGAGTAGAGCATTGCAGTAGTCTAATCTAGAAGTGACAAAAACATGGATTAGCTTTCTGCATCATTTTTGTAAAAAAAAGTTTGCGATTTTTGCAATGTTACAAAGATGGAAAAGCTGTCCTTAAAATGTTCTTGGTATGTTCGTCAAAAGAGAGATCAGGGTCCAGAGTAATGCCGAGGTCCTTCAAAGTTTTATTTGAGACAACTGTACAACCATCAAGATGAATTGTCAGATCCAACAGCAGAGTCACACACCTCATGTAGCCTAGTCCATCGGCCTATATGTTTTGATAACTTCTTAAAATTAAACACATTCATCTGCTTTACAACGGGTTTAGAGCCTAACTGGTGAGTATTACGTTTGGGGGGAAAAAAATTCACCATAAATATGCACCTTTATAATAAAATCATTACATGCATAATTGCATTTGCACTCACTTTTTAGAATGGTGTTTTCCTGCTAATGGAACAGTTGCACTTATAGCCTACGGCCGTGTACAACTAAAGTGACATAAATAACTCTAAATGAAGCATGTAGAACTACCTGTTTCTTTGTTATCTGCTCAACACAGAATAGCCGCCCTCAAATAGTTTGGAGAAATTGTATTCTTCATACTATAAAATAATGGCACAGATTTGTATTTATATTCTTGTACCCCTTTTTCAATGTTGACTCATTGCTGCAACTCCCCAACGGGCTTGGGAGAGGTGAAGGTTGAGTCATGTCTCCTCCGAAACATGACCCGCCAAACCGCGCTCCTTAACCCGGAAGCCAGCCGCACCAATGTGTCGGAGGAAGCACTGTTCAACTGACAACGTAATCATCCTGCAGGCACCCGGCCCGCCACAAGGAGTCGCTAGAACGCACTGAGCCAAGTAAAGCCCCCTCGGCCCCCTCCACTAACACAGACGACTGTGGGCCAATTGTGAGCCGCCCTATGGGACTCACGGTCACGGCCGGTTGTGACACAGCCCGGGATCAAACCCGGGTCTGTAGTGACGCCTCAAGCAGTGCCTTAGACCGCTGCACCACTCGGGAGGCCAATGCCATGGAATTCTAAGCAAATCTTGCCTGCTAAATGATTAACTAGTATAGCCCACAGCCATATGGTATAGCCAGATCAGGGCCTAACATAAGGACAACTCAGAATATGCTATTCTGTTCTTCTATAATAGACTACATTTTCTTCATATCATATTTCTTCAGACTAGTCTAAAATAAATAAGGGATTCATTGTGATGGTGTAGGCTATATTTCATGGATTTATTAAGACTTTTTAAAATGTAGATGTTCCAAAGGTCTGCATCAGTGGCTTGTAGGCTGTGCGTGGAAGCCAGGAGATGCTACATTTGTTTATGTTAATTAATGGTAAATGACCTTGAGACCAGCAGTTATTTGCTTGACAATCACCGGCTGACAAAATGTCATGATGTCCACAGCACTACTCATGACTGCTTAAAGGGGCAATCGGCAATCGCTACATCCATTTTACCCATTGATTCTTGAAGAATATGACTTATGTCTCATGAGCGTAGTTCAACAAGCCAAATTTATAAACTTGTTTTACTCCAATGTTTGTAAACAAGTTAATGTAAACAAACACTATATAGCCTAAAAAGTGGTCAGTCCTTGCATCCATAGGTCTTTCTACGAATTTAGGAGTCGTTACATTTCTCCAGTCCCATCCCTTAGCTTTTTACCAAAACGGGTGGGGAGTACATAGAACAAAAGAATATCCCAATTCCCCAAGGGCAGTTATTGGGAACATTGCCCTGTGTAGGGTGCTGTCTTTCGAATGGGACGTTAAACGGGTGTCCTGATTCTCTGTGGTCACTAAAAATACCATTGCACCTATTGTAACCTGGCCCTCATACCATCATGGCCACCTAATCATCCCCAGCTTCCAATTGGCTCATTCATCCCCCCTCCTTTCCCCTGTAACTATTCCCCAGGTCATTGCTGTAAATGAGAATGTGTTCTCAGTCAACTTACCTGGTAAAATAAGGATAATAAAACAAATGTGGTGTGGGAACCATTTCAGAGAAAACAAATTGTGTCAAAAACACAATTCATCCTCAGGTAGTTCATAAATGAACAACAGCCTTCCCTTATCTAATGACCCTTCTTCCTGTTTGCCATCTCTCTGAACAACCCGGACAGGATATGAGAAATTAATATAATTGGGTGACTATCCAATGGGCATCCTACGGCAAGCCACATGGCCATATTTCATATTTTCAATCCACTCTGTGTCTCTGTGGTCTACTTGGTCTTGCCGGTGATCCTGTTTGATCATTGTGTCAGAACGTTGATCGATCAAATGTTAGTGTTGGTGCTCGCCTGCTTCCAGCGTGGCCATTTCCTGTTTTCCCTTTGGTCCCTAGTGGTCCCTTGAACACCGTCAGAGCAGTAGCGCTGCCCCAAAGCCCTCTAAAGGACAACATTGCGGAATGGTCCGGCCTGTTAGACCCTTTCACCTTTTCCTCCATTGGCAGGGGGTGAAGAATATGTGTGCCCTGTGGGTACACCTCTGAAATGAAAATAGTTAATTTCCTGTTTTGCATGGAATGAGCAATGCACACACACACACACATATTGAAAGTACTATATTCAGTTCCATGGAGGGGCAATATTGGTCTTGTTTACATGAGGATGTGCTTAGCCTAGCTGGTGTCTTGCTGGAGTAGAAAGCATATTTGTGGTGATGATGATGAGTTTTAAGGGAATCTAGGCCCATGATTGGCAAAAATGCGTAGTGGCTTATGGTTACATTGGTCCTACAGAGCAAGGCATTCCACTGAGTAGGACAACTCAGAAACCGCATGAGTGGTTATATTTTTATGTTCGTTCATTCATTTGTTCACTCGCTCATCCATTCATGAACTCATTCATTCATTCACTTATCTCTCTCCAAACATTCAGCTATTCAGTCGTTATTGTGTCCAAAAACCTCTCTCTCGTTTCAGCTTCAAGGCAGTAGACATTCTTTACAGACCCAGGTCGGTCACTATGTCCTCAGGCCTCCTTTATCTAGGGCACAGAGTCTCTCTCTCTCTCTCCCTTCCTCTCTCTCTCTCTCTCTCTCTCTCTCTCTCTCTCTCTCTCTCTCTCAGCAGTCTCTTGTGCTGAAGCATATACTCTACAGTAATAAATAACCCCCCCCCCCACCGCATGATTACATTACATACATCCACCATGCATTTAGCTAGTCTCCCACTTTGATACAGCAAGCTGCCTTATCTTGTGTAAAAGCGTTCCTGTGCCGCACTGACCGTTTGTTTGGATATTCCCTTGGGGGCTAAATGTTTGCAGAGTTAGAATGACTATCTTATCAAATCTTCTATCTATGTCAGCGAAAGTGGCACTCGCATAACCACAGCACATTCATTTTTGTGCCACTTGTCATCCGTTCAATAAAAGCTTCCCATGCTATCATCCCAGCTCGGTGAGTCAATCTTGATGGCATAAAACTCTGCTCACCTGAGAACACACACACACACCCGATGGCATGCAACTCCTCTCAACTGAGAAAACACACACACTTCCCTCTTCCCCACACACAGTCAGACTGACACATCTCAGTGCATCATTATAATGAGTTGGGAGGTGAAGCCGCGTTGGCTTCCCTGTCTGTCGCGTTGGCTTCCCTGCCTCAGCCGCCACCGCCAGACAGATGTCACAACAGTTCCTGTCGTCTCACTGCCTTGCCTGGCAGACTGCCACATAACACAGGCAGTCAGTCAGCCACTTTGTCACAGTTTCGGGGCCTTTTGTATAATCTGGGATCTGTCACGCTGTCTGTCACGCGGTACGAACGTGCCTGTCTGTCAACAGGGCCAGTCGCAGCCTCCAAGGAGGCAGCAGCAGCCAACACAATGCACTCTTTATCCTCTAAAGTAAAAGTAAGGACAAGTAAAAAGAGAAACTCTGAAAGAAAGTAATAAAGACAGCGTCCTGGGGCCGTCTCTTTTCCCGAAATGTCTCTCCCATATAATTTGCAGGGCTGGAATTAGGAGCAGGAAAGACAGGAGGGTGTTCCCAGGCGGGGTCAGGGAGGAACGGTGGTGTTGACCATCCCACTATAGGAGAAATGCCTTCACTCCCCTGAGGGAGAAGACAGGGTTAGAGTAGAGTAGAGTAGAGTAGAGGAGGGCGGCTGCTATCCAGATGTCATGGCCTCACCTCAAGCCTGAATGGGCCCCACGTGTCTGTCTGCCTGGCTAGCTGTCTGGCAAACTGTCTGTCTGTCTTTTCGGTCTGTCCTTACCCTTACAGAAAAACCACATGATTTCACATGAAATTTCAACTGTGAACTCATGTAAAAACGTGTTTTTGGAACACTTTTCGCGTGTCGTTTTGTGTTATCACATCTTACTTTAAATGTTGTCACATGTTATCACCTTAACTTCACATACATGTAAGAGCATGTGATCACATGAAAACGTGTTTTTGGAACACTTCACGTGTTCATGTGAAATTCATGTTTTTTTTTTTTTTACCCGTAAGGGTATGTCTTTCTGTCTGTCTGGCTTGCTGGCTGGTTTTCTGTCTGTCACCCAGGGCTTTAACAACCTGTGAGGAACAGAAAACAAGTGTCAGAGCCATCGCCACAGGCTTTCATCTTAATCAAAACCATCAGAGGAGAGGAGTATAATAGAATAGATTATCGTTCTCCAAGAGGGAGGGAGAGAGTGTCAAACTGGATTGTCAAACTGTGACTCTTATTGAGACTACAGCATCTCAAACCGATTCCTGCTGCTGTGTTGGCTTCAGATTGGGAAGCAGACTTTTGTTAGCCCTATGAGGATCTGTTTTCTTGAATTATTTAAGATGACGGAAATCCTAATATCTACCAGATAGTGCACAAGAAATTAACCACAACAAAGTACTGTATGATGAATACCACATTCCTATGTGCCTGAGGGGTACTGTATGTCTGTGGGTTTACATTGGTCATTCTCTCTTCCCTTTTTCTTTATCTTAGTTCAACTTTGATGTGAACTGGCATGTTCTGGTTCAGATACACTCAGGTGGTTCAGATACACTCCGGTGGTTCAGATACACTCCGGTGGTTCAGATACACTCAGGTGGTTCAGATACACTCAGGTGGTTCAGATACACTCCGGTGGTTCAGATACACTCCGGTGGTTCAGATACACTCCGGTGGTTCAGATACACTCAGGTGGTTCAGATACACTCAGGTGGTTCAGATACACTCCGGTGGTTCAGATACACTCAGGTGGTTCAGATACACTCCAGTGGTTCAGATACACTCAGGTGGTTCAGATACACTCCGGTGGTTCAGATACACTCAGGTGGTTCAGATACACTCAGTTGGTTCAGATATACAGTGGCTTGTGAAAGTATTCACCCCCTTGGCATTTGTCCGATTTTGTTGCCTTACAACCTGGAATTAAAAAATTTTTTTGGGGGGGGGGGGGGGGTTGTATCATTTGATTTAAACAACATGCCTACCACTTTGAAAAAGCTAAATATTTTTTATTGTGAAACTAACAAGAAATAAGACACAAAAAAACAGAAAACTTGAGCGTACATAACTATTCACCCCCCCAAAATCAAGAGAGAGCCACCTTTTGCAGCAATTACAGCTGTCTCTTATGGTATGTCTCTATAAGCTTGGCTCATCTAGCCACTGGGATTTTTGCCAATTCATCAAGGCAAAACTGCTCCAGCGCCTTAAATTCAGATGGGTTCCGCTGGTGTACAGCAATCTTTAAGTCATACTACAGATTCTCAATTGGATTGAGGTCGGGCCTTTTAAGACATTTAAAATGTTTCCCCTTAAACCACTCGAGTGTTACTTTAGCAGTATGCTTAGGGTAATTGTCCTGCTGAAAGGTGAACCTCCGTCCCAGTCTCAAATCTCTTGACGACTGAAACAGGTTTCCCTCAAGAATTTCCCTGTATTTAGCGTTATCCATCATTCCCACCAGTTTCCCAGTCCCTGACGATGAAAAACATCCCCACAGCATGATGCTGCCACCACCATGCTTCATTGTATGGTGTTCTCGGGGTGATGAGAGGTGTTGGGTTTGTGCCAGACATATCGTTTTCCTTGATGGCCAAAAAGCTTAATTTTAGTCTCATCTGACCAGAGTACCTTCTTCCATATGTTATGGAGTCTCCCACATGCCTTTTGGCGAACACCAAATGTGTTTGGTTATTTCTTTCTTAAGCAATGTATTTTTAATGGCCACTCTTCCATAAAGCCCAGCACTTTGGAGTGTACGGCTTAAAGTGGTCCTATGGACAGATACTCCAATCTCCGCGGTGGAGCTTTGCAGCTCCTTCAAGGTTATCTTTGGTGTCTTTCTTGCCTGTCTGATTTAACGCCCTCCTTGCCTAGTCTGTGAGTTTTGGTGGGCGGCCCTCTCTTGGCATGTTTGTTGTGGTGCCATATTCTTTAAATGGATTTAATGGTGCTCCGTGGGATGTTCAAAATTGTGTATATTTTTTTATAACCCAACCCTGATCTGTACTTCTCCACAACTTTGTCCCTGACCTGTTTGGAGAGCTCCTTGGTCTTCATGGTGCCGCCTGCTTGGTGGTGCCTCTTGCTTAGTGGTGTTGCAGACTCTGGGGCCTTTCAGAACAGGTGTATATATAATGAGATCTTGTGACAGATCATGTGACACTTAGATTGCATACAGGTGGACTTTATTTAACTAATTATGTGACTTCTGAAGGTAATTGGTTGCACCAGATCTTATTTAGGGGCTTCATAGCAAAGGGGGTGAATACATATGCATGCCCCGCTTTTCCGTTTATTATTTTTTATTTTTTGAAACAAGTCATTTTTAAAATTTCACTTCACCAATTTGGACTATTTTTGTATGTCCATTACATGAAATCCAAATAAAAATATATTTAAGTTACAGGTTCTAATGCAACAAAATAGGAAAAACGCCAAGGGGGATGAATACTTTTGCAAGGCACTGTAATAAGGTGGTTCAGATATACTCAGGTTATTCAGATATACTCAAGTGGTTCAGATATACTCAGGTGGTTCAGATATACTCAGGTGGTTCAGATATACTTAGGTGGTTCAAATATACTCAGGTTATTCAGATATACTCAGGTGGTTCAGATATACTTAAGTTGTTCAGATATACTCAGATGGTTCAGATATACTCAGGTTATTCAGATATACTCAGGTGGTTCAGATATACTCAGGTGGTTCAGATATACTTAGGTGGTTCAGATATACTCAGGTTATTCAGATATGCTCCGGTGGTTCAGATATACTCATGTGGTTCAGATATACTCAGGTTATTCAGATATACTCAGGTGGTTCACATATACTCAGGTTATTCAGATATACTCAGGTGGTTCAGATATACTCAGGTGGTCCAGATATACTCAGGTGGTTCAGATATACTCAGGTGGTCCAGATATACTCAGGTGGTCCAGATATACTCAGGTGGTTCAGATATACTCAGGTGGTCCAGATATACTCAGATGGTTCAGATATACTCAGGTTATTCAGATATACTCAGGTGGTTCACATATACTCAGGTTATTCAGATATACTCACGTGGTTCAGATATACTCAGGTGGTTCAGATATACTCAGGTGGTCCAGATATACTCAGATGGTTCAGATATACTCAGGTTATTCAGATATACTCAGGTTATTTAGATATACTCAGGTGGTTCAGACATACTCAGGTGGTTCAGATATACTCAGGTGGTTCAGATATACTCCGGTGGTTCAGATATACTCAGGTGGTTCAGATATACTCAGGTGGTTCAGATATACTCAGGCGGTTCAGATATACTCAGGTGGTGGCATGCTTGCTCAACCACAGGGTACAGTTTGAACAGAAGTCTCTAGAATGAGCCATAATAACAAACATATGACTGGGGCTGCACAGTAACTTAAACAGGTCAGGCTCTGAACCAGGAAACCAGACTGAGACCTGATGGTTAATAGCATGAGGGAGAGAGAGGCAGTGTGGTGATGAGATCCAATAAAGACACAACAGTCTGGCCATGAGTCTAAACCTATGGAAACATGTCTGAGCTGCCAAAAATGTACTGTATTAACATTACAAACCAGCAAGAGGAAGTCAGTGGGAAACACCAGAGCGGGAATGTTGAGACATTTTCTTGATTCACTTGTTGAGACTATTTCAGACTTTTCTCACGTCCTGTGACAACTCACAGTGAGCGATACAGACAACATGTCAGTTATCATTAAAGGTGTTATTAACAGTTCTAATACAGGTAAGTGAGTCAATAGGAAAGGGATATGCTTTAACCCTTTAGACCCCAATAGAATTCTAGAATGCTGCTGTAGTTTCTGAGAATTTTCGAGGTAAAACTCATTTTCTCACACATTTCAAACAAACAGACATAGCTCAAAAACAAAGAACACGTGACAATGACAAGTTAACGTACTTTTAAAGAGCACAACCTCTTCTTTTATATGACACCACATTCATGTCAATAGGGAGAATTAGAAGGAGCATACTTAAGGTCACACAGGGCACCAGATAAGACAGGAGAATTACACCAGATAAGACAGGAGAATTTCACCAGATAGGACAGACTGACCCTAGCCCCGCAGCACATAGACTATTGCAGCATCGATACTGGAGGCTGAGACAAGGGGGGGCCCTGTCCGACGGGACCAACCAGGCAGGATATAACCCCGCCCACTTTGCCAAAGCAGCCCCCACACCACTCGAGGGACCACAAACTTACTACCCTTAGTCAAAGCTGAGTATAGCCCACAAAGATCTCCTCCACCGCACAAGCCTGAGGGTACGCAAAACCGAACAAGAAGATCACGTCAGTGACTCAACCCACTCAAGCCGAGTATAGAGGGAAAAAAACCTGGCACGACGTGTCGCACCCCTTCTAGGGATGGCATGGAAGAGCACTAGTAAGCCAGTGACTCAGCCCCGATAATATGGTCAGAGGCAGAGTATCCCAGTGGAGAGAGGGGAGCTGGCCAGGCAGAGACAGTAGTCACTCCAGTGCATTGCCATTCACCTTCGCACCCCTGGGCCAGATTACACTCAATCATAGGACCTACTGAAGAGATGCGTCTTCAGTAAAGACTTAAAGGTCGAGACCGAGTCTTTGTCTCTCACATGGATAGGCAGACCATTCCATAAAAATTGACCTCTATAGGAGAAAGCCCTGCCTCCCACTGTTTGTTTAGAAATTCTAGGGCCTGCGTCTTGTGACCGTAGCATACGTGTAGGTATGTAGGGGCAGGACCAAATCGGAGAGATAGGTAGGAGCAAGTCCATGCAATGCTTTGTAGGTTAGCAGTAAAACCTTGAAATCAGCCCTAGCCTTAACAGGAAGCCAGTGTAGAGAGTAATATAATCAACTTTTTGGGTTCTAGTCAAGATTCCAGCAGCCGTATTTAGCACTAACTGAAGTGTATTTAGTTGCTTTATCCGGATAGCCGGAAAATAGAGCATTGCGGTAGTCTAATCTAGATGTGACAAAAGCATTAGACTTCTGAAATGCTCTACTCTCCGGCTACCCAGATAAATAAAGGGTGTGGACTTAGTGATTCATATGGCATATTTTGGGAGCTACTGTTTTAGCATTAAGACGATAAACAAAATTGCACAATTGTTTTAGAAATTGGCTCCCACCTCGTGCACTCGTTACAGTACCCAGAACCTCTAACGTTATTCCTTTACTCGCTTAAATAATGACAGATGGGCGGGCGGGTGGATGGATGGGTGTATTTTTCTTAAACACTGAAACGAGGGAAGTCTTCTTGTCAAAACAGGATGCTCATGCCTGTGGAGTCAGCTGTTGGCCCAAGCCGTGACCTAGCGTCCAATTCCTGTCTGTGTGCATCTGGACTTCCTGCGAGGCCTCTCTTCTGGGCAGGGACCGCCCGTTTCTCAGCTGTCAGACAGAATTCACTCAGAATTGAACACTATTACAGAACTGTACAGGGAAACGGCTCATCAGCTTTAAAGGGCCAATGCAGCAATTTTTATCTCAATATCAAATCATTTCTGGTTAATAATTAAGTACGTTACTGTGATTGTTTTCAATTAAAATGGTCAAAAAGAAACAAAAGTAGCTGGCCTGAGCTCTGTCCGACCAAAACAGGCAGACATTTCAGGAGGTCTTTCCAAACAGCTCTTACACTAAAAGGGCAATATCATAATTTTCACAATTTCACAGTATTATTCCAACCTCATAGTGTGTAAATATATATAAAACACAGGAAAATCACGTTTTTGTCTGCACTGGGCCTTTCAGTTTCTTAACAGGTCAACTCATCATTGGTTTGATTGATTGTGGGATTGTGTTAAGCGATGGGAAAGGTTTTCATTAGGATCCATATACTACTGTATTTCCATGTCTTCATTCTATTCACGAAGGCATTACTAAACTAATGCAAAAGTGAAACAATAGTTACAGTACAGGTATTCATTGTGGAAATATTTCTTAATACCACAGTGCCTATTGGCCCCTGAATAACCGTGTTGTTTTCAGTTGGCTCTGTCTCACGCCTGTTCCATGTCATTGTACAGGAATGTTTTTGCGATATGGCGCTATTGAGGATAATTGACTTACTCGCGTACCATTTTTTTTATCGTCGGAAATCTCCCTGGAAAATGACTTTTAGTTCCGTTTCAGTGCTCGAGGTTCTCACACAGTTTCCGTCAAGCTACTTTAATTACCCCTTTTGGACTTTCTGAAACAATTTTTTTTATACAAGAGCCACTCTTCATAGCACTCTTTATCCACTCTTCATAGCACTCTTGAGTTTGATTTGTTGCTCTACCCAATGGACAGATCAGATCTATCTAAAGATAAATAGTTCTCTGCATCATCCCAAACCAACTCTTAAATAATTTCCCCGAGTAAACTGTATACCGGCATAGGGCTTGACGAGTATCTTGGATGCCGCGTTATAAGATAGCTGACACTAAGCCGACGCTGAGTTGGTAAGTTGTTTCAAGCACATTCTCAACGAGCCCAAATGCAATAATATTGACTGTTTTTCCTCCCACAGTTTTCCCTGGCCCCTCATCCTATAAACCTATGACATATGTACCTTTTGGACGTCTGTGTCTCTCTGTTTCTGTTTGCGTATACAAACCTTATTGTCGACTTTCATGGAAAATCATATAGTGAGGGTAGAGCTACATTTGAATATAAACAAAACAATACATGGCTCTGTGTGTGTGTGTATGTTTCTGAACCTACCTCCATTAAACTGTATCATATGCATATTTTGACATCTGTATCTCTCTGGCTCCTGTCTTAATTGTACATATCTGTGTGTGTTTGTGCACAGAGGTGAAGGACTACGAGCCGCCCTTCGGTAAGGTGAGGGAGCACCCGTGTGTGGAGAGTATGAAGGACAGCGTTCTCAGAGACAGAGGGAGGCCAGAGATCCCCAACAGCTGGATCAATCACCCAGTAAGTAACAAGGCCTGCTTTCATTATGCACTCACTGACGCATCCTTACGCACACATAGGACTAAATACGCAAACACACAAACACACACACGCACATACTGCAGGTGCATGATGCACACAAGCGCAGAATAATTATTGCATAATTTACTTGCGCATTCTTCTTCTTCTTTTTTTTTTTAAACTATAACGAGGATAAAGTCGAAGTTGCTCCAATCACGGATACAGGTTCAGCAATTTTTTTCATAGTATAATCTGATCTTAGATCTGTGATTAGGGCCAACTTCTCTCTCTCTCTACCTACTCCAGTTTCTGTCTACTACTGCTGACTGTGTGTCTCTGTGCTCCACTGCGCCTCCCTCAGGGCATCCAGGTGGTGTGCGGCACCATAGACGAGTGCTGGGACCACGACCCCGAGGCCAGGCTGACTGCTCAGTGTGTGGCCGAACGCTTCAACGACATGGAGCACCCAGACAAGCTGTCTGGACGCAGCAATTCCGAGGAGAAGATCCCCCAGGATGTGTCTGTGACGGAGATTGAAGAGATTGAGAAGTAGGAAGTATGCCTCAGAAACTACAATGCCCCCTGCTGGGGAGGCTGATAACTACAAGCAACCAAGCAGCTGAGAGAGATTCAAGTGGAGAGTCTGTGTATGTGCTCTGTGTATTTGTCCTGCTTGTGACTCCGAGGAGCAAACAGATTGGATGTGGTGGGTCATGCATGTAAAAGGTAACAAAACGGAACCGACCAATCAGAAAGGAAGTGATCGTGTTTTTAAAGATTTACAGCAGCTGCTCCAAAGACTGATCAAAGCCATGACTGGACTGGGGAAAATATACAGCTCTCGTAACTAAATGCTGTTTGCACTTTATTAATAGCTATGCATACCAAACTGTGTATATTCCGTTACTGTATATTCGTGATGATAATACAGTGCAGTTATAGGAAAGAGGGTTGCCAATGTGGAAAAGTGAGAGAGCAGTCAATACTGGTAACACTAATAACATCTTAGCCAGTTTTCGGACTGGGTGTTTTTGACATTTTTAAAGGTGGCATTGGATGACAAAAGGGACTGGAGGATCGCGCAATATAAAAAAAAAAACACGGTGAAAGTTTCATTTCAGGGAAATGATAAAAAGGGCCGAGCTACGAAATAGAAATGGATTCCAGGCCAATAAGCCCAGGGGGAAATGCTGATATCATATCCCAAGGACTATGAACTGTAAACGAAAGACTGAATTCAAGCCCTAGATGAGAAAAAGGGGAATAGAGATATTTTACTCAGAGGAACCCGGAGCTATAAAATAAAGTGTATTTAATCAACGGAGAATGATAAAGGGAATCAAGCTATCATAACAAAAGGACTGAACTGGAAGTACTGCCCAGCAGTAACTGATACAAGACATTTAAATATAATGACAAGGAAGGGAACTTGATCCTTTCTCAATTAAAGATCTCTAAACCCTGTCTATGTATAATATTAAAAGCCTTCATTAAAGATTTTCAGTATTCTACTCTTTTAAAGATGGCGTCTTTTCATTTTCTTGGCGTAGGATTAAATGTTTCTCTTTTTCTTGCTGTCTTGTTATTCACCTCGACCTAACTTTAGGTCTGCGGTTTGATTGAATAACCTCAGGCAGGGCACGTCCATTCTCTTTTAGCCAAAGGGATATCGTGTCTTCAGCTTGATCTCTACCCACAGTGTTGAAGGCTCACAGTGTGTGGACTACTCCAATGTGTGTACTACTGCCGGACAGAATATTCAGTCAAACCGCATTACAGTAACATGTTAGTTCATTTCACTGCCACTCTGAAGTGGAGTTCTATTTCCTCTCGTCAGAGTTTCCAATGCTGTCACTGGTCTACCAGACTGTAACACAAGGCTCTCTTAATTTGGCTCAACCTTTAGGTCATATCAGGACATGTTTTTGGAGGCTGTATGCTGGTACTTGAATATTGCCAAAGCTCATTTCAACAGCAGTAAACATGAAAAACAGGTGACCTCCAATTCATGATTTATCCCCTGCCTGTTTAAACTACATTGCCTTTCACTGAATATAAAATTGCATGTCTGCACCTCTGTAGAACCACACTGTGAATGTGTGACAGACAGTTCCTTATCCATGACTCCTTGGTGTTTGGGAGCTGTTTGTTAGGTTAGAGCAGGTTTAGAGCACTGAAACCTTCCTAGCGCTGACAGACCTTTGACCTTTGATCCCATTCCCAGCCAATAGACTCCGTCAGACAGTGCAGGTATGTCTCTGCCCGGGCCTCCGCAGCAACTGCCCTGGTTTAACCTAACGTATGTCTGCTGTTCCCCGCGTCCCCTAGCATTGCGGTTGAAAACAAGCTCCCCTGCCAAGACAAGAACCGCCAACAAGGAGCTCACTGCCCGGACTCCCCTACAAATCATCTCTAATTGGGGAATGCACGTGAATTATCTGCTATAGCACCAACGAAGAGGCGGAGGGCGGGGTGTGTTCACAGCCGCCGCCTTGCTAAATTCAAGGTTAGAAGCCTCTACTCTCAAGCTATCAATTAGAAATTGGCAAGTGAGAACTCGTAGCTTTGAAGTGCAGTCCTATTATATTTAAGCTATATAAATGGAGGCCAGGCTAAATTCTCCCTCCAAAATACATTTACATACAGGCTGAGTAAAAGGCCTACTGAAAAATGTATAGAGCTGTGAAATGAACTGACTGGACACACACTGGTTGAATCAACGTTGTATCCACGTCATTTCAATGACAAAACATTGAACCAATGTGGAATAGACGTTGAATTGACGTCTGTGCTCAGTGGGAATGCAGTTGGACGGCCTCCGAAGAACATTTATATTCCTAGACCCTCTGTTTATTGGGTGTGTTTCTGTGAATGTTATATAGCACCCCTGGCACTGTCACAGTGTGGGCTGAACTACAGACATTACAAATTGGAATCTGGACTAAGCCTGAGGCTATTACACAGATGACAAATGATTAACTGTTTTTCATTAAGAATGGGCCAGATGGAACCCAAACGTAAGTTTAGCATGCATTTTTCAATATCAAAATAATGTATGCTATGCTAAATATGCTGAGGCACTGAGGCAGGTGAACACAATCCTCTCTGGAGCTTAAAAATACAGTCTGAGCCACTAAAAGACTAAAGAGGATGTTTTTCCCACTGACAAAAACATTTGTTTATCTTACCAAAGGGGGGGGAAAGGAACCTCTTTGATTTAGTGCCAGGTCCAAATAAGCTTTTACTCTTTACCTCATGAGCCACAGAGTATTGGCATGGATCCCCAGAACAATTATGTTCGGCTGGGGAGAAAAACAGCCATAACATCTAGAATGGTACACTCCCTCACTGTCTGGTTCTGGGAAAGTTGCTAAGCATCTCCTTCGGTCAGAGCGCATCCCAAATAGCATCATATTCCCCATATAGTGCACTACTGTTGACCAGAGCTCTTTGGGATGCCGACTATTTCTGAAGTAAATCCTCTCACCCCCGTGTGTGTTGCTTGGTCCATCAACATGAAGACTTCTTTGAGTCAGTGAAACCTGCTGCACGTGTCTGCCTTGTTACTGGCTACATCTCGAAGTTGGCATGCTGCCCTGAGAAGAGGATCTATTGACGGTACTGTGTTGATTGATGCTTTATGGGAAACTGTCTTAACTTTACTGCAGCAAAGGTGTTTGATGCCGTATTTGTTATAGGGCTTTGTATTCTTTTTAGTATGGAACTGGCTGATAGACTAAATAAGAGTTACGGTTAAGGAGATGCTTGGACTTAAATAGCTTGCACTTAATTATGAATGGATGAACGAATGAATGAATGAACGAATGAATGAACACGTCATTGTCCCATAGGGAAATTTGAATGCCTGTGTTGTTGCCAGACACATTTCCCTATGGGACAATAAAGTATTCATTCATTCATTCATTCACTTGTTCATTTATCAAAAATGAGGCGCAAGCTATTTATGTCCAAGTTTCCCCTTAACCGTAACCATGACCCTTACTTAGTCCACCAGCCAGTTACATACTTAAAGAATACAAAAAGTGTCAGTGAAGAGTGAAATAAAGTGCTGAACCGAAATGAGTGTTCCCTTTTTGTTTTGCACTTTATACTGGCAAAAAAAAGTTTCATTCATATTTTAACATTTCGGCCTCCTTGGCTCCTTTTATGCTTTAAAATTATAAAATAATATGGTTTGTTTGCAAGTAACTATTGTTGAACCCTATAACTTACCTATCTATATCTATCTATTCCTCATGTTAACTAATGTAAAAAATAAACACATGTGCTTTAATACAAATGTATATATATGTATATATATTTTTAAATATACTATGTCAATCTATTTTCTGTTGCTAAATAGTCTGAACAGTTGCCAGTAAGGCAGGCAAGCAGTTTTGAGTTATGAGTTATGAGTAACAAAACCATAGAGATCCTATTAAATTATTTGAATGAGTAATTCTATTAACAAAACAATATATACATTTTCAATAGCGTGACGTCATATGCCGAAATGAATGACTCAAAAATGCATGAGTAACCGAGCTGCATATATTTTTTAAGAAACACATGTACCGGAATGAGGAATGCCAAAATAATACGGCATAAACCATTGCATTCAAAGGGCATTTTGTTTGACATATCAGAGCAGCTTTATTTAGTTGCTCCCGGCACCTTGTTTTGAGATCTGTGTTCACAAACTTTGCCGTCTATAGTCTGGCCAGCAGACAAAAGCAATGGTAATTTTAGGCTGAATAGGCCTACAGCTAGTCGATCATGTATCAGGGTAATATTGGGTTGACGAAAATGGATGGCCCACGAACGTGCAAATAGTTCTGTGCGCCAGTGTGTGCAACAAACCTAACCAAACTATGAAAGATAGCAACCTAGCAATGAAGGGAAACATTTGGAAGCGATGACTCAGCGAGATATGAAATACTCTTTGCACCCTATGCTTTATCATATGAATATTACTTTATGTGTCCCTTTATCAATCAGCATCACACATTTTTTCTGTACCACATTCACGAAACATGTTGAAGTAGCTCAAAGCCTTCACTGACTGAGGACTTTCATAGTGAGAATAATAAAAAACATGTAAATGTGCTTCTATATAATGCAGAAATCGATGCAGGACATTAATCAATGCAATATTCATAGCAAGTATAATTATTTCATTATGAAATTTGATTGAGGATATTCTTCTTGTAATGTGTATTTCACCCAATAGAGGGCACAGTTGTCCTATTAGACATTTCCAAATATCTAAAGCATTGGCAGAAGATGTTGTTTAAACACAGTAGTACATGCCTCATTAATTGTCAGGAAAATAAAATAACTGTATCCTGTTTGTATACGGCATTGTGTGCATTTTCATGACTTGCATATGTCTCATGAATTAGTATTAACGTAGGGGCTGAGGTAGAGAGAAATGAAAGACGTTTTCAATTCTAAATGTCTTACTCAGCCACTGACCAACCAAACAAACACTGGAGTCATTCTGTGTCCTGGTGAGTCATAATTGGAATGGCACCCTTTGGCACATACTGATGTAAACACACACACACACACACACACACACACACACACACACACACACACACACACACACACACACACACAGAGAGGGACACTGTTTTTTTCAGTATTACATCACCATGCAATTCCACTTACCCTTTAACATTGCTACCGGGCACAGTATAATATTTCACATAAACGCATGATAACTCTGCATAAGAGTTGCTGAAATACGAAACCCATCACTCTATACTCCCAGCCCTCCAATCACAGTGTTCACTAACCCGATTAACCCTTTGAGTGGGTGGCAAGAGAGGGCATGGAAACAAACACTCGGCCAAAACACAATTTCTTCACATTTCTGCTGATGTAATGCCAAGCACAGCAGGAAACAAGCTAAGGCCAAATCGGCTATCATCCAGACATGGGGTTACCATGGCAACTCGTTGTACATCATCTGTCATAGGAAGCTGATGTACTGTATGTGTTGGTGAGAGTAACAAACAACCGCAGTGAAGCTCGATCAAGAGTGGGTAGGACAGCGTACACAAATAATTATAGCACAGTACAACTGAATATCAACTCAGCTTTCAGCTGCTCAGTCAATAAAACGAGTGAGACTGATATTTTATATACAGTGGGGAGAACAAGTATTTGATACACTGCCGATTTTGCAGGTTTTCCTACTTACAAAGCATGTAGAGGTATGTAATTTTTATCATAGGTACACTTCAACTGTGAGAGACAGAATCTAAAACAAAAATTCAGAAAATCACATTGTATGATTTTTAAGTAATTAATTTGCATTTTATTGCATGACATAAGTATTTGATCACCTACCAACCAGTAAGAATTCCGGCTCTCACAGACCTGTTAGTTTTTCTTTAAGAAGCCCTCCTGTTCTCCACTCATTACCTATATTAACTGCACCTGTTTGAACTCGTTGCCTGTATAAAATACACCTGTCCACACACTCAATCAAACAGACTCCAACCTCTCCACGACGGCCAAGACCAGAGAGCTGTATAAGGACGTCAGGGATACAATTGTAGACCTGCACACGGCTGGGATGGGCTACAGGACAATAGGCAAGCAGCTTGGTGAGAAGGCAACAACTGTTGGCGCAATTATTAGAAAATGGAAAAAGTTCAAGATGACAGTCAATCACCCTCAGTCTGGGGCTCCATGCAAGATCTCACCTCGTGGGGCATCAATGATCATGACGAAGGTGAGGGATCAGCCCAGAACTACACGGCAGGACCTGGTCAATGACCTGAAGAGAGCTGTGACCACAGTCTCAAAGAAAACCATTAGTAACACACTACGCCGTCATGGATTAAAATCCTGCAGCGCATGCAAGGTCCCCCTGCTCAAGCCAGCGCATGTCCAAGCCCGTCTGAAGTTTGCCAATGACCATCTGGATGATCCAGAGGAGGAATGGGAGAAGGTCATATGGTCTGATGAGACAAAAATATAGCTTTTTGGTCTAAACTCCACTCGCCGTGTTTGGAGGAAGAAGACGGATGAGTACAATCCCAAGAACACCATCCCAACCGTGAAGCATGGAGGTGGAAACCTCATTCTTTGGGGATGCTTTTCTGCAAAGGGGACAGGACGACTGCACCGTATTGAGGGGAGGATGGATGGGGCCATGTATCATGAGATCTTGGCCAACAACCTCCATCCCTCAGTAAGAGCATTGAAGATGGGTCGTGGCTGGGTCTTCCAGCATGACAACGACCCGAAACACACAGCCAGGGCAACTAAGGAGTAGCTCCATAAGAAGCATCTCAAGGTCCTGGAGTGGCCTAGCCAGTCTCCAAACCTGAACCCAATAGAAAATCTTTGGAGGGAGCTGAAAGTCCGTATTGCCCAGTGACAGCCCCGAAACCTGAAGGACCTGGAGAAGGTCTGTATGGAGGAGTGGGCCAAAATCCCTGCTGCAGTGTGTGCAAACCTGGTCAAGAACTACAGGAAACGTATCATCTCTGTAATTGCAAACAAAGGTTTCTGTACCAAATATTAAGTTCTGCTTTTCTGATGTATCAAATACTTATGTCATGCAATAAAATGCAAATTAATTACTTAAAAATCATACAATGTGATTTTCTGGAATTTTGTTTTAGATTCCGTCTCTCACAGTTGAAGTGTACCTATGATAAAAATTACAGACCTCTACATGCTTTGTAAGTAGGAAAGCCTGCAAAATCGGCAGTGTATCAAATACTTGTTCTCCCCACTGTATTTTACCTTTATTTTATCAGGTTGTCCTACTGAGACTAAGGTCTATTTTATAGATGAGCCCTAAATTACATACATTACAGAAAATACAGAAATGCAAGCAGAAAGCGAAAACACAGTCATAAAAAACAAACACCTCATCAGTAATAAAATCATTTAGCTTTCTGAATTTCCCTAAAGGCACAAAAACAACACACTTATGAACATTTTGAAGATTGTCCCACAAATAAGGTGCAAGAAAAGCGGATTTATCTAACCCAGGAGAGACCAAAGGAATTTCCAGAGTTAACCATCCCTGAGACCAGGTGTGGTAGCGCGTATGTTTAGTAAAGATGTTAGGTCCAGTGGGACTTTTTTTGTAAAAGGTTTATAAATGAAAACATAGCAATGTATCAACCTAAATGACATCAAAGAGGGCCAACCAACTTTCTGGTAGAGAATGCAGTGATGAGTACTAAAATTGTCGCCCGTAATCAAGCACAGTGCGCTATGATAAACTGCATTTAACGGCTTTAATGAAGTGGTAGCTGTGTTCATATCGATGATGTCGCCGTAGGCTAGGACCGATAGGAACGTCGACTGAATAATCTACTTTTTAGCGAGTGGCAGGACCTATTTCTAAGGAAGAAGCCCATTTTTAGTCTCAGCTTCTTAACCAACCCATCATCTACGATTTATAAAAGACAGCTTTTCATCTATCCAGATGCCCAGATATTTGGACACCATCCAAAGTATACAGTGCTTTTGGAAAGTATTCAGACCTCTTGACTTTTTCCACATTTTCTTACGTTACAGCCATACTCTAAAATTGATTAAATCGGGGTGGGTTTCACTCATCAATCCACACACAATATCCCATAATGACATAGCAAAAACAGGTTTTTAGAAATGTTTGCAAATTTATGAAAAACAAAAAACTTAAATATCACATAAATACATAAAAATTCAGACCCTTTACTCAGTACTTTGTTGAAACACCTTTGGCAGCGATGACAGCCTCAAGTCTTCTTGGGTATGATGCTTCAAGCTTGGCACACCTGTATTTGGGGAGTTTCTCCCATTCTTCTCTGCAAATCCTCTGAAGCTCTGTCAGGTTGGATGGGAAGCGTCGCTGCACAGCTATTCTCAGGTCTCTCCAGAAATGTTAGATCGAGTTCAAGTCCGGGATTTTTCTGGGCCACCCAAGGACATTCAGAGACTTGTCCCGAAGCCACTCCTACGTTGTCTTGGCTGTGTGCTTAGGGTCGTTGTCCTGTTGGAAGGTGAACCGTCACCCCAGTCTGAGGTCCTGAGCACTCTGGAGTAGGTTTTCATCAAAGATCTCTCTGCACTTTCCTCCCTTCATCTTTCCCTTGATCCTGACTAGTCTCCCAGTCCCTGCCACCGAATAACATACCCACAGCATGATGCAGCCACTACCATGATTCACCGTAGGGATGGTGCCAGGTTTTCTCCAAACGTGACGCTTGGCATTCAGGCCAAAGAGTTCAACCTTGGTTTCATCAGACCAGAGAATCTTGTTTCTCATTGTCTGAGAGTCCTTTAGGTGCCTTTTGGGAAACTCCAAGCGGGCCGTCATGTGCCCTTCACTGAGACGTGGTTTCCTTCTGGCCACTCTACCATAAAGGCCTGATTGGTGGAGTGCTGCAGAGATGGTTGTCCTTCTGGAAGGTTCTCCCATCTCCACAGAAGAACTCTGGAGCTCTGTCAGAGTGACCATCGGGTTCTTGGTCACCTCCCTGACTAAAGCCCTTCTCCCCCGATTGCTCAGTTTGGCTGGGTGGCCAGCTCTAGGATGAGTCTTGGTGGTTCCAAACTGGAGGCCACTGTGTTCTTGGCGACTTTTTGGCGACCATTTGTAAATAAGGTATTAAGGTTTTTTATTTGTAATACATTTGCAAACATTTCTAAAAACTTGTTTTCGCTTTGTCCTTATGGAGTATTGCATGTAGATTGATGAGGAACATATTTTATTTGATAAATTGTAGAATATGGCTGTAACGTAAAAAAATGTGGAAAAAAGGAAGGGTTCTGACTACTTTCCGAATGCACTGTGTATACTTAAATCATCAGAGTTATTTTTGTGTGCTCTAGAGCACAACATATACTTAGTCTTACTTGCATTCAATACTCATTTCAGGTCAATAAAGTTTTTCTGTAATACAATTAAGGCAGACTGTAGTTCAGATAGAGCCTGGTCAACCCTGGAGGCATTAGCACACAACAGTATTATCGGCATACAACTGCAAGATACAATTTGTCACAGACAAGTCGATATTGTTGATGTAAAAAAGTAAAGGACGAATCGACCCCTGCGGGACACATTTGGTAATATCCAGGAAACCTGATTTAACACCACCAGTAGATACACATTGAGTTTTATCTGTCAAGTAATTTTTTAAGTAGTTACATGCAGCCTGGTCTAGGCCAATTGAGTTAGCAGTGAGTGATCAACACTATCAAAATACTTTGACAGGTCAATGAAGAAGGCAGCGCAATGTTGCCTTTTATCCATACAGTTAACCACATAATTTACAACTAGCAGCAGAGATAGTGCTATGACCTGGTAGAAAACCCGACTGATGTGCAGTACCAATCAAAAGTTTGGACACCAACTTATTCAAGGGTTTTTCTTTATTTTTACCAGTTTCTACATTGTAGAATAATAGTGAATGCATCAAAACTATGAAATAAAACATATGGAATCATGTTTGCCAGCAGCATACCACCCTGCATACCACTGCTGGCTTGCTTTGAAGCTATGCAGGATTGGTCCTGGTCAGTTCCTGGATGGGAGACCAGATGCTGCTGGAAGTGGTGTTGGAGGGCCAATGGCATGCACTCTTTCCTCTGGTCTAAACAAATATCCCAATTCCCCAGGGCAGTGATTGGGGACACTGCCCTGTGTAGGGGTGCCGTCTTTCGAATGGGACGTTAAACAAGTGTCCTGACTCTCTGAGCTCATTAAAGATCCCATGGCACTTATCGTAAGAGTAGGGGTGTTAACCCCGGTGTCCTGGCTCAATTCCCAATCTGGCCCTCAAACCATCACAGTCACCTAATAATCCCCAGTTTACAATTGGCTCATTCATCCCCCTCCTCTCCCCTGTAACTATTCCCCAGGTCGTTGCTGCAAATTAGAACGTATTCTCAGTCAATTTACCTGGTAAAATAACAGATAAATAAATAAAATGTAGTAACCAAAATAGTGTTAACCAAATCTAAATATATTTTATATTTGAGATTCTTCAAAGTAGCCACCCTTTACATTGATGACAGCTTTGCACACTCTTGGCATTCTCTCAACTAGCTTCACCTGGAATGCTTTTCCAACAGTCTTGAAGAAGTTCCCACATATCCTTAGCACTTGTTGGCTGCTTTTCCTTCACTCTGCAGTCCAACTCATCCCAAATCATCTCAATTTAAAATCTCAAATATATTCTGATTTGTTTAAACACTTTTGCTACATGATTCCATATGTATTATTTCATAGTTTTGATGTCTTCACCATTATTTTACAATGTAGACTGATACTGTACATTTAGAAAACATTTAAAAGATAATTAGCTGAGAATGAATCCCTCTAATATTTTAACTAGGCAAGAAAGTTTAGAAATAAGATGATAATTAATAATATTAATAATATGATCTCCCCATAGCTATAGGATCATATGATGTTTAGTTGATGCTCTTCTAGTCATTGCCTCAGGCTTGTGCTGCTGTAGCAGTGCAAAGTCAGTTAAGTAGAAAAGCTACAAATCATAAGTTAGTTGATTTGCCATTAGGATAAGACTCCCAGTCAGCCCGAACCCAGGAGAAACAGAGATGCGAAACAGATGATTCTACAGAATTAAGAGCCATAAGCCCAGTTCTTCGTTTCAGACATGTCTCTTTGTTTGAATGGGGTCAGAGGATGGAGGGATGAAGGAGAAGAAGAGAGAGAGTGCTGCCCCCACTTCCTCTGTCTGTGTGGACTATCAAGTTAATGTGGCTTGTCCAGTCACTTGAATAGAGGAAGGACTTACCAAGAACACAGTTGTTGCATCGTTAATTAAATGCACCCATAGTCTACAAGCAGGTGACACAGCAGCACTGCTGTGAGTGAATGGTATCATGTTATCACTATCGGCCACTGCGTTCTCGTGTCACAGACGCATAGTCACTGGTGAATTCACTGCCTAGCAGCCAGCCTTGTTGGCAGACAGCCTACCCCCCCCCTCCCTCCCCCCGCCCTTCTACTTTCCATCTCTCCCTCCCTCATTTTCTCCATGAGGCCGGCTCAGTTTAACTTCATTTCAGAGATGTGAATGGTGCACTGTGAGACGACGGAGCTAGGGCAACCGGGGAAGAAATGATTAGACACAGCAAGGCCATTGTGGCACGGTCTGGGCCAAGGGCTGCTCGGTATTGAGTCTCAGTTGTTGCATGGCTTTTTGATAACACTTTTTTTTTTTTTTTTACAGACCCAGGCCTGCAGGTTATTCTGACTACAAATCGTGAGAAGACTGTTTTATTAGAAACCTGGAAGAGGAGTGGTCGGTTTCAAGAATGTATTGTGAATTTGAACCTTGAATTAACCTCTACAATCCTACATTTTGTATCATTATGGGAAGGCACATGACACATTCTTTCACTGTCAGCTAAGGAAAGACAGAGGAAAGGAAGATGAAAAGTAGGCTGAAGGGTTCATTCATGTATTGTGTCTTTGCTATGTATTATTCTCTTTGACCTCTAGAATGGCCTGAAGGGGCCCCCTTGTGGCCACTTAAATATTATGCGTTCCTAACACAGGTAACTACCCCAATACAATACACTTGCACACAAATTGCTTATTGCCTTCTGGCTCCTGCAGTTATCTCTGTTTCATTACGGTCAATACACCTTCACTAACAACCTTGCTTCCACCTCTTGCTAACAGTCTGGTTTGTGATATCCTACTGATTAAATGTCTGAGGTCAATTACATGTTAGCTGACAATGCTATCATTCATTCACATTCTTTTTCTATATCATTGACATTGACTTTAGGGTGAAATTTGACCTTAAGGCCCCCATGCAGTCTTTGTAATTCCATTTTTTTTATCATCACTATATGTCTAATAAATCACTGTATGTGTTCATTTAATGAGAATAACTATACAATCATTTATATCCCTGAGCCTCCTTTGGCCCTTGAAATGCTCATTCTGACCTTGTGGGCATTAGGAAACAAATGTGAATATATTTGCAGTACCAGTCAAAATTTTGGACACACCTACTCATTCAAGGGTTTTTCTTTATTTTTAATATTTTCTACATTGTAGAACAATAGTGAAGAAATGAAAACTGTGAAATAACACATTTGAAATCATGTAGTAACCAAAAAAGTGTTAAACAAATCGAAATATATTTTATATTTGAGATTCTTCAAAGTGGCCACTTTTTGCCTTGACGACAGCTTTGCACAATCTTGGCATTCTCTCAACCAACTTTATGAGGAACGCTTTTCCAACAGTCTTGAAGGAGTTCCCACATATGCTGAGCACTTGTTGGCTGCTTTTCCTTCCAACTCATCCTTAACCATCTCAATTGGGTTGAGATCGGGTGACTGTGGAGGCCAGGTCATCTGATGCAGCACCATCACTCTCCTTATTGGTCAAATAGCCCTTACACAGCCAGGAGGTGTGTTTTGGGTCATTGTCCTGTTGAAAAACAAATTATATTCCCACTAAGTGCAAACCAGATGGGATGGCATATCGCTGCAGAATGCTGGCAGCCATGCTGGTTCAGTGTGCCTTGAATTCTAAATAAATCCCAGACAGTGTCACCAGCAAAGAACCCTCACACATAACACCTCCTCCTCCATGCTTCACGGTGGGAACCACGCATGCAGAGATCATCCGTTCACCTACTGTGCATCTCACAAAGACACAGCGGTTGGAACCAAAAATCTAAAATTCGGACTCATCAGACCAAAGGACAGATTTTCACCGGTCTAATGTCCATTGCTCGTGTTTCTTGGCCCAAGCAAGTCTCTTCTTATTATTGGTGTCCTTTAGTAGTGTTTTTTCCCCAGAGGTGCAGTTAACTCTAATGAAATTATCCTCTACAGCAGAGGTAACTCTGGGTCTTCCTTTCCTGTGGCGGTCCTCATGAGAGTCAGTTTCATCATAGCGCTTGATGGTTTTTGGGCACTTGAAGAAACTGTATTGACTGACCTTCATGTCTTAAAGTAATGATGGACTGTCGTTTCTCTTTGCTTATTTGAGCTGTTCTTGCCATAACATGGACTTGGTCTTTTACCAAATAGGGCTATCTTCTGTATACTATCCCTACCTTGTCACAACACAACTTATTGCCTCAAACGCATACAAATTTATTTTGACAAGGCACGCCTGTTAATTTAAATCATGTAAAGGTGACTACCTCATGAAGCTGGTTGAGAGAATGCCAAGAGTGTGCAAAGTTGTCATCAAGGCAAAAAGTGGCTACCTTGAAGAATCTCAAATATAAATTATATTTTTATTTGTTTATCACTTTTTTGGTCACTACATGATTCCATATGTGTTATTTTATAGTTTTGATGTCTTCAATATTATTCTACAATGTAGAAAATAGTAAAACATAAAGATAAACCCTTGAATGAGTGTCCAAACTTATGACTGGTACTGTACATACACAGCCCTGATTGGCTGATAGGATGGTCTAGAGACCACCCCCTTACCCAAATGAACAGTTATCGGTCTATTATAATCAGATCTCATTGTGACATCATGATGTGGGCCAAATGTTCCATCCCTATCAGACCTCAGGATAAGACCCAGATGCAGACCGTTCGAAAGTCATAAAAGTTTATTACAAAAACAGGGGGCAGACAAATGACAGGTCAAGGGCAGGCAGAGGTCAGTAATCCAGAGCAGTGTCACAAGGTACAGAACAACAGGCAGGCTCAAGGTCAGGGCAGACAGAGGTCAGTAATCCAGGGCAGTGTCACAATATACAGAACGGCAGGCAGAATGGTCAAAACCGAGAAAACTAGAAAACAGGGACTAGAGAGGAAAGACAGGAGTACGGGAATAACGCTAATAGGCTTGACGAAACACACAGAAAACACAGGTATAAATGCACAGGGGACAATGGGGCAAATGGGCGACACTTGGAGGGGGGTGGACACAAGCACCTGTCACGCCCTGACCTGAGATATCTCTGTTTTCTTTATAGTTTGGTTAGGTCAGGGTATGACTAGGGTGGCTACGCTAGTTTTTGTATTGTATAGGGGTTTTTGTATGTCTTGGGTTTTTGTAGCTCTAGGTGATTTGTATGTCTATGGTGGCCTGATATGGTTCCCAATCAGAGGCAGCTGTTTATCGTTGTCTCTGATTGGGGATCATATTTAGGTAGCCATTTCCCTTTGGTGTTGGTGGGATCTTGTCTATGTGTAGTTGCCTGTCAGCACTTGTTTGTATTGTTCGTTTTGTTAGTTTGTTCAGTGTTCATTCTTTAAATAAATATGAATGTACGCATACCACGCTGCGCCTTGGACCGATCCTTTTAATGAACGTGACAGAAGCAGCGTGTTCAGGAGGAATGGACCTGGGAGGAGATTTTGAATGGAGCAGGACCCTGGACGCAGGCTGGGGAGTATCGCAGTCCTAAGGAGGAGATAGAGGCAGCGAAAGCAGAATGGCGATATTACGAGGAGTTGTACCAACGAGACAAGCATCAGAGGCAGCCCCATAAAACATTTGGAGGGGGCACACGGGGAGATTGGCTGAGTCAGGTTGGAGACCTGAGCCAACTCCTCGTGCTTACCGTGGGGAGCGTGTGACTGGTCAGACACTGTGTGACGCAGTGATGCGCATGGTGTCTCCAGTTCGCATTCATAGCCCGGTGCGCTCTATTCCAGCTCCTGGCATTTGCCGGACTAGAATGGGCATCCAGCCAGGATGGATGGTGCCGGCTCAGCGCTCCTGGTCTCCAGTACACCTCCTTGGACCAGGATATCCTGCGTCAGCTCTGCGTACTGTGTCTCCGGTGTGTCTGCACAGCCCAGTGCGTCCTGTGCTAGCGCCCCACAATTGCCGGGCTCAAGTGAACATCCAGCCAGGACGCATTGTGCCAGCTCTACGCTCCAGATCTCCAGTGCACCTCCACAGTCCAGTACGTCATGTGCCTCCTCCCCGCACTCGCCCTGAGGTGCATGTCACCAGCCCGGTACCACCAGTGCCGGCACCATGCTCCAGACCTCCAGTGTGCCTCCACAGTCCAGTACGTCCTGTGCCTCCTCCCCGCACTCGCCCTGAGGTGCGTGTCTTCAGCCCGGTGCCACCAGTGCCAGTACCACGCACCAGACCTCCTGTGCGCCTCCACAATCCAGTACGTCCTGTGAGAGTTCCCAATCCAGAGCTTCCGAAGACAGTTCCCAGTCCAGAGCTTCCGGCGACAGTTCCCAGTCCAGAGCTTCCGGCGAGAGTTCCCAGTCCAGAGCTTCCGGCGACAGTTCCCAGTCCAGAACTTACGGCGAGAGTTCCCAATCCAGAGCTTCCGGCGACAGTTCCCAATCCAGAGCTTCCGGAGACAGTTCCCAGTCCAGAGCTTCCATCGACGTTTCACAGTCCGGAACCTCCAACGACGGGCCACAGTCCGGAACCTCCAACAATGGGCCACAGTCCGGAACTTCCAATGACGGGCCACAGTCCGGAAACTCCAACGACGGTCCACAGTCCGGAACCTCCAACGACGGAACCGGAGCCGCCACCGAGGGGGGGGGGGGGGGGGGGGGGTACTGTCACGCCCTGACCTGAGATACCTCTGTTATCTTTATATTTTGGTTAGGTCAGGGTGTGACTAGGGGTGTCTATGGTGGCCTGATATGGTTCCCAATCAGAGGCAGCTGTTTATCGTTGTCTCTGATTGGGGATCATATTTAGGGAGCCATTTCTCTTTGGTGTTGGTGGGATCTTGTCTATGTGTAGTTGCCTGTCAGCACTCGTTTGTATAGCTTCACGCTTTGTTATTTTGTTAGTTTGTTCAGTGTTTCATTCTTTAAATAAATAAGAATGTACGCATACCACGCTGCGCCTTGGTCCGATCCTTATAATGAACGTGACAGCACCAGACTGGTGAAACAGATGAGTGTGACAATCCCACCTGAACAGGCTGAAATTCCAGATTTTTTACATAAAACAGATATTTATTACATAAAAAGGACCTTATCAGAATTTTTACATTTCGAACTAGGTTTCCATCCAATTGGAGAAAGGTTTTCATGGGAATATTAGAAATCTGCAGAAACATGTTTGCATTTTCCCACCAGTGGTGTGTTTCCACCAAACTGACTTGTTGCAGATAACAATCTGAGTGCACACAAAATTGACTTTTTCGCTTAAGTTTTCATGTACCGAATAAAAATCTAAAGTTCAATGTGTTTCCATCGCATTTTCAACTCTAGTTTTGTCACAAAAACATATGCGTGAAATAGCGAATGTGCCTACTCTGGTCAGCTCTCAGATCCAGTGCAGGTAGGCTGTGCAGGTTGGATAGTCTACATGATGAGATTACTATGAATAAGAGCGAGAATATTTGTATTTGTCAAACGGCAGTCAAGCATCAACCACCAATCATCAGAAGACCCTCGTTATTTGTTGGAAAGGAGCATCAAGATCACTGTGCACTTTCACCACCCTGTGAAGTTCATCATAACTTATTTCAGCTGTAGCCTACTACACTGCATGGTTTTCCAAGTCGTAGTGGGAGGACCACACACTGTGTCATCGCGGGACTCCAAGTTTACGTCGATATGATGGTGGTTATATCAATATTTGCTCATAAAGGCGATTCCACCGCCATTTCTCGCGTAATTAATTTGACAGACACAAAAGGTTCCCACTATGTCGAACGAACAAACGATCTGTAGGCATTTATAAAAGTGTAGCAAAACTTCCTGTTTCCGTCACAGCTGTCGTGATTTTATTTATGTGGTATGACTTTACTCGCATAAAACCTGTGGAAACTTGGTTAGAGTGTGGAAATATCATGAAAAAACAGGAAAATCATGTTTTAATTGCACTGCCCCTTTAAAACCGACATGGAACCTGTTTGGATCATTGGTCATCATGATTGATGTAATTCAGTGGAGCAGACTTCTGCTCTTCTTGTATAGAATATTGCTGCCAGAATATTGATGTCTAGTTTTGGGGGTGTCACCCAAGTAACACCCCATCAATCTGTTGTTTTTCAAATTAAACGGCAAGCGTTTGGAAGCTCAAGAATGTCAGAGCGAGGCTATTTGTCAGCCGAGGCAGCTTGGAAATTGGGAGGCACACTTGTTTTCAACATCTGAATCCTAGTTTTGTCCGTGGAATGATGTCAGGCGAAGTTCAACTGTTTTTCACATGTAACGTTTCTCATTCCTGAATTGCAGGCCATCAACCACAGGAGGCATCATGGGAAGCAGCTAGGTCCTAAAGACCTTTTAGTATAGGAAGGCTTTTTGTTAATAGCTGTGCTCTGTAGTGTCCTCGTTCTTTGAAGCATCAGCTGTGTTTTTGTTTCATTTGCCCTGACTAGCTGTGTTATTATTGATATAGTTTGAAATGCAGTTACATGATTGATCTTGACCAGAACAAATTGTTTAAAGGACATTACAATTGAAAAGTAAAGCTTCTCAGATCTTTTCAGTCCTCAATCGTGGTCTTTTGGAAGCCTTTTTTTCTAAGAGCGTATAGTACTCCGAACTAACACAACCCATTTTGGGGATGGCTGATATGATATTGCAAGTATGTCTTGGCATGTCGGGCAAGCCAGAGTCCGTAGTCTCACATTGTCGGCCTACTACTATGCAAAGTGCTGTAAATCTGTCCAAGTGAGACTATAGTCAAAGTGACTCACTCTCAGACAAACACACTTTCAGAGCAAATTTGCCCGCTTACGGTTGAGTGAATGAATGAAAGCTGCCAAACAGGGTTAAGACAGTTGATACCCACATATTAACACCAGAGCTCCTTTGGCTTCCTGCGCCCGTTAACACCACTTCGCAGAACCAAAGGTTGTTTGTGTTAAAAGGAAATGAACAATGCTTTGGCGAAATTGAATTAGGTATTAAGTTGCCATAGAAACGTGATTTTCATTTGGGCAGGATTAATAGAGCATTAATACACTTGTATTTATTTTTTTGAACCTGCTCCTACCTTTGTAATACGTGAGTAGAACCCAACTGTAGGTTGGCTATGTGAACGTGTTGAAGAGGACACAACAATGGCTTGCATTTTTCTGTTGTGTCCGTCTCTATTTGATGCATTTTTACCTTGTAGAGTACTATAGGCTTTCCAGGTCTGTTTTCTGTTTTTTACATTTTTTATTTGTTTTCTTGATAAAATACGGTGTCTTCGGTCAGCATAAATAGAGATACTTTTACAATTGCAACCTTGTAGGCCTATTTTCCACTAGTGACTGTGATGCACAGCTGCATATGCTGTGCCGTTCCAGAGGTTGTACCCCTGTTAGAATAGGTAGAGAGTCAACGCGTGCAGGCTCTGGAGCAACGCATGCTGCTTAGCCCATTATACTGTTAAAAGTCCCTGCTTTCATACATAAACATTGAAATAGTCTCCAACTCGATTTGGTAAATTGTCGAGCTTGTATAATAAGAGAACGAAGCTGCTAAAAAGATTCTAAAGAATAGACTAAACATCTGACTTTGTTATAAACCAATGGGGACAAAAACATCCTGTCTCTGTGTTTTTAACATGCAAGTGATGTAGGTTAAATTATTATCCTTTTTAAATGATCGTTTGGTAAGTCGCTTGCCCTGGCTTTTATGCAGTAGCTTCTTTAGGTTATTGTGCAAGGCAAGGCAAGGCAAGGCAAGTGGTTAACGCTGGAACTTCATGTGTTTGCTTTTCTGAATCCTCTTGATTTCCAACTAGTATAACAGATTGTGCCACCAAATAACACTCTACACTACGATTCACACGCCATCTGCATGAAATTGGAGGCATCGTTAAAAAGCACATTGCAAAATACGTATCCGCGACTTGCCCCAGCTTACATAAGGAGAAGAAGCACAATTTTGAGTGATTTGAGATGATCGGAGGCCTACTGTGTGAAACCCCGACAAATTGATTGAGCCGATCGATAGATGTAAAGAATGGGACTTCTACTCCAAAGCTCTCAGACAGACTATGTCTGTTTCAAATACCCATTCATTTGGATGGTATTGTGGTACCACCAGCAGGCCTCTTTATCTTCTCAACCTCAGAGCAGACCCTGCTTATCCCTTATGAGCCAACAGACAAATAGAGGATCATGACTATTTTCAACCTAATGTTGCTCACCACCGATGACTGTACATCTTTGTGTTTTGCTCGAGAGCCAAGAGCAAAGGGGGCCTTTTTGCCCCCCTGTTTATGCCTACTTGTGTACACATGTGAGCCATGACAAGTAAGTTATGAACCTCAGATTGCTCACTCAATTTTAAGCCCCCAAACCGCCATCTTGAACGAGAATGGCTTACCAAGAAAAGCTTCCAAAAGGAAGCGGAAGAGCGAAGGCCCAGCTGAACTCCCGCCATCTTGAATCTTCGTATGCAAAGCCAGTAAACAAGAAACAATGAAAGACAGAGAGGAACAAACAGACACTCAAGGCTCTCTCTCAGGAGACAGAAGCAAGCGAATCTGCCCTGTGCGGCATCTGGACCCAAAGCAGCTTGTTTTCATCTGTGCTGTGACAATGCCATTGAAACTATCTTCACAGCATTGTATTTTTTCATAGATTTTATGGAGGCTAATGTTACTGTTGTGGAATATGCAGGCATTTGTGATGAATGAGAGACACTTTCTCTGGCTGAATTCGGCCCTTTGGCTCTGAGCTGCAATAATAGCACACTTATGCAGTGGTTTGTCTGTATTACGGACCTAATCCGATTCTGGTCTACCTGCAAGGCATCACACTATCACTCTTTCTTCAATACTGTTCTCTCTTAGTCTATTATTCTTTATCCTGTCTCAGCCTATACAATCTTGCTGCTTTGTTCATTCCTTGAATTCCCCTCTTAAATCTGTGCCTGTCTTTCCCTCCATCCTTCATCTGCTTCTCTTTATCCCCCTCTTATCTCTCTCTATACAGGCTCACTGTTAAGCTGGCCCAAGATTCAATTACCCACCAATGTTCTACAATGAATATCCTTCCCATTTTCTATGTGACCCAATGGTCACTTGTTCTGTACATTGACTGTGAAAGTTGATAGACTCTTATGTGTTCATTGTCTTGTTGTTGTTCTAAGGTATAACACAACAGCACAATGAACACATAAGAGGCTATCAACGTTTACAGTCAGTAACGTATACCACACTGAGGCAACACAGATGTTGCATTGGAGGGAAGTGAGTTGAATAAAATTATTGTTAGATAGGCTATCTATTGAATTATGTTCACATCGTATTCTTCTTTATATCTATTAACATTCGATGTTTCTCAAGATCACGGTTTAAAAAATGATATTCAATGGCCTTGTATTTCGTAGACAAGCCTACTTCGTTATTGTTCTGGGGTAAAATGCTGTGAAGAGATATTTTCAAGGGCAAGGACTGTGTATTTTGACTTGAATTATGAACCTAATGTAAACATAACAGTATGCAACATATACTCTATTCCAGCAACGTGTCAAGTTTAACTTTTTTTTGGATTTATTTATATCAGTTGAATATAAAGTGGTATGCATTATAGTAATAAGTACTGTTATAATACCCACATTAGTTTTCCCTCCAGGGATGTAAACTACCCATGAGTCTTTCTTGTCTCATGGAAAATATTGTGATGAATGTGTTTGATTTTGCACAATGTTATATCCAATATTATAGCCTTTAAATCATTAAATCTATTGATCTTCAATCAATCGTATCACACTCAATTAAAGAAACTCACCCATTTTCTCTGTTGATGCCTCCTTGTGTAAAAAGTGTAGAATAAAAACTGTAAACTGTACTATCCAGAGAGCTACAGTGCATTCGGAAACTATTCCGATTTTCCCACGTTTTGTTACGTTACAGCCTTATTCTAAAATTGATGAAATACATTTGGTTCCTCATCAATCTACACACAATACCCAATAACAGGTTTTTATAGAAAGGTTTGCAAATGTATAAAATTTTTAAACAGAAATACCCCATTTACATAAGTATTCAGACCCTTCGTAAGAGACTCGAAATTGAGTGCAGGTGCATCCTGTTTCCATTGATCATTCTTGAGATGTTTCTACAACTTGGAGTCCACCTGTGGTAAATTCAATTGATTGGACATGATTTGGAAAGGCACACACCTGACTATATAAGGTCCCACAGTAGACAGTGCATGTCAGAGCAAAAACCAAGGCATGAGGTCAAAGGAATTGTCTGTAAAGCTCAGAGACAGGATTGTGTGGAGGCACAGATCTAGTGAAGGGTACCAAAACATTTCTGCAGCATTGCAGGTCCCCAACAGCACAGTGGCCTCCGTCATTCTATAATGGAAGAAGTTTGGAACCACCAAGACTCTTCCTAGAGCTGGCCACCCAGCCAAACTGAGCAATCTGGGGAGAAGGGCCTTGGTCAGGGAGGTGGCCAAGAACCTGATGGTCACTCTGATAGAGCTCCAGAGTTCTTCTGTGGAGATGGGAGAATCTACCAGAAGGACAACCATCTCTGCAGCACTCCACCAATCAGGCTTTTATGGTAGAGCGGCCAGACGGAAGCGACTCCTCAGTAAAAGGCACATGACAGCCCACTTGAGTTTGCCAAAAGGCACCTAAAGGACTCTCAGACCATTGGAAACAAGATTCTCTCGTCTGATGAAACCAAGAACTCTTTGGCCTGAATGCCAAGCATCCCGTCTGGAGGAAACCTGGCATCATCCATACGGTGAGGCATGGTGGTGGCAGCATCATGCTGTATGGATGTTTTTTAGCGTTAGGGACTGGGAGGGATTGAGGTGAAGATGAACAGAGCAAAGTACAGAGAGATCTTTGATGAAAACATGCTCCAAAGCACTCAGGATCTCAGACTAGGGCGAAGGTTCCCCTTCCAACAGGACAATGAGAATGCCCCTCTCCCCACCGATGTGATTACTACTTCTGAGGGTTTAGCGCTTGAGGCAGTCACCTCATTCAAGTACTTGGGAGTATGGCTAGATGGTACACTGTCCTTCTCTGAGCACATATCAAAGCTGCAGGCTAAAGTTAAATCTTTACTTGGCTTCTTCTATCGTAGTCACTCCTCTTTCACCCCATCTGCCAAATTAACCCTGATTCAGATGACCATCCTACCCATGCTAGATTACGGAGATGTAATTTATAGATCGGAAGGTAAGGGTGCTCTCGAGCAGCTAGATGGACATTATCATTCGGCCATCAGATTTGCCATCAATGCTCCTAATAGGACACATCACCGCACTCTATACTCCTCTGTAAACTGGTCATCTCTGTATACCCGTCGCAAGACGGGTTGTTGCTTATTTATAAAACTCTCTTAGGCCTTACTCTCCCCGTATCTGAGATATCTACTGCAGCCCTCATCCTCCACACACAAAACCCCTTCTGCCAGTCACATTCTGTTAAAGGTCCCCAAAGCACACACATCTCTGGGTCGCTCGTCTTTTCAGTTCGCTGCAGCTAGCGACTGGAACGAGCTGCAACAAACACTCAAACTGGACAATTTTATCTCCATCTCTTCATTCAAAGACTCAATCATGGACACTCTTACTGACAGTTGTGTCTGCTTCGCTTGATGTATTCTTGCTTCTACCTTTTTGCTGTTGTCTGTGCCCAATAATGTTTGTACCATGTTGTGCTGCTGCCATGCCGTGTTGCTACCATGTTGTTGTCATGTTGTGTTGCTGCCATACTTTGTTGTTGTCTTAGGTCTCTCTTTATGTAGTGTTGTGGTGTCTCTCTTGTCGTGATGTGTGTTTTGTTTTATATTTGATATTTTTAATCCCAGCCCCCGTCCACGCAGGAGGCCTTTTGCCTTTTGGTAGGCCCTCATTGTAAATAAGAATTTGGTCTTAACTGACTTGCCTAGTTAAATAAAGGTAAAATAAAATGACCCTAAGTACACAGCCAAGACAATGCAGGAGTGGCTTAGGGAGTCTCTGAATGTCCTTTAGTGGCCCAGCTAGAGCCCGGACTTGAACCCGATCGAACATCTCTGGAGAGACCTGGAAATAGCTGTGCAGCAACGCACCCCATCCAACCCGACAGAGCTTGAGAGGATCTGCAGAGAAGAAATCAAGAAACTCCCCAAATACAGGTGTGCCAAGCTTGTAGCGTCATACCCAAGAAAACTCAAGGCTGTAATCGCTGGGTCTGAATAGTTATGTAAATGTGTTATTTCAGTTTATTCATTTTAATACGTTTGCAAAAATGTCTAAAAACCTGTTTTTTCTTTGTCATTATGGGGTATTGTGTGTAGATTGATGAGGAAAACTATTCAATCCATTTTAGAATAAGGCTGGAACGTAACAAAGCTTGGAAAAAGTCAAGGGGTCTGAATACTTTCCAAATGCACTGTATACCTAAGTTACACAATGATGTCTTTGCTGGCGGACAGATAGTGATGAGAACACATGGCCAGTGGACTTAAATTCACTGGCCACTTTAATAATGGAACACAAGTCACTTTAATAGTGCTTACATATTTTCCATTACTCATCTCATATGTATATACTGTGTTCTATTCTATTGTATTTTAATCTATGCCGCTCCGACATTGCTTGTCCAAATATTTATATATTTTTAATTCCATTTATTTACTTAAGATTTGTATGTATTGTGTGTATTGTTGTGAAATTGTTAGATATCACTGCACTGTTGGAGCTAGAAACACAAGCATTTCACTACACCAGCAATAACATCTGCTAAACATGTGTATGTGGCCAATACAATTTGATTTGATCTTCATTAATACCCATGCCCCAGCAGAGAACATCCAAGGGCAATAGAAATATCACTTCACATTAAAAATGATTCATCTTCACAATCTTACGGTCTCTCGCTTGTCTACAAGACAAGACAACCCATTCCATTCCTTTTAACCTAACCTATCCTATCAGTGGGATAAAAACTTTACTTCAGAATAATGCATATTTTGGAATATCTCCTATTGTAAGCGATATCCAGGTGAATGGCATAGGTCTACTAGATACGAAATTCAACAATCGTTTATTAAGGGATATTTTCTACAGGAAGTCTATTCCCTCTTTGATATTTTGTTGGGCTTCATCGTTTGATGTAAACTGGCGCCATGCTCGGCTCACTCCACACACATTTATGGTGATCAATAAAGTAAAGGAGATCTCCTTTAAGATTATCCATAGATTCTATTCGTGTAATGGCTTGTTTTCTAAATATATACCTGACGTTACCAGTGAATGCAGTTTTTGTGAACTAGAAACTGAATCTATTGAACATTTATTATGTCATTGTTTACATAGTGAAGTGTTCTGGACTGATAATATAATATCTTGGCCACAAAATGCGTACAACCTTTGACAATTCTAAGTTTGACATATACCACACTGATTCCGCAATTGAACGTGAGTATGTCATAAATCTCTTAATTTTATTAGGAAAAATGATCATACACAAATCAAAATTTATTAAGAAAAGGCCCCTTTTCTTATTTTTTAAAATCTGATTTGGACAACTATTTAGAGTCATTAAAAAGTATACAAAACAAAATGCAAAAAAAAAATATTCGCTTACATGTCTGTATTTGAATTGATATAATGTGGATTTTTTGTTTTTGTCTTTTTTGTTCTCTTATTTTTTTGTGGAATCCCTCTGTCTGTTCTGTTTATGTTTCGCTATTTAATAAAATAAAAAAAATACATTTCCATGGTTCCATGTTTGTGATTTTTTTAAATTATTGTTGCCAAATACTTCATACATAAACAAAAATTCAAAAATTCTATCCCAAAATTACACATTTGTTTTGATTGAATTTAATTATCTTGTTAAGATATTATCCCTAGTAAACAACAACTATATTAACACCTTCCTGAATCATTTGAATTCGTTTTTTTCGGAGTGAATACAATTGCACTAAAATTGTTTATTTTTTAAATGATTTTATTGATATTTTTTGTATGTTTGAGTATTTTCTTGTTAATACCTGTGTTTTGTTTTGTTAGACGTGTTTGATGTAACAATGTAAGTTGATTTTTGTAATATGAATAATAAAAATAAAAAAAAATACATTTCCAGGGTTTTCAACGTTCTTACGTAGGTTCTGATATTCCATTGGTAATCAAATCGGTCTGTTATCATAGTACTTGCGCGGGATTGGTTTTTGAATATCCAACCGCTCAGCAGTCTTTGGCTCCGCCTTGTTGTACCTGTCGTTCTGTGAGAGGCTGTCAGGGTTTTCTATTGTCCCGCCCATTCCCTCCCATCTGATTACATTTTACAAGAGCGTGTGCGATGTAATGGTGGTTGTCACTGACGAATGTGAATTAAAAAAAGCCGGTGGACACAGTGAAGATAAGGAGACTAAACCACGTCAAAAAACCTTGGGCGCTGTACGGGAATAGCGGGAGATAGGGGAGCGTGACAGGAGGGTGCTCACTACTCTTTCAAACGCGACCGATGCCGCAAACCACGCAGAATATGGCGGAGCAGCACACAGCCACGGACGGCAAGCACAAAGCGTCTCCGAATGCCGGAGGATCGGTGCATGGTAACAGCCGACCCAACGCCGTGGGTGGAGGGGGGAAAGGAGGCCTCTCTGGCGGACTGGCACAGCCAGCGGGGTGGCAGTCCTTACTCTCGTTTACTATTCTTTTTCTGGCCTGGTTGGCAGGCTTCAGTTCTAGACTTTTTGCAGTGATCCGGTTCGAGAGCATCATCCACGAGTTCGATCCATGGTAAGTAACGTTAGCAAACTGCAGTATTAGCTAGCGAGCCAAAGCTAACGTTGGTTGCGTTAGTCAATAGGATTGCTAGCCAGAAGCGGAGTCATGTTTGCTGCTGTTCTAGATGGGTTGATGCCTAGCTTCATTGACTGTATGGTAATGTCTCGTGATCGGTGTCTCCCTGACCTCATAATGCTGTTTTTGTAGCCAACTTTCATGGCGCACAACTTCCCGGTTGTAAAAACTTTCCCTGCTTTCCCCCGGACCGTCTTTGAAAAATTATGAGCTAGCTAATAACGAACCAGCTAACGTTATATAGCTAACACGGGACAACCTGCAAATCAACAATTTGCTCAGTGTGATGAATAAGCTGACAGATTGTTAGCCAGCTGAATTAGCTAGGCAAGCCATGTCCTGAAGTCAGAACTTCCTGGACATTTCCTCGAGGAATAGGCCTAGAACTTTAACTTTCTTGTCATTCATTCACTCATTATTTTATTCACTCACTCATCAAAGTCGGGTATCCTAGTCAAAGTCGAGGTTATCGTGGCTCCAAGAGGACAGTCAGTGCCACTTCTCACTTTGGGTACAACATTGCCAACTATGTTGATCTGCGTCTCAGGTTTTTAGAGTTTTATTTATAGCCTCAAAACATCCGACGTTTGTGGTAATTATCGATACTTTAGCATATACATGCAAGTACAGCTCTTTACAAATTTATTGGCCTCCTAACATGAATATGTGGCCACTGGCCAGCTTGAATATGTGGGCACTGCCAATTTATAATACAAATCAAGTTAACGTGACACATTTTATGACAGCAGGATTAAAATCCGGAAGCCAGGGGGTGTCCCCCCTCGGTTTGTTCTTTGTATCTCTACACACAATAGCAGAATAATCCTATCTGTCCAAACGGCTGCCTGCCCTGCCATTTTTTTTTTTATCAGCATTGCAGTGTCCCATTCAAAAACCACAGCTGATGTGCTTTTATTTCATGTTGAGTATAGGCTAATAACCCACACTGTTGTTCCTGTAGTGGCACCATTAAGTATTGGTTAGTAGTGTACATGATTGCACAATGTGCAATAATGCCCCTACTGAAGTGAAACGTCTGAGTTAATGCATTACCTTAGATTAAGTGCATGTTACTCTGCCTAGGCAGTGTTAGTGTGCACTTCTCTTTTAAAGGGATTTTGGCAATGAGCCCTGTATTTACTTCCCCAGAGTCAGATGCACTTGTGGATACCATTTTTGTCTGTGTCCAGTATGAAGGAAGTTAGAGGTAGTTTCGCAAGCCAATGTAAGGACAGTGACTTGGAGTCTATGGGTATTTGCCTGTATGCTATGTTAACAAGCAAGGATAATTGGTAGACCCTGGGCTAATGTTGCACTTTTCACACAACTACCATTATTCCTCTCCCACACTAAGTACCAGACTTTGCCTAGACCTATGTGTGTGTTGTATGTATCAACTACCTTCAAGTATAGCTCCAGAGGACTTCCTCAGCAAAATTACAAGGAGACTCAATGCAGAATTGTGGTGAGCCCCGAATGACACCCTATGGGCCCTGGTCAAAAGTAGTGCACTATATCGGGAAAAGGGTGCCATTTGGGACAAGTCCAATGTAACAGGATTGCATTGTTTTGGCATATGTCTGATATGCTGCCTGACGGACTACCTTGGGTGGTCACATGGTTCCCCAGCCTCTCCATGGTAAATGGTTAGCTAGCTGTGTGGTTTACTAGGTAACCTGAGGACGGTGGGAAGATTATTAACCCATCTATCAAGCTCTTCCGGATGTCTTATTTGAAGCAGCAGCTTTTTTTGTAACCCTCTTGCTATTCTTAGAGGGTTCATTCAGAGTTTTCCTCAAATCAATTATCTTGCATGACATCAAGTTTGTGTTGAGCCTTGTTCTGTTTAAAAAATACATAAATATATATATATACACACACACACACAGTGCCTTGCGAAAGTATTCGGCCCCCTTGAACTTTGCGACCTTTTGCCACATTTCAGGCTTCAAACATAAAGATATAAAACTGTATTTTTTTGTGAAGAATCAACAACAAGTGGGACACAATCATGAAGTGGAACGACATTTATTGGATATTTCAAACTTTTTTAACAAATCAAAAACTGAAAAATTGGGCGTGCAAAATTATTCAGCCCCTTTACTTTCAGTGCAGCAAACTCTCTCCAGAAGTTCAGTGAAGATCTCTGAATGATCCAATGTTGACCTAAATGACTAATGATGATAAATACAATCCACCTGTGTGTAGTCAAGTCTCCGTATAAATGCACCTGCACTGTGATAGTCTCAGAGGTCCGTTAAAAGCGCAGATAGCATCATGAAGAACAAGGAACACACCAGGCAGGTCCGAGATACTGTTGTGAAGAAGTTTAAAGCCGGATTTGGATACAAAAAGATTTCCCAAGCTTTAAACATCCCAAGGAGCACTGTGCAAGCGATAATATTGAAATGGAAGGAGTATCAGACCACTGCAAATCTACCAAGACCTGGCCGTCCCTCTAAACTTTCAGCTCATACAAGGAGAAGACTGATCAGAGATGCAGCCAAGAGGCCCATGATCACTCTGGATGAACTGCAGAGATCTACAGCTGAGGTGGGAGACTCTGTCCATAGGACAACAATCAGTCGTATATTGCACAAATCTGGCCTTTATGGAAGAGTGGCAAGAAAGCCATTTCTTAAAGATATCCATAAAAAGTGTCGTTTAAAGTTTGCCACAAGCCACCTGGGAGACACACCAAACATGTGGAAGAAGGTGCTCTGGGTAGATGAAACCAAAATTGAACTTTTTGGCAACAATGCAAAACGTTATGTTTGGCGTAAAAGCAACACAGCTGAACACACCATCCCCACTGTCAAACATGGTGGTGGCAGCATCATGGTTTGGGCCTGCTTTTCTTCAGCAGGGACAGGGAAGATGGTTAAAATTGATGGGAAGATGGATGGAGCCAAATACAGGACCATTCTGGAAGAACCTGATGGAGTCTGCAAAAGACCTGGGACGGAGATTTGTCTTCCAACAAGACAATGATCCAAAACATAAAGCAAAATCTACAATGGAATGGTTCAAAAATAAACATATCCAGGTGTTAGAATGGCCAAGTCAAAGTCCAGACCTGAATCCAATCGAGAATCTGTGGAAAGAACTGAAAACTGCTGTTCACAAATGCTCTCCAGGTGGCGCTACAAAGTATTAACTTAAGGGGGCTGAATAATTTTGCACGCCCAATTTTTCAGTTTTTGATTTGTTAAAAAAGTTTGAAATATCCAATAAATGTCGTTCCACTTCATGATTGTGTCCCACTTGTTGTTGATTCTTCACAAAAAAATACATTTTTATATCTTTATGTTTGAAGCCTGAAATGTGGCAAAAGGTCGCAAAGTTCAAGGGGGCCGAATACTTTCGCAAGGCACTGTGTGTGTGTATATCACAAGCATTTGGATGCCACATTTTATTTATATATATATATATATATATATATATATATATATATATATATATATATATTAAAAAAAAAAATGTGGCATCCAAATGCTTGTGATCGATACATCACCAAGAGCATTTTACTCGACAGCGAGAACGGAATGCGGAGATTGGATTTGTCAGCAGCGTGCCAAGCTAATATTGAAATATGCAAACATTGTTTGTGATGGAACAGTGAGTGGCATGACAAGAATGTTATCTTCATCCCTGCTCTCTAAGACCAGGTTATTTCAGATATAGTATAGTCAATTTTATTTGCCTTATCTGGTCCATAGGCTACCGTTTTCAAACACCAGGCCACGTCAATCAGTGTCATGTTTCGTCTAGAAGCTCGTGTCATGTTTTTATTGATTGCAGCTGCCAAAACATCCCTTGGATCATTTAAACAATTACAGCACATCTCACTTGTCAAGATGCTGCATTGACTGACTGAGGGGATTGCAAGCGCGTCATTGAGCCTACTGAAACTCAAACCACAAGGTTGCAGTCCAAGCGATGGCCAACACACACTTTTTGGGGAAATGACACCTCTATTGCCAGGCGGCAATCCCTCTTCTGCCAGGACAGATGTGCCCAGGTTATATGGGTGAATCACTCGGGCCTTAGGCCACAGCTTTACCCTTTCATTACCCTCCAGAATGAAGATCTCATAGGTGGATTAAACTGAAGCAATGCTTTCTGAGCACTCTAGCAATCTCATGTTGGTGTATAGGCCAGCTGCAGTGAGAGCGGCAGAAGTCATCAGTGATAATTGGTATTACAAAGAGTAGCCTTTAGATCACCCTTCTATCTACCTTTTCTCTTTGAAATATGCGACAAAGGCCAACAGCGATGCTACTTTTCAGATGTCCTCTAAATCACTCCGTTGACGGTGTTTAGTGATCCCCCATTGCATCATAAGTCATAAATAAAGATGCACCCTGGTGCTCACATTTCTTATATGACACAGCCTAACGCACAACATTTTCTTTATACAAATGTATCATGCAATTTTAATGGCCTCTGAGCTGTCTAGGTAGAACCTGTTTTCAAGGTCCCCCTCGGCAGCAGACAATATGCCAAATGGAGTTGTTTCGTCAAGCTATTCGATCTCATTATTGGCTTAGTCATCAATGTGTTCCCCCCCCCCCCCATCGTACATGTATCAAAGCAAATTGCTTGAAGCAGGGAGAGTGCAACTCCCCGTGAACAGTTACTCTAATGCGTTATGTGGTGAGGATCTGATTCTGATAGATGCATCGAATAGAGGCTTGGCTGAAGAGTATCCCAAAACCTACGTTTTATTCCTTGCAGCATCTCCGCCGCAGCCATCTGTCCAACAGGTAATGAAATATGCAGTGCCCGATTTAACTGCAGTGGGTGGCAAACTTTGTACAACAAATGTTCAGAATCCCTATAATGCATTGTTTGGAGCACAGGGCAGGAGGCTTGATTTGATGCCCGGCAATGAATTTAGGCCTACCGGAGCTGTGGCTCTTGAGTTCCAGTTGAGTTTAGCCTACATCATCAAATGCAGCCAGAGGCCAGAATTGCATATACCTCAAGAAATGGGTAATTAACCAAGGAGATAGATTTTTTTTTTTTTGTGTGTGATTAAAAGCGTCATTTAAACACTGGATAGTGAGTGCTCATGTTGAAAGAATCTTTACCGCTTCAGAATCTTTAGTGTTCTTCGCATTGGATCACTCTACCCAACCTCTTGGAAGTGACTCATTGAATAAAAATCACAGATTCATCCTGATGATCATTGAATTGACATGTGAAAAGGAACCTTTTATTGGACTACACTCCTGAATTGAAGACGGGCAGCTTTGTGAGATCGCTGTGTGTTTCTGTGAAGCACATTTCCAATGCCGAAGGCGCTGTTCTGGCTTCCGTTAGACTCCAGTCCCAGGCATAACCAAATTCATATCACACACCCAATACAGAGGTAATGACCAAATACACCACTTTATTTTCCTATTGTCTTCAATCATGGCCCTTGATGCTAGGCTCATAATTAACCTCCATGTACCCATGGGCAGGGGCGTTGGGTGAGGAGAATTTGCTGACGTATGCGGTTGTGGCAGCACGCGTAGGCGCTGAGCTGGCAGGAAGGAGCTTAGAGCTCAGGGGAGCCATCGGGGAACACAAAAAGCTCTGCTGGCATATAAACATTTGTTTGTTTTTGGGTTATTCCATTCACATATACACTGCGGAATCTGGCAACTCACTACAAAGCACATGCATTCCTGTTTTTGTTGATTTCTACCTCAACTTCTGTCTCATTTAGTAAGCCTCTTGCTGTTTTTATTTTTGTTACGAATGCGACTAGTGTTAGAACGGGTTTTTTGGAGTCGTTCTTGGCTACAGACAGCAACAAGGTCCTCCCATCCATACGACCCTCATTGCAGTTCATGAGGATGGTTGACGCTATGCACAGCCGGGATGGGGGTTGTGGTTGAGTTAATTGCACGGAATTGGCAATCGCTGACGTCCTCCCCCCCCCCCCCCCCCCCATTGCTATACAAATTTAAATATACATAGGCGTACCTAATGGTGTGATTCTGAAAGTGTGCTGCGGAGGCTGCCTAACGAGAGCCTCTTCCTGTCAACAGCCCAGCTGCCATGCAATTTTGCCGCGATGGAGGACAACTGTGCGCTGAAGTATTTGTTAATCTGATTGATTGCTTATCTCTAAGCACAAGTGGCCTTAAATATCAGTGTCAGCCTGGAGAAGACCAGCATCATGGGGTGAGGGAGATGAAGCTGTAGACTTTTAGAGGTCTCTGTGTGGCTGTTCGGGTTAATTTATGCGGTTGGGGGGGGGGGGGTTACTGACCTAGTGCAATGGGATAAAACGTATCGCTTGCAAAACATGTATGGGAGTATTCTGCCAAGAAATCCCCAGGCTTGTTTTTCTTTTACATCGTCTCCCTACACACACTTGCTGGACTTTTAACTGCCATTTTAAACGGCTCACAATTGCTGTGCTCCCCGGTCAGTTCTTTCTCCCGCTCTCTCTGTCTCTGTGTGTGTGTGTGTGTGTAGTCTTCCTACCCACAGGTAGGGCTGTGACGTAATTGAATAACAGTGTTACTGACGGTTATGGTTGAAGACCATAACGAAAATGTTGAATTACTTCCAAAACTATTTTAAATAGACCTACAGTCATTTTCAGATTTTTGTTGTCTTTTTTATTTTTATGTAGATCCACTTTACCTAATAGCTGGAGTGTTTGCTAATGATTAGGCTGGGTTTCTGTATAGCACTTTGTGATATCTGCTGATGTAAAAAGGGGCTTTATAAGCAATTGTTTTGCTAACTTTGTCTATTTAAATGTTCTACCTCTCTTTCCATCTGTCCTTTTTGATGCTTGAGCAGCTCATTGCTAGATGCGCGGGGTGTTGAGCGCTGTAGGCTATGGCACTTCGTCAAAAAAAAAAAAAATGTCTTCGAAGGTTGGATGTGTCTGACTTCATTAACTATTCAACAGCAGTCAACCAAGGTTCTGGCTCTGAGGCCTATGTTCTAATGTTGTGTCAAATGGACAATGGGCCAATCCTCTCCAACCTGGCATGGTATCATTTTGATATGGAATCTCTTCTGATTTTGTCTATAAATTAAGATCAGGTCCTGGCCGATATGCCGTCCTAGGTGAGATCCTCTCAGAATGATTGCTTAGTTTCGGTAGTGTGAGTGCACGCCTGGCTTGTCAATGTTACGCTTCAACTTTTGCCTCCACCTCGCTTTGGCCTTTACATCCCGGTGAAGAGAAACTGCAAGAATCTAGGGCATGAATGATGGTCAGAATCTAAGGGACCTAATCTGCTGATGTACAACAAAACGCAAGTCCCTCGTTGCCAGGCGATAGGATTTCATTCTCCCGTTGCTCCCTGAGAGGATGGTTAGTATTCTCGCAGTGCTGAATAATTAACCTTGCGGTGGATTTGACATCCACAACAGCTTTAAAAAAATAAAAAAAAGTGTCAACTGCGTTTGCGTTTTTATCCGGGATATTGCTCATCTCTCTGGGATGGACTTGATGGGCGGAGGCCTGATTGTGCTAGAAGTTCTGACAGCCATCGGTCGGTGGGGGCAGAAGGGCACCTTCACTTACTGACAAGAGTCAGCAGTTTCGCTGTGGGAGAGCGCACCTTCATGGAGCGAGGGGGAAGGAAGAAGAGAAAAAAAAAGTTGTCTACAGCCATTCAACCAGGCTGGAGGAGGTAGTGGAGGGGTCAAAGAAAATCAATTGTCCAAAAAACTAATTGGCATATGTTTTTGAATTTTTACTTTTTTTCTTCATTGGGCTGGGAATCCAGTGGGAGTTATTTTCTGAAGTTATAAGATTAATATTGAATTTCTTGGAAGGCCGATGGGGTTGCCTAGTTAGAGCAGAGCTGCTTTTAATAAGATCAAGTGTTTAATCTATCTTGGCTGAGAAGTTAAAAAAGCTGAGCGCTTAAGCGTGTTTTGTTTCAGTCTTTCATCCATTTTCATATTAGCCTACAGCTATTCTGTAACTTCTTACAAACTTGCTAGTGGAAGGCCTTAGGCTGCTGTTTTGAGTTTTAAGGTTGATCAACGGACTGTGAATGCAAGGATTATTGTGAAGGTTAGGCCATGGTTTCTCTTTGAAATACCGACGGTATGATTTTCAATACTGTTTTTGGGTTGGGGGCAAAAACCGCCACCGTAACTATAAGAAATCTAAGATGTGTCAAATGATATCCAGCTCAGGGCTATAGCTTTGCATTTGGTTTGCCAACTTGCTAGATGTCAAGCTTCTTGGTTACAGCAAAGACATTCTAGCCGAAGTACCAGTATCTTTAGCTAACATTCCACTCCTTGTCATTGCAAAGTGACTGGATTTTCTGCCATCTTGAAATATGAACATTTCTATCATTAATGAGCTTGAGGAGTTGATCCTGATTTGATAACCCTCACGGCTATCTTTCATTCACAAAGATTATGCAAATATTGCTAGGCAAGCATTTTTTTTTGTCCAGACTAAACCAGTCCGTGTCAAGTTACCAGGTTACATCTAAATATTGCAATTCCAACCACAACCTCTCTCTTTTGCTTGGCTTTTAAGCCTCAAAATGAAACTTGCCTCTCTTTGAGGCTCCACGCTGTTAATAATGTTATTTCCAACAACCAATGAGCTACTCTGCCGCAAATCCAGCTGCATATTGAACATTGAGATTGCCAAAGAGACTTGCCTTTCAGCAATGACACGGAGTGGAATGCTGGCTAAAGACTCTTGTCTGGGTACCATTCTATCCCCTCTTGGATCAAGATCCATGTTGCCTAAATTGTTTTGTGCGTCACAATTGTTTTTTGTAACAGTATTTTTATTTATTTATTGGAATTTCAGTTTTCACCCATATTGAGATGACAGAGCAAAAAGAAACAACACACACCCGCATACATGTATACAATCTTCCTCTCCCCGCCATTCTCGTCCCATCCCCGTCATTGCATCTCTCAATACATACATTTTAAATGAACATACAGACAGAAATTAAACAAGCTCAGTTCAAATAAAGAAGTTAGGTCCAACACACAAATGTGGTGATCTGTTTCAGAATTACAATATACGTTCCAAGAAAATCCTTTCAACATAATAGCTGATAAATCAGCTTCTTATCATTTAGAGAAGGTTCCCATACTTTGTAGAACCGATCTGTTTTAGAATTCAATGTACATGTCAGATATTCCAGGGACACCCATTCAAATAGTATCTTATGCCAATCTTTAATAGAGCGGACCCTCTCACTAATCCGCTGTAAGAGGATGTTTTTCCTCGCTGCAAAAGTAAGGATGATGTAAAGCCTCCTTTTACCCATAGACGTAGAATGTCTACTAGGGAGACCTGGCAGTAAAGAACCCCCCCCCCCCCCCCCCCACCCCCCCAAAGAAAATCCAGAACACTAGACCAGTATCTTTTTAAACATTTGGAACATGACTGTAAACAATGTGTTAGGGTACCTATATCAGTCTTACATTTAAAACACTGAGGTGAGGAGGAAGAGGGTCTGAAAGCAAGTCTGTGATTTGGGGTTATATGCAATCTGTGTATTTTTATTTATTTTTTATTTATTTCACCTTTATTTAACCAGGTAGGCAAGTTGAGAACAAGTTCTCATTTACAATTTCGACCTGGCTAAGATAAAGCAAAGCAGTTCGACGCATACAACAACACAGTTACACATGGCGTAAAACAGTCAATAATACAGTATAAACAAGTCTATATACGATGTGAGCAAATGAGGTGAGATAAGGGAGGTAAAGGCAAAAAAAGTCCATGGTGGCAAAGTAAATACAATATAGCAAGTAAAACACTGGAATGGTAGATTTGCAGTGGAAGAATGTGCAAAGTAGAAATACAAATAATGGGGTGCAAAGGAGCTAAATAATTAAATACAGTAGGGAAAGAGGTAGTTGTTTGGGCTAAATTATAGGTGGGCTATGTATAGGTGCAGTAATCTGTGAGCTGCTCTGACAGTTGGCGCTTAAAGCTAGTGAGGGAGATAAGTGTTTCCAGTTTCAGAGATTTTTGTAGTTCGTTCCAGTCATTGGCTGCAGAGTACTGGAAGAAGAGGCGGCCAAAGAAAGAATTGGTTTTGGGGGTGACTAGAGAGATATGATATACCTGCTGGAGCGTGTGCTACAGGTGGGAGATGCTATGGTGACCAGCGAGCTGAGATAAGGGGGGACTTTACCTAGCAGGGTCTTGTAGATGACATGGAGCCAGTGGGTTTGGCAACGAGTATGAAGCGAGGGCCAGCCAACGAGAGCGTACAGGTCGCAATGGTGGGTAGTATATGGGGCTTTGGTGACAAAACGGATTGCACTGTGATAGACTGCATCCAATTTGTTGAGCAGGATATTGGAGGCCATTTTGTAAATGACATCGCCAAAGTCGAGGATTGGTAGGATGGTCAGTTTTACAAGGGTATGTTTGGCAGCATGAGTGAAGGATGCTTTGTTGCGAAATAGGAAGCCAATTCTAGATTTAACTCTGGATTGGAGATGCCTGATATGGGTCTGGAAGGAGAGCCTACAGTCTAACCAGACACCTAAGCATTTGTAGTTGTCCACGTATTCCAAGTCAGAGCCGTCCAGAGTAGTGATGTTGGACAGGCGGGCAGGTGCAGGTAGCGATCGGTTGAAGAGCATGCATTTAGTTTTACTTGTATTTAAAAGCAATTGGATGCCACGGAAGGAGAGTTGTATGGCATTGAAGCTTGCCTGGAGGGTTGTTAACAGTGTCCAAAGAAGGGCCAGAAGTATACAGAATGGTGCCGTCTGCGTAGAGGTGGATCAGAGACTCACCAGCAGCAAGAGCGACATCATTGATGTATACAGAGAAGAGAGTCGGTCCAAGAATTGAACCCTGTGGCACCCCCATAGAGACTGCCAGAGGTCCGGACAGCAGACCCTCCGATTTGACACACTGAACTCCATCAGATAAGTAGTTGGTGAACCAGGCGAGGCAATCATTTGAGAAACCAAGGCTGTCGAGTCTGCCGATGAGGATGTGGTGATTGACAGAGTCGAAAGCCTTGGCCAGATCAATGAATACGGCTGCACAGTAATGTTTCTTATCGATGGTGGTTAAGATATCGTTTAGGACCTTGCGCGTGGCTGAGGTGCACCCATGACCAGCTCTGAAACCAGATTGCACCTCGGACAAGGTATGGTGAGATTCGAAATGGTCGGTAATCTGTTTGTTGACTTGGCTTTCGAAGACCTGGAAGAACTGGAAGACCTGGAAGAACTGGATTGCTCTGGTACGGATGCAAAAACAATATCTGTAAATCTCCAAATGTCCTCCCACATCTCTTCGTCAATAGTAACAGACAATTATTTCTCCCACACTCGTTTCACCCTCTGTGTCAACAGTAGAAAAGGACCTCAAAACAAACTTAGCTTTTTTTTTCCCCACAAAGGAAAATGTCTTTCTTTCAATGACGGACACATCAGGGCTGTCAATCAAGGTGGTCCTCTTCAAAATATGTCTTACTTGTAGAAAGCGGGAAAAAGTCCTGCTTTGGGAGTCGATATTTCTCAACCATCTGCTCAAATGACAATCTTATCATCAAATAAACCATTTAGTCTGCGTATGCCCCTATTAAGTTAAAAGCCAACATCCAGCAATCCTGGACCAAAATCGGGGTTGTTAAGAATTGGGGTAAGAGCAGAGGTTAGTTTGGACCTTCCCAAAAACGTTGAACTTACATCCATGATTTCAGTGTGTTAAGCATAATGGGGTTATTGCAGTGAAAGAAAAGATAAAGATAAAAGATCCTGTAAGGGGTATTTTGAAAGAGAAGTTTCAATGTCTAAACGAATAGAGGAGTCATTTGTGATCCAGTCAGAAATATAACAGGTGGGCACACCACTGATAAAACCTACTATTAGGCAGATTCAAGCCCCCCCACCCCCAGAGCCTGGCAGCTGCAAAACTGCCATCTTAAGTCTTGGCTTGCATTTACTCCACATGAGGAAACTTAGCCAGCCAATGACATATTTTGCTACCTTATTGAAGAGTCAGACTGGGATCATTTGGATTGGGTGAAGTAGTCTAGGTAAAATGTTCATTTTCAAGAGGGATATTCTACCCAACCAAGAAATCAGCATAGTTCCTGTGCTCCATATCCTGTGTTATTGTATCAAACAAGGGAACAAAATTGGCTTTGTACATTTGCTGGAATTTAGGAGTTACAAATATACCCAGATACATGAAACCCGAGGGAGACCATTTTAAAAGGAAAGGGGGGGTAGAGGTAATGGGTACAGAATGAAGGCTACCAAGTGGCACAGCCTCTGATTTTAGTTAAGTTAATCTTGTAGCCTGAGAATTCACTAAATCATTTAATATTAACAAGAGATGTAATTGAAGTCTCGGGTCTAGAGATGAATATCAGAGTATCCTCAGTGGACAAGCTTATTTTTTGACGAACGTCACCAATGAGCAGGCCCTGTATAGCAGGCATTACGCCGATGGCCTCAGCCAGTGTTTCCATAGCGAGTGCAAATAGGAGAGGGGACAAAAGGCAGCCATGTCCGGTAACTCTGTGTGCAGAGAAGCTATTTGACCGTAACCCATTAGTAAGGACAGCAGCCTGAGGGTCATCATATAAAACTTTAACACATTTTATTAAATTGTCCCCTAGACCAAATTTTAGTCAGAGCAAAGAATGGGTAGGACCACTCCACACGGTCAAATGCTTTCTCAGCATCTAGAGAGAGCACAATACCATACATAGCACTTCGCTGATGGGCTTGAATAGCATTTTATGAAGCCGCCTGACATTGTTGCATGACTTGCGGCCCTTAATGAGGGCCTATTACTGTAACTCCAGTAGGGCAACATCTGAAAAATAGCACACTTGGTAGTGTGTACAGTTGCTCGACCAGTCGGCGAAAGCCAACACCGCTCACGACAGAACGGTTGATTGTCAAGGGCAATGAAGTCCATTATCTTGACATTTTCTTACCCTTTTCAAATGACTGTTTGACTTTTGACTGCTCGATCCACACAGCAGACATTGTGTGGGCAAAATTTTACGTGGCATCGTTACGTCATGTACCTACATTTTATATAGGTATGCACGGTAGCTTTGACCTCGGCTTTTAACATCAGCGTTAAACTAGGCATTTTTATCTAATATCTACCGCTACAGTATATTGTGCATCCCTAGTTATCCGTCATCCTTTGAATCACCAGGTCCATTGTGCCTGAATCCGCAATGATGTTAGCTTCGCTAACTTTAGTTAGCTCCTCCTGAACATCTACAGGGGTGGTGGTTTTGGTCGAGTTCTTAGTAGTTCTGCTGTCAGAAATTTGAGAAATAGCCGTCCAGACTTATTGTAGGCAAGAAAATGAATATAAACATAAATTAATTAATGAAACGGGAGCTCGCTGAAAGTGTTCTCTACGGCGCCATTTTGTCCCACCGCCACTTTTTAAAATTGTATTTATTTTTTTGCTTTTCTATTATACAGTGCATTTGGAAAGTATACAGACCCCTTCCCCTTTTCCACATTTTATGTTACAGCTTTATTGTAAGATGGATTCAATAGTTTTCCCTCATCAATCTATACACAATACTCTCTAATGATGACGTGAAAAGAGGTTTTTTAGAAATTCTAGCAAATTTATGAAACATTTAACAGACCTTTTTATTTACATACAGTATTCAGACTCTTTGCTATGAGACCAGAAATTGAGCTCCGATGCATCCTGTTTCCATTGATCAGCCTTGATGTTTCTACAACTTGATTGGAGTCCACCTGTGGTAAATTAAATTGTTTGGACATGATTTGGAAAGGCACACACCTGTCTATATAAGGTCCCAGCTAGTAGTGTCACACCCAAGAACTTGGCTGTAATCACTGCCAAAGGTGCTTCAATAAAGTACTGACTAAAGGGTCTGAATACTTATGGAAATGCTTTATTTAATACATTTGTGTGTAGATTGGGGTGGCAATTACATCTCTTTTAGAATAAGGCTGTAACATAACAATGTGGAAGAAGTCAAGGGGTCTGAATAATTTCCAAATGCACTGTTTCTTTGAAATGGCGTCCCTCGTGTGCACTTCCAGTAATACCATATACCCTGGTATGGTACAGAAACGGTATGACCGTATGAAAATCTGGATTCCGCCCTAGTGACTGGTGGATTTTGCTAGCAGATTAGCTTACTGATTCTCTGGGGTTGTTGATAGGCCCTTTGGCGGGTTCCCTGACAAGCTGATTGGCCAGCTGGCTGCTTGGCATATCTGGTCCTGCCGCCCGAGGTATGGCAGAGGCAGGGAGATTTTTATGGGGGCTGATGTACTATGTTCTCTGGAGATGGGTACCGTCTCAGTTTGTGCTGCTGTCTGTATGCACACAGTATCCTCTTGGCACGGCTATAGAGGTGCCTTGCCCATTTTAGCTCTGCCACTGCCTCGTGTTCAGTCCAACCTCCGCTACTGTTCAAGTAGTGTGTTCCAGTTCCTTCCCAAATGCATTGAACAGAGATGGCTTCATTGCAACCCATGGCATTATAGAACGTCGCGTCTTTCACGTCACGTCTTTGTTTCAGGTTGACAAAACATTGACAGACACTCAAGGACATGGTCACCCAGGATAGTCATCAGCCCTCATAGGACATCCAGATGGAAGGAGAGGTAGAGGGCAGTGAGTAAAGGATGATGGGAACAGGAGGGAGGGGTGTGCTTGACATTCGCCTTCCAGACTTCAGAGGTGAAAGGAAATGGGTGTCCGAGCAAAACAATTATCACTAGCAATGAATTAACACTGAAGACGAGCCCCTCAAATCCACAAGAGGCTATTTAATATCCAATTTGAATGTTTTGTTTGATTTTAATAGCCTTCCTTCAATGATATCACTTTTTTATGCTGTTCACTACATTTTACAATAGGTTAGTTCAGACTGCTGTATAAAATGTATATCTCCTTTTTGATATTCACCGGCTTCTTTCTTGGTGTTTGCAATTGTGTAGGTTTTAATCAGTGCCCTGAACTGCCACATTTCTCTTCTCATCCTGTCCTTTGAAAAGCAAACGGAAAGTAAATTGTCTCCTTGTGACTTGCTCCTAATGACTGTCAGTGCCACAGATCTTCTATAGCAGTGGTTCCCAAACCTTTTAGTCCTGTACCCCTTCAAACGTTCAACCTCCAGCTGTGTACCCCTTCTAGCACCAGGGTCAGCGTGCTCTATAATGTTTTTTGACGTCATTGTAAGCCTGCAACACACACACACACACACACACACACTAGACAATACATTTATTAAACATAAGATGGAGTGAGTTTGTCACAACCTGGCTCGTGGGAAGTGACAGCTCTTATAGGACCAGGGCACATAATAATAATAATAATAATAATAATAATAATCAATCATTTTGCTCTTTATTTAACTATCTTACATATAATGCCTGATTTGTTAATCGAAAATGGTGAATAACTCACCACAGGTTAATGAGAAGGTTGTGCTTGAAAGGATGCACATAACTGCAATGTTGTATTGGAGAGTCTCCGTCTTAAATCTTTTTCCACAGTCTGTGCCTGTATTTAGTGTTCTTGCTAGTGAGGGCCAAGAATCCACTCTCACATAGGTACGTGGTTGCAAAGGGCATCAGTGTCTTAACAGCGCGATTTGCCAAGGCAGGGTATTCTTAACGCAGCCCAATCCAGAAATTTGGCAGTGGCTTCTGATTGAAATTTTCACCGAACCTCTTGTTGCAATTTTGATGAGGCTCTCTTGTTCAGATGGTGGTGTTCAGATGATGGTGATGATGGTGATGGTAAGTGGACTGGAGGCAGGGCATGAAAGGGATAACGAATCCAGTTCGTCATCTGTTTCGGGAAAGTACCTGCATAATTGGGCACCTAACTCCGGTGCTTTGCCTAATCCCATTTGACGTTGTCTGTAAGCTTGAGTTCATTTGCACACAAATCAATAATGGAAAGACCTGTGTATTGTCCTTGGTAATGCAGACACATTAGCTCCAACTTCTTAATCATAGCCTCAATTTTGTCCTGCACATTGAATATTTTTTTTATTTGACCTTTTATTTACAGGTTTTTTCTCATTAAGATAATATCTCTTTTCCAAGAGAGACCAGGTTCAATAGCAGCAGAGGGAACAACGTTTCAGACAAAACAACTTACATACACTAACAACATTCAACAAAACTATAAACACACATACGGTACAACACATTTTACATTCAAAACACACATCTTGACTAAAAACAGCTGGCCTAAAAACAATTACACTCTTCTATTATTTATATATATATATATATATATATTACTCCACCAGCAAAACTAGATCACATTTTAAAATGTTCAGGAGAGAATTCCAGGACTACGGTGCTAAGTAACTAAAACTATTTCTACCATGACCTGTTCTAATTTTTGGTACTGTTAGAAGCAAATCAGAATGGGACTGTAATTGATATTTATTTACTGACCTGACTAAAAAAGAACAGAGAATGGCATTTGACCCAATATGGCCTTAAATCAGTGTATACCAGTGTTTAAGCCTACGTGAGGTCAGTGACCGCAAGGTCAGTGACCAGCCAACAGCGCTGTAGAGATCACAATGATCTATCTATCTAATAGACAGTAATGTACATCGTACCAGCTCCTTCCTGGCCTCAAAAGAAAAACACATGCCTTATGCCGGTAATAAAATCCTATTTTCAGCTTGAGCTTCCTCAAGTTCTCTACATGCACAGTGAACCTCAGCTTATCAACCCACACCCAAATATTTGTACACTTTAACTTGCCTTATAGTAACATGCCTGGCATTTGAAAATACCATGCATTTTGTTTTACCTGAATTTAGAATCAGCTTAAAATCATACGGATTCTGTTGTATGTTAAATGCTCTTTGGGCATTTTCAAAAGCTAAAGATAAACTACTACCACTTGAATAAAGAACAGTATCATCTGCATAAAAATGAACATCCGCTGTTTCAATAAGATCCCCAATGTTGTTGATATACAAAATGAACTGTGGGCCTAAAATAGAACCTTGCGGAACACCTGAGCACACCTCTATGGACTCAGATTTACAACCATCCGCCATTACACATTGTGTACGATTTGATAGGTAATATATAAACCAATCTAGAGCATGACCAGTAATTCCACAACATTTTAACCTTTGCACTAACACAGCATGGTCCACGGTGTCAAAAGCCTTTGACAAATCAATAAAAACAGACACCCAATCTAACTTCTTATCAAGAGCACAGTGGATGTCATTTAAAACCTTGAATGTTGATGAAACAGTGCTGTGGCCAGACCTAAAACCTGATTGCATTCCACTTAAGATGCTTTCTTGGAAGTAGGTATTTAGCTGCCTACTAAGGACTCAAGTACCTTTTGACAGTACAGAGAATTTTGATATGGGTCAATAGTTGTCAAGTAGCGAGGGATCTCCACCTTTCAGTAGAGGCAGTACAAATGCAGAATACCATAACTTGGGGATTTCCTTAACATCAAGCATAAGGTTAAAAATACATGTTAAACGTTTTTGAAATATGGGTGTGGCAATGATCCGTAAATTGAAAGCAGACCACTACCTGAAATCTACTAAACACAATTTTAATAATCCAGCCAAATTTTGGCAAGTAGTGAAAGGTTTGGAGTGCAGAAAAGATACACAGCTTCCTAAACAATTGTTAGTCGACACACAGATTGCAACTGAGAGAACCACCATTCTGAAAGCCTTGAACCATCATTCTTTAGATGCAGGCAGTTTATTTGAAAAGGTCAAAGGTATAATTGAGCCCCCTATAAATTTACCTGACACCCCTGTGCAATCCTTCACCAGGATCTCCTTTCCATCCTTCTGTTTCAGAATTGTGTAAAGCCCTGAAAGAAATTGATTTAAAAATCCCCTGGCCCTGATGAACTAGACCCCCGCCTCTTATACCTAGCCGCAGACATCATTGCTCCCCTTAACCTGTTATAGCTGCAATCCCGATACAGGGATCGATATGACAACTACCAGTGAAAAGAGGGCTCCAAAATTCAAACCACAGAAATCTCATAATTACAATTCCTAAAACATACATGTGTCTTTATATAATTTTAAATCTTTTTTCGTTGTTAATCCCACCAGTGTCTGATTTCAAATAGGCTTTTCAGCGAAAGCACTACAAACGATTGTTAGGTCTCCACCAAACCACAATAAGCACAGCCATTTTCCAGCAAAATATAGCCTTCACAAAAACCAGAAATAAAGAAAATTAATCACTAACCTTGAATTATCTTCATCAGATGACACTCATGTTACACAATACATTCATGTTTTGTTTGATAAAGTTCATATTTATATTAAAAAAAATCTGAGTTTACATTGGCGCGTTAGATTCACTAGCCACATCATTCAACAGAAATACTCATAAATGTAGATGATAATATAGTTATACACATGGAATTATAGATATACCTCTCCTTAATGCAACCGCTGTGTCAGGTTTCAAAAAAACTTTACGGAAAAAGAAATGCATGCCATAATCTGAGACGGCGCTCAATTTAAAAACACCACAGCTGCAAAAATGGTGTCAACATAAACCAGAAATTACATGATAAATATTCCCTTTTGATCTATATCAGAAAGCACTCCAGGAATCCCAGGTCCACAATAAATGTTTGTTTTGTTTGAAAATGTTTGTTATTTATGTCCAAATACCTTCTTTTGTTAGAGCGTTTGGTAAACATATCCAAACGCTAATTCTGGTCAGCGTTATATCGGACAAAAACTTTGGTCGAAGAAACATTACCGGTCGAAGAAACATTTCAAACTAAGTACAGAATCAATCATTAGGATGTTTTTAACATATAGCTTCAATAAAGTTCCTACCGGAGTATTCTTTCTTGTCTTCGTGAGCAATGGAACGCAAGTGACTACCATGAGGAAAAAGTGGGATCACAAAATAGCAGCTTGATGGACAGCTGATATATTCTGCTCTCATTCACTCCCACAACAACATAGAAGCCCCATTATAGTATCTATTGATGGTTGACATATAGTGGAACCCCTAGGCAGTGCAACATCATTCATATATCCAAGGGGATTTCATTGTATACATACAAGCTCAGATTTCTGACTTCCTGTTTTGATTTCAACTCAGGATTTTGCCTGCCAATATGAGTTCTGTTATACTCACAGACATCATTCAAACAGTTTTAGAAACTCCAGAGTGTTTTCTGTCCAATACTAATAATAATAATAATAATAATATGCAAATATTAGCAACTATGACTGAGGAGCAGGCTGTTTGATATGGGCACCTTTTCATCCAAGCTACTCAATACTGCCCCTGCAGCCATAAAAAGTTAGCCTTCCAATCATCTGCCAAACCAGTCCCTCTTGCTTTAGACCGCATAGCATTTCGTTCCCTTATGATTCTTGTAAGTTCCTTAGTAAACCAAGGGTTCTCTCTGCCCTTAATCCTGCATTTTTAAAAAGGGGCATGCCTATTGCATACATCCTGGAATGTGTTGTGGAAGTAAGAAAAGGCTAGTTCAACATCAGGGATTAATCCCATTCCATTCAATGCTAGATACATCATGTAAAAAACCTTGAATATCAAGCCGCTTCCAGTTTCTTTTTGTATTAACACGTGGAGATTTTTTTTGAAATTTTACCGTCTCTCACACAGGCAATAGCACCGTGATCACTTATGTCATTTGCAAAAATACCAGAAGCATTAAGTTCTTGACGCTACCCATCCCGTCATCAACAACCGCTGAATTGCAGAGTGCCACATTCAAATAACATTACTACAAATATTTATATTCATGAAATCACAAGTGCAAAATGGCAATACACAGCGTAGCTTTTTGTTAATCCAGTTGTCGTGTCAGATTTAGAAAATATGCTTTACAGCGAAAGCAATCCAAGCTTTTAAGTTTATCGATCACTAGACAAAACATTATGAACACCTAGTCACAAATCAGAAAAGCAATAAAATTAATCGCTGATCTTCAGATGTTTTCACTCACGAGACTCCCAGTTACACAATAAATGTTCATTTTGTTCCATAAAGATTATTTTCATATCCAAAATACCTATTTGTTTGGCGCGTTATATTCAGAAATCCACAGGCTTGAGAGGTCTCGACAACTCAGACGAAAATTCCAAATAGTATCCGTAATGTCCACAGAAACATGTCAAACATTTTTTATAATCAATCGTCAGGTTGTTTTTAAAATATATAATCGATAATATATCAACTGCGACTGTCTTTCAGTAGGAGAGGGAAAGACAATGGCTGCCCAAGCTCTGTTGCGCAAGCAAAACTCATGCGGACACCTGACGCGATATCTTTCTCGCTCATTTTTCAAAATAAAAGCCTGAAACTGTCTAAAGACTGTGGACACCTTGAGGAAGCGATATCAAAAGGAATCTGGTTGATATCCCTTTAAATGGAGCGAAGGCAGGCTATGGAACATGGAGCTTTCAAAATAGCAGCCACTTCCTGGTTGGATTTTCCTCAGGTTTTCGCCTGCAATATCAGTTCTGTTATACTCAGACAATATTTTGACAGTTTTGGAAACTTTCGTGTTTTCTATCCTAATCTGTCAATTATATGCACATTCTAGCATATGGGCCTGAGAAATAGGGCGTTTACTTTGGGAACGTTATTTTTCCAAACATAAAAATAGTAACCCCTAGCTGAAAGAGGTTAAAATTATGAGTATAGGTTAAGATCAAATCAATCAAAGAGGATTTCAGAGGATATTTTATATTCAACCTAGTTACACTGTTGACAATCTGAGTGAGATTGCATGTATTGCACAGAATTTTAAGTTGATCAGAGATAGATGCTAGAAAGTCCTGATTCAGATCACCCATCAGGACAAACTCATAATTGACATTCTGTGATGGCAATTAAAAAATACAATCCAGGGAGCCAACAGTAGCAGATAAGGGTCTATAACAACAAGATACAACCATATTTAAAGATGAGCCAAGGTTCAAAGACAGATATTCAAATTGCTTAGGTTTAGTAACAGAAGGCAGAACGACCACCGAGAACTTGTCTTTCACATATACAGCAACACCACCATCCTTAGATTTACGATCTGTACGAAAAACATTGTAACCATTTATGCCAATATTTTTGTCTAATAGATTTTTTAAAGCCAGGTTTCAGAAAGCATAAATACATCCGGGTCGGCAGTTTTTATCCATATAATCACAAACTGTCAAGCTTCGGCAGAAGACTTCTTACATTCATATGCAAAAACTTCAGGCCACTCTGACTACTTAATTTGGGCAGGGTTAAGAATGTCAGGACCTGGATTAGACTGGACATTTCCAGACAAAAGAAGCAGTAAGATAATGGTAAGTCTACATTGAGGGTTACAACATTTGGAGTTACAGACGGCACTTGAACAAGAATCCATAGTCACCAGAGTCTCTAACACCACATATTTCAGGGGATATGTAAAGTCAAGAGACATGGTTAAGTACCAAGAGAACAGTCCTGACATGTAAGCGCAAGAGTCCGATTTCTCCCATATTGTTCGGGAGAAATGTGCATAGTTCTCATGTGCATTTCCGGAGCAAGCGTGGGGTTTCTCACAATACCCGAGGGAGAAACAATCATATATCCCCATTCACAGTGCAACGGGCTCTAAAAGTATAGCCAACATTGTAAAAGCCAAGGGTAGACACCAGCAAAATGAACAACGGCATCATGTTTGGTAAATGCCCTAAAAGTCACTAATCAAATAATTCATCCGCTGATCAAAATAAAAATCTGCGATGTAGATGACCAAAGGTCTAGGGAGAGAGAGAGAAAGTGGTGAGGGCATCTCTACAATAATGGGAGAGGCAGACCAAGGCAGGCGGGGAGCAGACAGGCAGAGAGCTCTGGTCAACAGAGCACATGGATCCTTGGTTGGCAGGATCATTGAGTGCTCATGTATCTAGAGCACATTAAATAGTTGCGGAGAGTCCCTGTAGTCCTAGATTCAGATCATTCAGGTGAGGAAAAAACATCACCCAGATAAGCCAGTCGTGTGAGAAACTTGTCATCATGAAAGTGGTCAGACAAGTGAAAATGTTCAGTAAAAACTTTAAGCTCGTCTCTCAATTCCCAAAAATGTGTAAATACTTTGCCGCCTGATAACCAGCTGTTGTGAAATCGTTACATGGTCGCTGCCCATATCATTGCGTAGTGCAGAAAATACACGAGCGTTCAGGGGCCTTGCTTTAACAAAGTTAACCATTTTCACTATAGTGTCTTTCAATCTGTCAGGCATTCCATTGGCAGCAAGAGCCTCTCGGTGGATGCTGCAGTGTACCTAAGTGGCGTCGGGAGCAACTGCTTGCGTTACCACTCCACTATGTCTCCCTGTCATGGCTTTTGCGCCATCAGTACAGATACCAACACATCTTGACCAGCCAAAGTCCATTTGATGTCACAAGGCTGTTCAGTACTTTAAAAATATCCTCTCCTGTTGTCCTTGTTTCCAGTGGTTTGCAGAAGAGGATGTCTTCCTTAATTGACCTCCCATAAATGTAACAAATACACACACATACAGTTGAAGTTTACATAGGTTGGAGTCATTAACTTGTTTTTCAAGCACTCCACAAATGTCTTGTTGACAAACTATAGCTTTGGCAAGTCGGTTAGGACATCCACTTTGCATGACACAAGTAATTTTTCCAACAATTGTTTAGACAGATTATTTCACTTATTATTCACTGTATCACAATTCCAGTGGGTCAGAAGTTTACATGCACCAAGTTGACTGTGGCTTTAAACCGCTTGGAAAATTCCTGAAAATGATAGGCTAATTGGCATCATTTGAGTCAATTGGAGGTGTACCTGTGGATGTATTTCAAGGCCCACCCTTAAACCCAGTGCCTCTTTTCTTGACATGGGAAAATCAAAAGGTAATCCAAGACCGTAGCCAACTATCAGTGTCCATGCTAGTTGGGCTAACAACATGTAGAATTACTGTTGCTAGCATTGGATGTGCTTGTGGAAGCAGAACTTGTGTAGTGCTGCTGGTATGTGTCTCTGAATGCGGGCCTTACTTTTTAAAAACAATTTATAAATTTTTGAGCAAACTGAATGGGCAGGAGCTACAAATATCAACACGAGCAGCAGCTACATTTGGCTACATACGTTCCGTTAGTGGAATTCCCGCAAGAGTAACGGTTAATTATTTGACTAGGCTATCTGTATTGGACATTGGTGTTATTTCACTGAACACTAGATGGTTTAATTTTTGGCACTGAAATGAGGCTACTTGGGCGGGAAATATAAATAAACATTTGGCGTACCCCCGACGGCATTGAGCATACCCCCTGGGGAACGTGCAAATATGGCCACAAATCAGCAAGTTCTTGCTTTGTTTTCAATAAACATATTTGTTCTATTTTTCTCAAGGTTTATTTATCATAATTCGTTTCCCCTGGCTGCAATCTCTTATATATATATCTCAAATTTATTTTTAAACAGTTCGGTCTTTCTGACTGTCTTAGTTTTGATATCTCTTTTACAAGCAGAAACACCTACTTAATGTCCATTTTATTTTGCCACTTTCTCTGCAGCCTGAAATAGATTTTCTGAAATTAATAAATAACATTAAATGCTCGGCCAGTTCTTCAATTTCATTTGTCTTTGAGATGTATTTGCTTTCCAAATGCTAATCAATGCCCCAAGTTTCATAATCCCTGTGCCTGCAATGACCCCTCTACGGTTTCCAACTCCATAGGATGGACTGACCCTTTTGATTGGCTGTGTGTGTGTGTGTGGTTTCAAGCCAAGCAAGCCTCCATCTTTAGTGTGAGTGAAGTGAGTTCGGAAAGACTGAAATGTATGCGTCTTTAGAAATTGTTTTCACACAAATGTAGGTGACTCACAATAACAAACTTTATGTTCCTTTAACTCCACCTTCTAGTGAGTTTATACACTGACATCGCCTACCATTCTGATAGATTGGAGATGGTCAAAAAACGTGGTTGTAACGTTAATCATTTGGTTGTTATTCCGTTGGTTACCTCGAGGCAGATGCTCCAGGGGCAGTGGCCCACACTCATTGAATATGACACTATTTATTTTGTATTTATTTTTAAAAATTTTAGAGCAACCAAAAGTAATACCTTTTTTGTGAATGACCTCATTACCGAGCGCAAAGTTGCTTGCATGTTTCTCACCGAAACATGGCTGTCATCAGCCTGTAACGCCACTCTTACTGATGTTGCTTTATCTGATCACCACTATTTATTTTTTACTACCTTGTTGCCCATAGCACAGTGTTCCATAATAATGCGTTCAGTATTACCCAACCTTACCTCTACAGGTTTTTATTGAGTGTATGACCAAGTGTATTTTATTATTATTATTTTATTATACGTTTTTTTTATTTTTATTCAGTGTATGCCTTCCTTCTTGTGGTGATTTTAGTTCACTTTAATACCAAATTAAGGGCAACCGTTGATCCCGTGGTTGAGAAAAGTCACATCCGAACAGAGAGCACCTTGGATTTGTGAAGAAACAAATGACTTTTTAAAGAGATTGCAGAAAGGCAGAGCGGAAGTGGAGGAAGTCAGTTGCAGGTCCGTTATGATATTCAGAGAGCAAGCTGGCAGACGGTCTATTCTGAAAGTATTCACACCCTTTGACTTTTTCCACATTTTGTTACGTTACAGCCTTATTCTAAAATGGATTAAATTGTTTTCCCCTCATCACGCAATATCCCATAATGAGAAAGCGAGAACAGGTTTTTACACTTAAAAAAAACAGAAATACCTTATTTACATAAGTATTCAGGCCCTTTGCTGTGAGACTTGAAATTGAGCTCCATTGCATCCTGTTTCAATTGATCATCCTTGAGATGTTTCTACAACTTGATTGGAAGCCATTGGTCAACTGCAAAAAAAACAGAATGTTGCAGCGTGGGTACTGACCAAGACCAGACGGAGAGCACACATTTACACTGGTTTTAATATTTTTGCACTGGCTGTCTGAGTTAAAATTAATTAATTATATATATATATATGGTCTTCTATTGGTATTTAAATCAA